>NW_006408547.1:7204168-7227886 GCF_000296735.1 Chrysochloris asiatica | reverse complement strand
CTCTTGATGCTTTCTGCATCATTCAAGAATTTGCCCAGAGAATCTTTCAATAACAAAAGCTGAGGCTTGAATTTTTTCTTCAGTTTCCCCAGCTTGAGAAATGCTGAACTTGTTCTTCCTTTTTGGTTTTCTGACTTCAGATCTTTGCGTATTTTGTTGTAATATTTAGCTTTATCTTCTTGAGCTGATCTTTGAAATTTTCTGTTCAGCTCTTGGATCTCCTCATTTCTTCCATTTGCTCTAGCTTGTCTACATGGGAAAGCAAGTTTCAGTGTCCATTCTGACATCCATTTTGACCTTTTCCTTCTTTCTTGTCTTCTTAATGACTTTTTGCTTTCTTCATGTATGATGTTCTTGATGACATCCCACAACTCTTCTTGTCTTTGGCTTTAGGGTTTAACATATCAAATCTGTTCTTCAGACGATCTCTAAATTCAGGTGGGATATATTCAAGGTCATATGTTGTCTCTCATGGACTTGTTTACATTTTCTTCAGCTTCAGTTTGAATTTGCATATTAGCAACTGATGGTCTGTTCTACAGACTGCCCCTGGCCTTGTTTTGACTGATGATATGGAGATTTTCCATCGTCTCTTTCTGTAGATGTTGTCAATTTGATTTCTATGTATTCCATCTGGTGAGGTCCATGTGTATGGTGGTGGTGGTGGTTATGTGCTGTGGAGTTGGCTCTGATTCACAGCGACCCTGCACAGGGTTTCTGAGGCTGTAAATCTTTATGGGAGCAGAAAGCTTCATCTTTATCCTGTGGAACAGCTGGTAGTTTTAAACTGCTGACCTTGCGGTCCACAGACCAATTCTTAACCGGTATGCTACCAGAGCTCCTTTCCATGTGTATAGTTATCTCTTATCCTGTCTAAAGAAGGTATTTGAAATGACCAAATCATTAATTTTGCAGAATTTTATCATGCGTTCTCCAGCATCATTTCTATCACCAAGGCCATATTTTCCAACTACTGATTCTTCCTCTTTGCTCCCAAGTTTTGCATTCTAATCACCAATAATGATCAAAACACTTTGATTGCAAGTTTGATCAATTTCAGATTGAAGAAGTTGGTAGAATTCTTCTATTTCATCCTCACTGGCTTTAATGGTTGGTGCATAAATTTAAATAATAGTGGTATTAACTGGGCTTCCCTGTAGGTGCATGGATATTATCCTAACACAGACAGCGTTGTACTTCCTGACTGAGATGGATGTTCTTTTTGACAATGAATCCAACACCATTCCTCTTGAATTTGTCATTCCCTGCATAGTAAACCATGTGGTTGTCAGATTCAAAGTGGTCAATACCAGTTCATTTCAGCTCACTAATGCCTAAGACTTCGATGTTTATGCATTCCATTTCATTTTTGACAACTTGCAAATTTTCCAGATTCATACTTCTTACCTTCCATGTTCCAATTTTCAGCAGATGTTTACAGCTGTTTCTCTTCATTTTGGGTTGTGCCCCATCAGAAAATGAAGGTTCTGTGGGCTTTTCTACCACGGGCTTTACTCCATTCACGTTATCATGGTCAACTCTACTCTGAAGAGGCAGCTCTTCCCCAGTCGCATTTTGAGTGCCTTCCAACCTGAGGGGCTCATTTTCTGCCACTTTATCTGATAGTGTTTCTCTGCTATTCATAAGATTTTCAGTGACTAAATATTCAGAAGTATTTCGTTACTCCTTCTTCCTAGTCTGTCTTTGTCTGGAAGCTCATCTGAAACCTGTCCACCATGGGTGACTCTGCTGGCATTTAAAATACCAGTGGCATAGCTTTCAGAATCACAGCAACTCACATGCCACTATAGTATGACAAACTGACAGATGAGTGGTGGTAGGAAGGACTGATTGGTATTGGTTATGTGCCGTGGAGTTGGAACTGACTCATAGCAACCCTGTACAGGGTTTCTGAGGCTGTAAATCTTTACGGGAGCAACTCCCATGCAACAGCTGGTAGTTTCAAACTGCTGACCTTAAGGTTCACAGCCCGATTCGTTACCCCTAGTCCCTGGAAAAAGACATCATGCTTGGTAATGTGGAGGGTCAGTAAAAAAGAGGAAGACTCCCCAAGAAGATGGTTTGGTGCAGTAGCAGCAGCAATGGGCTAAAGTATAACAGTGATTATGAGGTTGGCACAGGATTGGGCAGTGCTTCAATTTGCTAGCATAAGGTTACTACGCGTTGGAACTGACTTGATGACACTTAAGAATAACAACACTCCCATAGAGTATAGCCTCGTCAACCTTATCCAGGGTCACTATGTGTTGGAACCTACTTAATGACACACAACGACCACCGACCAGGCTATTAACAGATTAGAATATTTCTATTTGAACTTTTATTATGGGAAATACTTAACTTCTGTTTTATACAGCTTTTAACAAAAATTGAACATTCCTCACTCTTATTGATGTAGAGTGAATGAATACACAGCTTTAATTCATATGAATTATTGTCGTTGTTGTTAAATGCCATCAAGTTGGTTCTGACCCACAGCGACCCTCTATAGAGTTTCCGAGGAGCAGCTGGTGAGCTTGACCTGCTGACCTTACAGTTCAAATAGCTTTGGAGACTGGTGCATTAACCCACAGCACCACACCAGGACTCCCATATAACATTTTATAATCAATATTGGAGTCCTGGTGTGGCCTTGTGGGATAAAGCACTGGACCGTAAGGTTGGTTTGAATCATAAGGTCCGTTGTTCAAATTAACCATCCACTCCTTGGAAACCCTATACAGAGTTGCTATGACTCAGAACTGATTTGAAAGAATTTAACAACAACAACATAATCAATACTATCAATAATTAAATATTTTATTATATTCCAAGTTATTTAAGAAAACATTATCTTAGGCCCCATGGGTCTGTATGCCAATTGATATTAATCTATTTTACTTAAAATTAGATCAAATTGTTTCTCACTGTCATCATTGAAGCTTTCTCCCTGAACACTGCTAGTGAGTAAAGGAGTTTGTCCTTATGTAACGATTACACTTCAGCCAATAAAATACATGAATAGATTGCACAACCTATCTATCAACTGGCCATATGGAGGTAACTGTATGTTAAGATTATGGAAATGATTGGATCAGGGTTTCAGATTCCAGTGACTCATATGTGACAGATTTCAGTATTTTCCAAGATTAAGACAGAGTAGGAAAAATGGCCTAGCAGTGTACTAGGGCATATTAGCTAATGAATACCTTCTGGATCACACCACCACGGTATTCAGTCTAATGATGAGAATGGAGCCTCCGAGGTTAGAAGTCATTATACAACTGCAACGATGGACTCACACACACTTCCCATTGTGAGGAGGTGCAGGGTTAGTTAGGCAGCATTTGTTCTCTTGTATATGACTGTCATGAGTCAAAGCTGACTTGATGACTACTCAAACAACAAATGAGTCCATAAAAACTAGATCATAATAGAACTCTGACTAATCGTCCTAATGAATATATCAGAATTACTGCTGGTTGGCTTATGTTTTTCCCTCCAAAATTAATTTTGTAATTTCAACCCTCACTTGTTTACAGGTCTGCATTTGACCCCATCTAAAAGTCTTATTTTGTTATTAATTAAAAAGATGCAATTAAGTCTTATTAATTGCATCTTATTGCAATTCAGATTTTGAATTGCAAATGCATGTTCATTGTACAAAGAAGGGTGAGGAAAACGAAAAATGGTCCCCATTCTTCCCCTAGTGTTCATGACTAGGAAGGAGAGGCCTCAAAAGGCTGTGTCCAGGACTCTTGAGACAGTTTAGGAAGAGACTCATGGGAAGTACTAAAAGGCCCCAAGGAGAAATTACTTGTTGAACAGCTCTGCAGCTGAGAGTAAGCAAGTCCACCTTCATTTTCCCACATAAAAAAAAAATGGAAATGGAAGCCTTCTTAACCAGAAGGGAACAACAACTTAGAATCTGTAGATATAAAACATGGAACACCTAATAAAGTTATTATGTTTGTAATGCAAATATTCCCAACTTGATTTCAATTTATGTGTGTGGCTGTATTTTGAAACTAATGGTTTAAGCTAGTACTTCCCCCAGCTCCAGCTATTTATTTAAAATTCTAATTTTTTGTGTGAAATGAGAAATGCTTTCATCATGCCTTTCATTTGCCACTAATTCAAAACCTTCCTCAGAGATGAATGGGTTGGCTCTACCTCACGCTGGCACACGTGAGCCCTTTCTGGGCAGGTGGGAGCTGGGCGGCAGCTGCCAGGCAGCTAAAGTAGTTACACCTGCTGAAGACTGGATCTTCTGAAGGTGGGCTGGGGAGATGGCTTTTAACATTACTGGCTTCCCGGTGGAAACAAAGAAAATAATTTGCTCTATTAGATCATGGCTTGTCTTGGAAATAATCCAGCCTGAGGAATGCTTTAATTTCTTTTCTTTTTTTCTTTGCTAGTATTCTGAAGATACCAACAGTGAAAGAGGGTACTGTGTGCATGAGTAATTCAGGAATGAAAAGGACTATTACAGATAACACACTCATTTTTAGCTGCAAAGCCTGTGCAATATTTGAAAAGGAAATATTTTAGGATTATAACTCTGCCTTTCAAATTAAAGTATTACTAAATGATCATATCAACAAAGCATTAGGAAGCTACAAAGCTGTAACAGCATTACTTTAGGAAATATTTATCTAAGGAGGGGAAAACATTATACCCTATATTCATAGTCCTTTTCTTCATATTGATTTTTATCATAATTTAGAAACAGAACAAAACATTCTCAAGCACAAACAGAATAAGCCTCTCTTTCTTATTACACCAGAGAGCTTCTAAGAAGCTGAGGATTTTGATTTAGATTCAGGCATTAAAATTAAATCATACCTCCTAAGGAAAAATGATCTGTAATAATGAAAGTCACACATAGGGGATATGATACGACTATTGAATAATGAAGAAAACTATAGTTGCAATGTGGAGGGGCCACTCTGATTTAATGAAGAGTGCTTTTGAAAACAAATTTCTCCTCTGCTGTCATCTATCGATTGCTGACATATTAGCAAACAAATTACTGGAAGAGATGAATATCATAAATTAGAAAAGAAATTATTTCCCATCCATGAAAGTAGCTTTATTTTGCAGGTGCACTGTGGATACTGTTAGGTCAGTGACTTTAGGGGAAATTTCTGGGTGAGGGTTTCATCCTGCAGGTACAGTTGATGACAGTGTCTATTCTGTAACTGCTCTATGTAGGTGCTTGCCACCAGGTAGTGCTTCTGACATTGGCATTTCTCTCATTACTTCTTCTCCTTGGCTCACTTCCTTTAACACCACCCAAGGCAGTGACTGAGGTCAACATTTTTTCTGTATCAATTCTAATCTGAAATCTCTGAGTTTTGGTCTTTTCCTTTCTTTTAATTCCACATGTTTATCTGGTCTCATCCATTTTAAGATTTTCTGATTTAAATTTTTACTAGTGACAGTTTAACCAGGTTACAGAATTTTAAAACATTTTTTTAAAATCCTTTTTTGTTCTATTGAATGATAAGAATCGTAAAAGTAAATACTTTTTATTAGCAGATTAAACCGATGAGGTTGGAGTCCAATGAATTTATGAAGAGTTTTATCTAATCACTGAATTTTTTTGTGAGTGATTTTGATGTCACTTATGCTTTGGGAAAATGTCCAGTATTTCTTAATCACTTTGGTTTCAATCACAAAAAGATGCTTTTTTCACTTGGCTCTTGTAAACCACAAGTTCTGATTTGGTGGATGGAAGAAAAAGTGCCCGTCCAGCTGTTCATCAATTCCTTCTAAGCCTATGTTATATAACTCTGTAGTGATTTTACTGAAATATTTGACTTCTAATGAATTCACTATATTTAATAGGTAAATACAATGTTTAACAAATGATCATTGTAGGGTTTGTGAAAGGGTATTAATATTTTCATACAAATTTATAGGAAGAAAACAAAAAGACTCAAAAAGACAGAGAAATATAGAAAGAAGGAGAGAAAGAGAGAGAAGCATTGTTGTTATTGTTAAGTGCCATTGTGTCAGTCTCGACCCATAGCGACCATGTACAGTGTTCCCAAGGAGCAACGGTGAGTTTGAACCACTGACCTTGTGGTTCTAATTGATCTTGAGATAGAGTGCTAATCCTACAGCGCCACACCAGGGCTCCAGAGAGAAGTGTAGTCGATTCTCAATAATTTGACTTCGTGTTCTAAAAACAGTTTATCTCAACTATCAAAGCACACAAGAGTTTCTGGAAGAATGTGGTACAAAATTCTGAGACATTCTTAGCTATGTGCTTATGTTTGTAGAAACAACACAGCTCTGGTGTACCTTCACATCAAAGGCCCCTTTCTCATTCTATAGAGAATTTCACCACTGTAATGCTTGTTTGCTGTAATGGAGTCCTGGTATGGTACTGTGGGTTAATGCCCTGGACTGCAAAGTTGGTTTGAACCACAAGGATGGCAGTTCAAGCTCACCAGCCACTCCTCAGAAACCCTATACAGGGTTGCTATGGGTTGGAACAGACTCAACAACACTTAACAATATAAACAACAAGTAATCCAGCATGTGGTTAGCAGTCCAGTGCTTATCCTACAATGCCACACCAGGACTCCAGAAAGAGCAGGTTAAAAAGTTCAATGAGTGCAATCAGGAGAGTGCGGGAAGCCTAGATTTGACATGTAATCTCTCCACATGAGAGACTTTGATGCATTTTCACTGTAAGCCATTCTTAGAAAAAGATATCACAATGTGATTGGGAACATACGTAATATTAAAACAAGTGCTTTAGAAAATAATGCTAAATATTTATACTATGTGTTATGCAGTTACATATTTTTGATACTGTCACTTTGTTTAATTACTGGTTGTGTCTTAAATTTATTTTATGATTCAGCAGCTTACACTTCGGAAAAAATCTTTATGATGTAATCTGTGGCACTGTGGGTTAATGCACAAGACTGCAAAGCAGTTTGAACTGCGAGGTCGGTTGTTCAAACTCACCAGCCAATCCTTGGAAATCCTATACAGGTTGCAATGGGTCGGAACCGACTCGATGACACTTCACAACAACAACAACAACATGTAATCTTCTAAAGTTTAAGTAAATTCATAAAGTTGAGTAATGCTTTTTGTGAATGTATTTCTTTGAAAATTGATAGTTACATTTGGGTAGTCCGGAACAAAGGAGTCCTAGTCATCCAATGGTAAAGTGTTCAGGTGCTAACTGAGAGGTCAAAGGTTCAAACCTACTAGCCATTCCATGGGAAAATTATATGTCAGTCTGCATCCAAACAGATATAAGCCTTGGAAACTCTATGGGACAGTTCTCTGCCATGCATGGTTGGTATGAATTGGAATAGACTTGACAATTTGTTTATTTAAGAAACATTTCAACTGCAGAGGCTTAATTAAATGAGTGTAAAGCCTAAGTAAATATGTGACCATCACAGAATAGAGAATCAAGTGAAGTCTTAGCCAATTATACTTAGCTTTCTTAGTGAGGAAAGTCCCCACAGCATATTGATTGTACCAACACCCTTAGAGAACTGATCATCTTGTTGAAAGCAGGACCCTTTAACTCACTGACTACTCATCATTTAACAGCGCCAGGTGGTGATCTACTGCTAACCTCAAGGTCGACTGTTAAAACACATTCAGTGATCGCCTGGGAAAAAGGGCTGATGATATGCTTCCACAGACGACAGCCACACAAATTCTAGGTGACACTTATACTCTGTAACAACTGGGGTTACATGAAACAGAATTGATTGATGGAAATACTATTGTTTGCTTATTTATTTCTCTTTGCTTACTAAAAAGTATGTTTACTAAACACCTATTATCTGTCAGACATTGATCAAGATTCTGTGGACACAATAAAATACTACCAGTTCCTAATCAAATGTAATTTCTGTTTCTCTTTGGGAGATTTAATAATTAATTTCAGAAAGCAATAAATGCTATAAAAACACTGAAAGGGAGAAAAAAGGCAATGTAATCATAAGGTTGAAAGATAGACAGTAATCTAGAAAATTTAAGAAAAGGCCTATCTGAGAAGAAGACATTTGAGCTGTGCCCTGAGTGGTGAGTGAGTGGGACCAGCCTTACAAAGTAACTAGATGGGTGTTGTTGGCATAGGGAGTAAATGAAGGACCAACTAAGGAGGAATTTGGACATATTTTAGGAAAGTGAACATTAGCAATCATGACACAAATTAAATATGATGTACAGGATAAGTCAAGGCCACTAGGTCTTGTAGAGTGTTACAAGAAATTTGAAATGCCAAGAAAAACCATTACAGGGTCATATGTAATGAAGTAGTACCATCTGACATGTAGTTTTAAATGACATGCAGGTATAGAACAAATTGTAGAGGAGAAGAAAGGCCAAAATGATGGAGACAGGTTTTAAAGAAAATTGCAATAGTCTAAGAGACAGATGATGTTAGCTTTATTACCAAGACGTGAACAACAGAGATGGAATGAGGGAGTGGATATTTGGATAGAATCAGTAGTATATGTTGAGTGATTGAGCTTAGAGAATAAATGATTTAAAAAACAACAACAAAACAGTGTCCTAACTTTGGTGGTATCAATTCCTAAGAGGAGAAACTTAAGAAAACAGAAGAAATTCTGCTCTATAATTCATAATTCTGTTTAAAATTCAGATGTTCATTTGTTTTCAAGTTTCTTGATGAATGAGAATCATTCTGTTACTTACATAATATCCTCATACCCAAGAGTAGGGAAAAAATTATCCTCTCCAATACTGATTTAGAGACTTGGCTTGTCCCTGTAGGATAAGCACTGGACTGCTAACTGAAAGGTTGGTGGTTCAAACCCACCACCTGCTCCTAAGAATCCCTATACAAGGTCACTATGAGTTAGAATTGATTTCAAGGAATTTAACAATATTTTGTTTATAACAGTAGTACTAATCTACATAAGACATAGCAAGATTGCTATTTCAAAATGGAGGTCTAAAAACATTATTGCTACAAGTGAGATATATAAATACTCAAGTTAGCCACTGTCATAATGTTGATTTTTAATAATGTTTATATTGTGAATTGGATTCAGTTCTACAGAGCAGACCACCAGTTTTAAATTTAACAAATCATATACTTGGTTTCCATGATTCCAATTCCTGTCATGTAACATCAGTTATCCCGCTAATTCCCAGTGTTTCCTATTTCCATTCCACCTTCTTTCCCTTCTGAATTCTGTCCTTAAGTTAAGTTACCCTTCTGATCTTCAATGGTTGACAATTTCATGGAGCTCTGGTAGCGGTAGCGTAGTGGTTATGAATCGGGATGTGAACCGCAAGGTCAGCAGTTGGAAACTACCAGCGGTTCCGCGGGAGAAAGATGAGGCGTTCTGCTCCCGTAAAGATGTATAGCCTCAGAAACCCTGTGCAGGGTCGCTATGAGTCGGAACCAATTCCACGGCACTTAACAACAACAACCATCACTAGTGCTGTTGTCCCCTATCTACTGCTTGGCTAACAATCGAGCCACAAGGGAGAGTTCAGTTCCAAACCTAAAGGGCAACCAAGGGCCATAGTCTCCAGTTCCTCCAGTTCCTTTCTGATCAGTAAGCCTGGTGTTTTGTTTTTAATGATTTTGAGTTTTGTTCTACATTTTTGCCCACTCCTACTGCGATCCCTTTTAAAACAGTAGGTAGTGGTAGCCAGGCACTAGCTAGTTCTTGTGGCTTTTTGATATTGGTGGTTGTTATGTGATATTCACATGCTCTATTAGTCCATTAGATGAATGGATTCCAAGTGTCTGCAGTTTTCATAACTCTTCTTTTCTCCTGACAGGGAAAGACCAATAGTTGCACCTTAGGTGGCTGCTCATGAGCTTTTAATATCAAAGCTGGGACTCAACAAAGTAGAGTGAAGAGCGTTGTCTTCGTGGAGTATGTTGTGCCAATTAGTTGTCAACTTGATTTTGAATCATGGTGACCACATGTGTTACAGAATACAACTATTTCCATAGACTTTTCCCAGATATAGTCATTATGGAAGCAGATAGCGAGGCCTCTCTTCTGTGGTGCTATTGGGTGTGTCCGAACTCCGAACCTTTTAATTACTAGCCAATCTACATGAGGATGGTCTGAACCTCCCTAAGGTGAGGCATAATTTGAAACTTACTGAAATAGCTGTACAAAACATACTTGAGACTCTCGATGTTGTTGTTTTGTTAAGTCCCATGGTTCCAACTCATAGTGACCCTGCCCAGGGTTTCTGAGGCTGTAAATCTTTACAGGAACAGAAAGCTTCATCTTTCTCCTGCGGAACAGCTGATAGTTTCTAACCAATGACCTTGAGGTTAGCAGCCCGATTCGTAACCACTACACTACCAGAGCTCCTTGAGACTCCTGATCCTTGACTATAAATCAGGAAGTAAAACTAAACCTGCAGAAGTATAAAGGCTTCTATTACAAAGGGGAATTACTATCTTTAGAAATACCTGTCAAGATTTAACCATTCTTTCTACCTTTATAAGAAGTAATATTATCCACTTGTGAATACAAAACCTTTGATAATATGCTAAGTTAATCTTGATACTTTTGTTGTTGTTAGGTGATGTTAAGGTGGATCCAATTCCTAATGACCCTATGCACAAGAGAACTGCCTGACGCTGGGCTAGTCTCATAATCACTGACACACTTGAGCCCATTGTTGGTGTCACTCTGTCAATCAATCATTAAGGCTCTTCCTATTTTTTTTGCTGACCCTCCATTTTACCAGGCCTGATAACCTTCCCTAAGGTCTGGTCCTTCCTGACAACATGTCCAAAGTGCTAGAAACAAAGTCTCACTATCCTCAGTTTTAAGGTACATTCTTCCTGTACTTCGTCCAAGACAGTTTGATTTGTTCTTCTTGCAGTTCATGGGACTTCCAATTCTTTGCCAACACCATAATTCAAATGCATTCATTCTTTTATTGTCTTCCTTATTCATTGTCCAAATTTCACATGCAAATGAGGCAACTGAAACTACCAAGGCTTGGGTCAGGCACACCTTAGTCCTCAAACTGACATCTTTGCTCTCTAATACTTTGAAGAGGTCTTGTGCAGCCCATTGAGCCCATTGGCCTAAAACAGTATGTTATTTGATAGTGCTTAGGTGATATGTACTTGAAAATAGCAAAACCCTGATTAAATAACCCAACCTGAAACATCTTTACTATCTTAAAATAAAATTCAGATGATTTTATTACCAACAAATCTTAAAATTAAGCTCAGTAAATGACAACCATACTATCCAGACCCTTTATATATTCCTTTACTTTTTTTAACTCTCAAGAAAACATGTCTGTGAATCCACAGAGAATTCCCATTAAAAAAATAATAAGTCTTACAAAATACATGAACCATGAAACTATTCTTAACAGTGCCACAATTCTCTAAAACATAAAGTGCAATAAAAATACTTCTGATGTAGATAAAGTCTGTGAATATGCTATTATGTGAAAATAACATGCTGAACTGACATTTATTCATCTCAGTAAAATTCCAATTAAAATCAAACTGTATGTGGGGTAAGAAGCATTCAGAATATCAAAAGGCGAATCACTGTACTACTATGTTTAGCGCCATCTTGAATTGTAAGCTGAGATCTTACTTTGCAGTGAGTTCTCCTTTAGCCTTCTTGTTCTTTCTGGGACTGGCTTGTGTGTTTATGCCGGAGCTTCACATTGGATTCTCTGTGGTCAATTTTCAAGGTCAGAATGGCTTATTGTCATCAATATTAACAATGACTAGCTGACATTCAAGGACTTTGCTGACAAAAATGACCATGTTTTATTTCATTCTGCTCAATTTGAGAAAAATGAAACAGAAGTCAATAACAAATGTAACATGAGCTAATTTTGCAATTTCATGAGATCTAGACCAAAAGGAATACAAGAGTGGTGGTCACAATGAGCTATTAGATGCAGCTTCCTGAATTGCTTAATATGATACGGCTCAAAGAAGCAAGCTGAGTGTGTTGTCAAAGTTGAATCAAGCTATGACTGACCATAGGCATGATCTTGAAAAGTCAGGTTCCCACACTACCATCATAAGAAGACTTGTTGTTGTTAGGTGCCATGGGATCAGTTCTGGTACAGCAGAACTTCAACATCCTCACAAATGTTGTTATGTTTGAACCTATTGCTGTTTTCAGTAGGTCAATCCATCTCCTTGGGTGGTCTTCCTCTTTTTCATTGACCCTTCACTGTAACAAGCATGATATACTTCTCTAGGGGCTGTTACCTAGTAATAACATGCTGGAAATATCAGAGATATAGTCTTGCCATCCTGGTTTCTAAGGCGTATACTAACTGGACAATATCCAATACAGATTTATTTGTTCTTCTGGCAATCTCTGATATTTTTAATATTCTTCTCCAGTCTTCCTTATTCATTATCCAACTTGCACTTGCATATGATGCTACTGAAAATACTATGGCTTGAGTGAAGCTCACATTAGTCCACACACTGGTATATTTTCTCATTAGTACTTTGCAGATTTGTCTAATGCAAAATATCATTTGATTTCTTACCTGCTGCTTCCTTGAGTGTTGATGGTGAAACCAAACAAAATGAAGTCTTTGACAACTTCAATCTTTTTTCCATTTGTCCTGATGTTATCTATGGGTCCAGTTTTGAGGATCTTTTTTTTTTTTTTTACATTGAGGTACAATCCATACTGAAGGCTGTGATCTTTGATCTTCATCAGTAAGTATTATAAATCCTTGTCGCTTCAAACATGCAATGTTGTATCATCTGCATATCATAAGTTGTTAATGAGTTGTTCTCCAATCCTGATGCCATGTTCTACTTCATATAAGCTAATTTCTTGGATTATCTGCACAGTATACAAGTTGAATATGTATGGTGAATGGATATAGCCCTTGGTACATACCTTTCTTGATTTTAAATGATCCAGCTTCCCCTTGTTGTGTTGTAATGACTGCTTCTTGATCTATGCACAAGTTTCTCATGAGCACAGTTAAATGTTCTGGATTACCCATTCTTCACAAAGTTGTCAATAGTTTGTCAAAGTCCACATAGTCTAAAGATCTTTGTATAGCCAATAAAGTACAAGTAAATTGGGTAAGGTGGAGGGTCAGAGAAAAAGAGGAAGACCCCAGTAAGATGGATTGGAAAAGTGGCAGCATCAATGAGCTCAAACACGGTAACTGTGAGGTTGGCCCAGGATCAGGCAGTGTTTCTGCCATGCACAGGGTCACTATGAGTCGTTACCGTCTCAATGGCACCTAACAACACCACCAACAAGCATCTTAGAGAATCTTGGAAAGGGGATAAAAGAGTGACAGTCCTTGCTTTGTTTTTCCTTCAGTTTCTCAAGAGTGTGAGACTAGTCCAACCATCTCCAGGGCTCCCTAGCTTTATGAGCACCACATGGGGACTGATGTATTACATTTGCTCTTGGTTAGGGACTGTGTAGGAAAGTCTCTAGGTTAAGATAATATGCACAATACTGCCTATTTGTAATATCCTGAAGTTCTCTATCTGCATATGGTAGACAGCTATCTCAATTTGCCTGGAACCGAGGGATTGCCCTAAATTGGGACCCATTTCTCATATCCAGTCTATGTATCTACAAGTTTGTTTTTAGTTTTTGTATTTTTTTTCAGCTCTGCCCCCAAGTTGCTCTTGAAGTTGACAGATTCTCTCCTTCCTACAGCTAGAAGTCCTGTGGCCTTCCCCATGGTCTCTCACTAACTGTAACAGTTTCCCAACTGTTCTGTCTGAGTATTCTCTTACCGCAAGACACCATGCTGCAGACAGATTTTAGGGACATCTTTGTGAATCACAAAACAAGATTTCCCTCCCTTTTCTTAGATTTGTTAAGTATTTTTTCTCATTGACTTAAAGGACAACCAGAACTTGTGTGATCTGGTCTGCCTCCACTTCAACTCCTTAGTGGGCACCCTCCCATGAGTCCCTCTCCAGCACCCCCATTGCTTGGGCACAGAGGGTTTGTTTTTTGTTTTTTACCATTCTTCTCAAGAGACAGATCAGTTCTTTCTTTGTGGCCTTTGCACATACTCCTCTGATTTTCTGCATGACAGGATCCATGTGTGGCACTGTGGGTTAATGCACCAGACTGCAAAGCTGTTTGAACTGCAACGTTGGCAGTTCAAGCTCACCAGCTGTTCCTTGGAAACCCTATACAGGGTCACTATGGGTCGGAATTGGCTCGACAGCAGTCAACAACAACAACAACCTTACATTTAACGTTAGCTCAGATGTTTTCTGCACAGAAACGTTGACTGACAATGCCATGATGGAATCCCTGACCCATCTATATATGATTACTGGTATTTCTTCTTTATTTAGAAAATTTCAGAATCTGAATTTAACTTTTTATTTTATTTTGTTGTATTTTAATTCATTTTTCTCTTACTTCATTAAAGAACTTGCAGGATGGAATCTCAGTATCATTTTATTGTTACATGTCCAGCATCTAAAAGAAGAACAGATTAGATGCTTAATAAGCATTTGGTAAATTAAAATATTATTGATTTAAACTACTCCGTATTTCAAGCTTAAAATGACATTACATTACCTCATGTGGAGTTCAAATATTGATTATTTTCTTAAGAAAAATAAAAATTATATATGCTTTATTCTTAACCTTCTTTTCCAATTAATATTTTAATAGAGTCTTAAAAGCTAAATGCACTTTTGATACTTTAAATGCCTGGAAAAACATATTAAGTGATTAAATGAACCATCCAGACAGTTTTTATAGAGCTTTAGTCATTAATTGAGATTAGAAAGCTGTACTAGCTACTTACAATATCTGTTTTTATATGATTAATATAGTACTTGCTAAATATCATATGTAAAATAAATACAGCAATGAAATCAAATAATTATTTGGAATTCATATGTAAAAAGCAGTGTGTTTAATTGTTTTCATTATCGGATAGTGAATCTGTAGGAAAATTTCAAAAATTGTTTTTTGTTTGTTTGCATTATGTAAATGTAAAGCGATATTTCTCATTATTTATATAGTGAGATCAGGAGAAAATAATGATTATAACTTGCATTTTCCAAATAAAAAATTAACTGATATTGAGAGATGAATATTCACAATTATTTCCTTTTCTTTTAAATTTCAGTTCCATGAGAACCATGCCAAGGAAAGAATGAGGTATGAAGGCAACAGATATTTGTTGAGTACCTATGATCTTAGAAATATCAGCCCATTTATTTCTCCCTTTGCCAGTTCCACCCCACACGTTTTCTACTTGAAGACAAGCTATAAATTTAGAATGATTAAGAGGCATAACCAAACTTAAATAGCTGGTAAATGGAGGAAAGTAGTCTGAATTCATGTTTTTATACTTTCTGCCTTGGGAGCCAGAAATTCTGGAGAAGCTGTATATCCCACCATAATTAGTGCGAAGCCCTTCTGACACTACAGGGTAAATTAAGGGACTCATTTATTTCCTGGAGCTACATAATGTTGTTGTTTTTGTTGTTCTTAAGTGCCATCGAGTCAGTTTCAACTCATAGCAATCCTCTATAGGGTTTCCAAGGAGTGAACGGTAAGTTTGTAATGCTGACCTTGTGGTTCAAACTGACCTTGTGATCGAGTGTTTATCTTAGAATACCACATAAGGACTAAACTAGTCAGAAATAGCTTTCTCATGCATATGAGATGACTGAAACTACCATGGCTTGGATCAATTGCACCCTAGACCTCAAACTGAACCTTTGCTCTTATGCAGCAGATCTGTCTAAAGCAATATGTCATTTGATTTCTTGACTGCTGCATTCATGAGTAGTGGTTGTAGATCCAAGCAATGAAGTGTTTACAACTTCTATCTTTTCTCAAGTTACCATGATGTTATTTATTGGTTAAGTTGTAGGGATTTTGTTTTCTTTACTTTGAGGTAAAATCCATACTGAAGGCTGTGGTCTTTGATCTTCATCCGTGAGTCTTTTAAGTCTTCATCACTTTCAGAAAGCAAGGTTTTACCCTTTGCATTTTGCAAGATGTTACTGAATCTTTCTCCAAACCTGACATCATGTACTTCATAGAATACAGCCTCTTGGCTTATTTGCTAAGCATACAGATTGAATAAGTATGCTGAAGGGATACAAACCTGGCACACACATTTCTTAATTTTAAAGTATTCAGTAATCCCTTGTTTTGTTCTAGCAACTGCCTCTTGATCTGATCTGTATACAGGTTCCTCAGGGGCCCAATTAAGTGTTCTGGAATACCTATTCTTCACAATGGTATTCATAGTTTGCCGTGACCCATATAGTCAGTCTTAGCATAGCCAATAAAGCACAAATAAACATCTTACTCGTATTCTCTGCTTTCAACCCAGGTCCATATGATGTAAACAATAATATCCCTCATTTTACATCCTCTTCTGAATCTGGTTTGAATTTCTAGCAGTTGCCTTTTTATGTACTGTTGTAACTAGTTTTGAATTATCTTCTGAAAAAATTTACTTGCATATCATGTTAATGATATTATTCAATGATTTCCACATTATAGATTAAAACATACTCTCACTTAAATTTGATGCAAATAGCAAAGTTTACATGAAGGTACATTTTTATAATCCCATACCATAAGAAATGTTGTATATCAAAAGCATACAGCTGAAGAGTTGGTATTCACATGTGGGGAGAAGCAGCTTGCAGTGTAAAATAGGGTAATCAAAGTGGGTATCATTAAGAACTAAACTTGGGAGCAAAGACAGATGCTTGCCAGAAATGAGCATTAAGAACATAGTAGGGAGAAGATCCTTTGGGGTAGAGCAAAACTTTCACAACAAGAGTAATTTTCATGTCTACTAGGATCAAAAATGATTTCATGCCATTTAGCAAGTTGTTGCTGTTGTTGGGAGTTGGTGAGTTGATTACATCTCATAATGAATGTATACACAACAGAATGAAACACTGACCAGTCTTCTGCTATCTTCATAACCATTGTTGTCGTCATGAATAATGGAAACAAGTCCATTGTTGCAGACACTGCATCAATAAATGTCATTGGGGGTCTTCTTCTTTTTTGGAGATCCTCTCCTTTGACAAGCATGATGTCCTTTTCCAGGAACTGGTCCTTCCTGATAATATGTGCAAAGTATATGAGAAGAAATCTCACCATCCTTGTTTCCAAGGAATATTCTGGCTATCTTTGTCCAAGACCTATTTGTGTGTTCTTCTGACATTCCATGGTACTTCCAGTATCTTTTGTCAATGTCATCACTCAAATGCAATGGTTCTTCTGTGGTCTTCTTTATTCATTGCCCAATTTTCACATGCATATGAGGTGATTCAAACTACCATGGCTTGAGTCAGGAACACCTTAGTCCTTACTCATCTTAATGACTTCTTTGTACTTTAAAGAGGTATTTTAAAGCAGATTTTCTAATGTACTGTGTCCTTTTTTTGGAGTCCTGATATAGCACTGTGGGTTAATGTACTGGACTGCAAAGTTGGTTTAACCACAAGGTTGGTGGTTCAACCTCACTAGCCACTCCTCAGAAATCCTACACAGGGTCGCTATGGGTCAGTGCCAACTCAATGACACTTAACAACATGTCCTTTTATTTCTTGACTGATGCTTCCACGAGGGTTGACTGTAGATCTATATAAAATGAATTGTTTAACAACTTCAATATTTTCTCTGTTTTTCATGATGCTATTTATTAATCCAGTTGTGAGGATTTCTGTTATCTTTGCATTCAGATGCAATCTATACAGAAGATTGTATCATTTGATCTTCATCAGTATTTCAAGTATTCTTTATTTCCAGTGAAGTGTTACCTGTGTATCACAGGTTGTTAATGAGTCTTCCATCAATCCTGATGACACATTTTTCTTCATATCGTCCCATTTCTCTGATTGGCTCCTCATCGTACATTGAATAAGTATGGTAAAAAGAAACAACACAGATGCACACCTTTCCTGATTTTAACATTCAGTATGCCCTTGTTTTATTTGAACAACTTCCTCTTACCTCTTTATACAGGTTCCTCCATGAGCACAATTTTAAGTATTCTAGGATGTCCATCCATCTCAATTTTATCCATAATTTGTTATAATCTACATAATAGAACATCTTTGCATAGTGAATAAAAGACAACTGAAAATCTTTCTGGATTTCTCTGCTTTCAACCAATATCCTTCTGATCTCAGCCATGATATACCTTGTTTTTTGTCCTCTTCTGATTCTAGCTTGAATTTCTGGCCATTCTCTGTCAATATAAGTTTTATCTCCAGTAAAATTTTACTTGCATATGCTATTAATGCTATTAGTTGATTATTTGCATTCCGTTAGGTCACCTTACTTTGGAATGGGCACATATATGGATCTCTTATAATCAGTTAGCCAAATTTCTTGGGGAAAATGAGTGAATACCTCCAGTGCTGCATCAGTTTGATGAAATTCAATTTGCATTCCATCAATTCCTGGAGTAATGTTTTCTGCTAAAACCTTCAGTGCATCTTGGAAATCTTCCTTCCATACCATCATTTCTTGATCAGATGGTATCTTCTGGAAAGCTTGAACATACATTAGTTCTCTTTGGTATGGTGACTCTCTATATTCTTTCCATCTTCTTTTGGTACTTTATGTATAATTCATATTTTACCCGTAGAAACCTTAAGTGTTTCAAGATAAGGTTTGAATTTTTTCTTCAGTTCTTTCAGTTTGATAAATGCTGGGCATGTTTTCCGATTTGGCTTTCTAACCCCATGTCTTTAAAAGGAGTCCTAGTGTGGTGTGTGGATTAATGAACCAGACTGCAAATCCACTTGAACTGCAAAGTCAGCAGTCCAAGCTCACCAGCTACTCCTCGGAAACGCTGTACAGGGTCACTATGGGTCGGAAGTGACTCAACAGCACTTAACAACATCCTTACTGAAAGCTATTTAGAAAAATTTTAAGTGATCAAGTTATATCTGGACAGCTGACAATTTACCTGTTCTGTTACACTCTCATCTGTAATCCTCTAAGGAGTTCTGGTGTAGTATAATCACTGGACAGCCAATCACAAGGTTGGCAGTTCAAACCCACCAACTGCTCCTAGAAACCCTATACAGGGTTGTTATGTCTCAGAACCAAATCAAAAGCATGTAACAATAACAAAACATCCTCTGTAGCTCCTTGTGTTCAACCATTTACTCGATCTTCCTTATCTTCCATAAGAAATTTCACACTATATTTCAGGTACTTCATTTAGAAAGTAAAAGATGTTGACTTCTAGTCTTTGTTTGTTGAGAGAAATTAATGAAGTATTTAAAATAATGTCTAGCAAACTGGGTTAGTTTTCATCCTCATCACCACCTCTACCACCACCATCAATGTGATCATTTATCACTCAAGAATTATTTTTTTTAATTACCATGGATGTCATGATTCATAGGACAGAGAAACACTGCCACATAGGGTTTCCAAGACTGTAAATCTTTCAAAATTGAATTTCCCCCATTTTTTTCACTTAGGAATTTTTAGTGGGTTTATACCACCAACCATTTTGTTCAACAATTGCTCAAATATTGTTAATGTCTGAAAGTGATGTGTGAATTTCCTGTTTTTGTGGGTTACTTCCATTCTTGTTTTTACTCTCCAAATTTGTGGCTAATAATTGAGGGTTGTTTTTTTTTTTTCAATGATATTTATTTATTTTTACTTATTTGTTAATATTCCTCCATTTTCTTCTTACTGTATAACATTATGGTTTCCTAAAAGGGAATTCTTGAATGGATTGCTGAAGTTTACTTGCAATTTATTCAAAATTATTTTGATGGTCTTTATTAAAGTGTGCAGTATGATCTTTATCCCTTCTGATTCAAGATTTATTACACATTCTGCACAATTACCATTTAATTAGTTAGTTTAGTTAGTCACAGGATTGCAATACTGAAGGTCAAAGAGCAAAAAAATTAAGCATCTTGAAACCCAGAATAATATTTCATGCTTACTCAAAATAAAATTTCTATTAAACATAATTATCTGTTCCTTAAAACTGCCATATAAATTAAATATCTTTTATATTACATATGTCTGAAGAATCAAAGTTTGTGATTTTAAACTCAGTCTTGTTACTTACAGTAAATAATTTAAATTTTATGTTTCTAAGTAAACATAGGTTAATAAATCTTAAGAACAATATTGCTCTCAAATCCCTGATTAATTTCTGGAGCTTTTTATAGACTACAACACCTATGGGTGGTTTTATTAATAATTTATTTGGATCACTTTATGTCTTGAAGATTGTAAATCTCTCAGACCTATAATTTCTATCCAAATACTGCTTAGCTTTTAGTACACGGTTACACCATACAAATAGATGTTTTAGGAAAGATTATAAAAATGCATCATTTCTTTGGTGTGGAACTGGATATTCTACTGTGAAAAGTTCACTCAGAGAGTGTTTCAGAGTATTATTTTTTATGGGCGATAACAAGTAATAGACAAATGTTTGGCCAATGCCAGTATATATACTGTTATCTTTTCTGGTCTCTAAAGTGGTCCAAGGTGACCATTCTTCATCTTTCAGAAGAAGAAATGACCAGAGAGTCAGGAGCCTGAGTGCAATGTTAGTCTGTTTTAACAACTGACCTAATGAGATGTCATTTGAAATCCAAATAGGTTCTCAAGTTCCTCAGCTCTAAAACAAATAAACAAAAAAAATATGTCCTCAGGTCTTTTCTATAGAAATACCCTGATGCATTTTCTCTAAAAAAATAATAAAAACATAATTTATCAGGAATCTGACTGGAATCAACCAAAATGCCTCTTTAGGGACTTTTAACTGCAATTCTAGCAGGGAGGTCAAAAGAGCAGTCAAATTAGTGAGATCTGAGATACATACAAATGCTTATTTATCTAAAAATATCACCCTTCCCACTCTGTAATTATAATTCCTAGTAGCCACCTGAACTTATAGACAGTCAGTGACTTAAAACTTTACCTTTGGCTATCATGGTACCTAGCATCTAGCACATTTTATGGATCTAGTAGGTATATAGATGAATATTTAATAAATAAAAGACTGGATGAATATAGAATTGCTAAATATCAGCAATTCTTTAACATTGGACTCTAGGAGTTTAAATGTAACTACTTGTTCACACCAATTACTTTGCAGACAGAAGTAGAGGTCATTATCTGATCAGTCATCAAAAATTAAACTAAAAATGATGATTTTTGTTTTGTATGTTTTTTGAAGAACATGTATAGTTATGTGACAGATATTTGTATTTTCCACTTTATCTTATTACTAATAGTAAGATAGACGTAAATTATAGCAAAAAAAAAAAATCACTGAATTATTTTTTGGTCAGATCTACCATTATGTCACTATTAAACCACTTAGTGTATAACTTTTTACAATTAAAATACTTTGTTCCAAATTTGGAAATAGGTGGGGCGGTGGAGGGGGCTGTTGATGTTGTTTTCTGGTGGGTTTTTTTTTTTGGTTGTTATTTTTTGAGCTGTCTTGATTTAAGGATAATCTTTTACCATTCCATTTACAGTTTCATTTTTATAAACATCCCTGTCTAGTTCCAAGTGTGCTATCTGTAGCTAAACTACTTTTATATAAATTAGGGAGGGGGAATCAAATATTACCTTGAACATTGAGGATAAAATTATTGACAAGTGTAAATTACAAAAAGACAAATACAGTATGAGACCAATATTGTAAAATGTTAAAGAAATCTTTTCTTAATAAAATAAATAATCTATAATGGGGGGAGGTAGGAGAGAAAAGTATCCACAACTATAGGGTAGACACATGCTAGCATGGGTGACAGGGTGACAATATACAACAAAAGGGAGGTTAGCAGAGGAAAGAGGAAGGTAGCAGGAGACATAGGGAGGAATGCACAAGTTAAAGGAAATGCAAGTAAACCATGTTAATTCTTGGAGCCTGGAGGAGTTGGAATCATGGTAATGGTTTGTGGAATGTAAAACTGGTGATTGCTCCGTAAACCTTCACTCAGTTTACAATTTAAAAGTTTCAAAAAGAAAAAAAAAAAATTGCGAAGATTATTGAAAATATTGGTGTTAGCTTTTTTACCTTAATACATTTTACTTTCAACTGAAAGCAGGTATGATCAGATTGGTTAGCCCATAAATAATTAAGAGGTGATCCTTTGGAGAGGTAGAATCTCTGCTTGTAGTTGAGATTTTATTCAATCTCAATTACTTAGTTAGCAATTTCTCTTGGCTTATAGTTCTGGTGTGGGGCAGTGGACTGTTAACTGCAAGACAATCAATTCAAACTCACTCACCAGCCACTCCTCTGAAACCCTATACAGGGTCACTATGAGTTGGAACTGACTCAATGGCATTTAACAACACAGAAGCAGAGCCTTGACTTGCTTATCTTAAGTGCTTATTCTTACAAGTAAAGGAGTTCCATAAATGGTCATCCAACATTAGAATGAATCATCAGGGACACCTTCTTCATCTATCAGTTTCTCTATTTTATCACTATCTTTCACACTCAATGAACCTCATTATTTAAGATGACTACATAATATCGATCCATCATATCTGTGATCTAGGATGAAGTAGTGTACTGGAAGATAGAAAATCTCTCAGGATGAATAAGCAAAATTTGTATAATTTCTATTCTAAAGAAAAAACACCTATTCATATTCAGGAGTCTCAGTGTGGTTCTGTGTGTTAATACGCTGCACTGCAAAGTCGTTTTGAACTGCAAAATCAGCGGTTTAATCTTACCAGTGACCTATACAGGATCACTATGGATTAGAACCAACTCGACAGCACTAAACAACAATAAATCATATTTAATATATGCATTCAAATATTTAATATCTTTTCATTCACATTATTTGTTTCCACATTCTTACAATCATCAGTTATATTCTCATCCTCTCAATACCAATTAAAATCCCAGCCCCACAAGAAGGAGGTCTATATTTTATTTTTATTCTAGATATATATCACCAACACTTTGCCTTAATCTCTCACTGGGTTCTCTCATTATAAATGCTTCTTTAATTTTTTCCATGTGTACAACACAGAGGTTCACACAGGACCATGCATTTTATTTGTAATCTTTTCCCCCAAATGTGTCTGTTTGCACATTAACTCTATCTTACCTAATGACATTCCCAATATAACCATTTTAATATATAAAACATTTATCACAGTGAATATGAATTATGCTTCTAGAATTCAATACAAATCATACTTAATTTGAAGAAGGGGTCTTTTTCCACTGAAGAGATTGTTCACAAAACATTATTATGTAGCAGAAAAGGTTATTTCCTTTCTATTTCCATTGGCATAATCTAGATCAACACACTTATTTGTTGAAGTTTTACATGGAGATGAAAAAGTGCCTAAAAAAGCAGCTTTTTTTATACATTTAGTATGAAAGTAAGTATACACATTATGGTTATATCACAACCATATCCCTATAAACATTCTTCATCACTCAAATCTGGGCATTGCCATCCATGATTGCACATGTGTGCTATGACCATTTTTACACTTTTTACTTATTTCCCAAATATGGCCATTCTTGTTATTTTGCTTTTATTTGTTGTTGTTTATTGTTGTTAGGTGCCATCAAGTCTGCACTGACTCATAGTGACCATATGAACAAGAGAACAAAACACAGCCCAGTCCCGTGGCAACCTCACAATTGTTGCTAGCCTGAGCCCATTGCTTCTAACGCTGTAGTAATCCATCTTATTTGGGCGGG
>NW_006408547.1:7167818-7203983 GCF_000296735.1 Chrysochloris asiatica | reverse complement strand
TAAGATGAGAAGTCATTAAGCCTGGTTTTAAGATGATAGTATGATGAGAAGATAAGAAGACACATATACTATGAAAGAGAGAAACTGATGACACAGAAGAGCAGAGCAAATAAGAAAACACTCTACAGTAGTACAAGGCATTTGTATCTCATTGTTTAAGTGCATGATTTGTTTTTGTGCCAGGAGCATTTGATAAATGTTTTAGATAACTATAGTAAAAGAGGACAATGAACAAAGAAAGCCATAGAAGAATTGATGCATTTGAGTTATGGTGTTGAAGAAGAATACTAAAGGTACCATGGACCACAGGAATAACAAACAAATCTGTTTTGGAAAAAGTACAGCCAGAATGCTTCTTAGAACCCAAGATGGCCAGACTTTGTGTCTCATACTCCAGACATCTTATCAGGAGGAACCAGTTCCTGGAAAAGGGCCTCATGCTTGCTAAAGGAGAGGGAAGTGAAAAAGAAGGAGACCCCCAACAAGATGGATTGGTACAGTAGCAGCAACAATGGGATCAAGCACAGCAGCAGCTGTGAGGATGATACAGGACCGGTGATGTTTTGTTTTCTATTGTACATCAGGTTACTATGGGCTAGAACCAATCTGACAGCAGTTAACAACAAGAATAGAAGAACAAAGAAAAATGGCAAGAGCCAAATCCATGAGTAAACCAGAGCGGCAAGGATCAAGAGTATAAGCAGAAAGAAACTTGTACTTCCATTTCAAGAGACTTCTGTTTTGAGTATGCATTTAAGCAAGTTTGTAGTTTTAATGGTAACATGTTGAAGAAGTTCCTTTAAAATTATATCTAAATTCTCAGTGAATTCTGAAGCAAGATTATCAGCCACAAATGAGAGATGAGAGAATGGGTTGCTCTGGTTTGGGAAGAAAGAAGACAGAAGGAAATATCTGCCTACAACAATGAGGAAACACACTCAAACAATGGTTTGAGGGCAGTGTCTGACCTCCTCTAACTTCGCAGGGTAAGAGGAGAATTTAAATCAATCAATATCAGCCATCCACTCCCAACTGCTTCTTACCAATTCTGACACCAACTTTTCCTGCCATGGCACTTTCCGTTTATCTGTTGGGTTTGATACTTCATTGCAATGGTCACACAGAACTCACAGACAGTACTCACAGTGAAGGAGCTTTAAGGAATTACCTTACAATTCAGGATCAGAAGTGCTCAGGATGCAGTTCTTCAATCAGGGCAGCCTCCTCACAGCTTTTCATAGGCACACTTCGATCTGGTTTCAGACTGTTGGCTTCTGCCTTGCTTGGGTAAATGTTACAAAACTCTTTTAGCTATGCTAATAAATACCCAAAGTCATCCTACTCTACCAATAAACCACGACCCAAACATACTCAGCTTTCAGAGCTGGCTACTGGATCTCATATTCTTGATTCTGCTGTCTCTGCTGCTGCTGCTTCTCTGCCACTGTTTCTTTTTGGCCTTTCACTACCTCTGGGGTTACAGCTGTCTGCCTCTTGGACTGAAGAGTTCAAGTACAGGAATCTTGGGTCTAAAGGAGGCACTCCACTTCTGGCTCTTCCTTCTGCCTCTGGGAAGGCTCATTTAAAACCTAGCCAGACAACATAACTAACCAATCTCCTTATTTTGATTTTATAAACTTGATTTCCATAGTCCTACCCAACAAGATCAAGGTAGCATAGTGGTTATGAGTTGGGCTGCTAACCGCAAGGTTAGTAGTTCAAACTATCAGCTGTTCTGAAGGGAAAAATGAGGCTTTCTATTTCTGTAAAGATTTATAGCCTCGAAAACCCCATACAGGGTTTCTATAAATTGGAATGACTCCACGGCACACCACCACCACTACCACCCAACAAAGTTGGAAACGATGAGGCTTTCTGCTCCCACAAAGATTTACAGCATTGGAAACCCTTTACAGGGCCCCTATGAGTTGGAACCAACTCTAACAACAACCCAAAAAGAGTATCATGTGCATTGTTAGCAAATTATTTATTCACTTTGGTGGACCATAGGAACCTCACATTTGCATAGTCCTACCAAGTCATTTCCATGTCAGTTTTTCATGCTATATGTTGCTAGGATGCTGAAAGCTATGCCACTGGTATGTCAAATACCAGTATGGTCTCCATGTTGAATGAGATTTTGCAAAGCTTAAAATGCTAAAGAGCAAAGATGTCTCTTTGAGAACTAAGATGAGTCTGGCCCCACTCCTAATATTTTTAATCATCTCATATGCCTGTGAAAACGATACCGTGAATAAGAAAGACCAGAGATTTGATGCATTTGAATTACTGTGTTGATGAAGAATATTAAAATTATCATAGATTGCCAGTTGTTATTCATAGGTGTCATTGAGTCATTTCCAACTCATATGACCCTACACACAACAGAATGAAACACTGATCAATTCTGTGCCATCACACTTGTTACGTTTGAGCCCATTGTTGGTGCCACAGTGTCCATCTAGTTTGTTGAAGGTCTTCCTCTGTTTTGCTGACCATCCACTTCACCAAGCATGATGTCCTTAATCAGAAATTGTTGTGGTTGTTAGGTGCCATTAAGTCAGTTCCCACTCAGTAACTGTACGCATAATACAATGAATGAAACACTGCTTTGTCCTGCGCTATCCTCACAATTGTTGTTACTTTTGAGCTCACTGTTGCTGCCACTGCATTAGTTCTTCCTCTTTTTCAATGAATCTCCACTTTATCAAATGGGATGTCTTTCTCCAGGGACTAGTCCATCATGAAAATATGTTCAAAGCATAAGACACAAAGTCTTGCTAACCACGCTATTAGAAACATTCTGGCTCTCCTTCTTCCAAGACTCATTTGTTTGTCCTTCTGGCAGACTATGGTACTTTTAATATTACTCTCCAGTAGACAGTTTGAAGAACAGACAAATCATTCTTGGAGGAAAATAGAACCATGATGCTCCTTAGAATTCAGTTTGGCAAGACTTAGTCTCATGTACTTTAGACATATTATCAGGAGAAACCAATCACAAGAAAAGGATATCAAGCTTCGTAAAGTAGAGGGACAGCAAAAAAAGAAGACCGTTAATTAAATGGATTGACACATGGCTGAAACAATGGGCTCAAACATAACAACAATGGTGAGCATGACATAGGATAAGGCAGTATTTCATTCTATTGCACACTAGGTCACTGTGAGCAAGAATTGAGTCTCTGGCATCCAATAACAATATCCATTCATTTGGTGAAAGTTCCAATGACTACGGCTAGAAGAGCTTTATTAAGAAATTCACAACACTACAATATCTCTAATGTCACATAATAAGATTTCTAATAAAGGAATTTTACATCTTTCAGGGGAGCTATAGGGGAGCAATACTAAAACTAGATATGAATATTATTATAGTTGCTCTTGCTCCTCTTGCAGCATTGAGGATGTTCTTAGTAGTTCTCATTGCTTTACAATGTTTCCTCTGTCCTATATCCTACACATGTGTTCATCTTACCCTCCAATGGGAGTTTAATCACAGAATATTAGATCTGTCAATGACCTTAGGATCATTCTTTCCACCCACAACATTTTGAATATGAGAAAAACACGGCCCTTGGGAATTTAATAATTTATAAAATTGTATAACTGAGTCAAGAGGGCTGCAGTCTGCTGATTTTTAGATTTGTATATTGGAATGTTAAGTTAACCTAGGAGATTTAATTTCAACAATTAAAAAGTTGTAACATTCAATCGTTGATACTGAAATATTTTCTTCTTTGTATGGATTTACTAAATACAAAAACCAAACGAGAAAGGAAGAAATATATTAAAAAACAAATAATTGCCTTTATGTTTCACTTATTAAGATAAAATCAAACACAGAAATAAACTTATGTTGTAATTTGGAAATGAGCTGTCATAACATTATCAAAACTTATAAAATTAGTTTAAAAAATTATATTTTCCATTTTATTCTTATAATATAGATTTTTTTCATGTAGACAACTCTAAATAACTCATTTCAAAAAGCTAAAATTATGTACTCAGATATGGATAAAATCAATCTACACAATTGGGGAATCTAATTAACGTTATTTGCTATTGATTTCTTTTTTTATATACTTGGACTGTCTATAAATGCAATTTTAAAGTTCCCTAGTGAAGTAAGTAGGCGCAGATATGAATTTAAAGAGTCTCATTAGTGAAAATTGCATTTGAAGTTGCAAATAAAAGTCATCTATTTTTATATAGAATCTTTCCAGCAGAGTCTCTCAAAACATATTTAATTGTAACTTGATTTATATAAAGCAAAAAGAGTGCCAAGAATAGTTTATTTTTTCTTCTTTATACAAGAGCACACCACAAGAATAAGTGGACAGTGTATATCTGATTCACAAAATACCAGAATGGGGAGTAAGTATTTCAAACTATAGGAATTCTGCATTCTAACACTTCATGCTTCCTTCCCTCTCACTTATGATTTCCTCCATAACTCTTTAGACACCTCATCACCCTCTGCATTGAGTAATTGGGTAGATGTGCGTCCTCTATAATATTAAATAATGAAGAAGGTTATTTTCCTAGTCCATTTTTCTTGTGAAATTGGAAGGCAATGGAAAAGTCCAGACAATGAATACAATCATCTCTGTACAACTTACACTATTTTTTCTCTCTCAGTGTAATTTCTTGGGCATTAAAAAAATTCTTTTCTACTTGAAGTTATAGAATATTTTAAAGTATGCAGTTAATGTTTTTAAATAATAGTCTAAAATCCAACTTATAGATTTTGGGAGAATTAAAAGAATAGTGAAATAAATATAAAGTAGGTCTCAATTTAAGACATTTAAGTTACAAGGAACATTTACAATTGTACTTTTTTGTGTATGTACATCTTATCATTAGAGGCAGTTGCTTGAACAGAATCAGTGGATACTAAATTATTTAAAGTCTGGAAACATGAGCACCAGAACTGGTTTAAAACCAGGAACTGTGTGCACCAGTGTTGTATCATTTCACCATATTTATTCAGTCTGTGTGCTGAGCAAAAAATCAAATAAACTGAATTACATGAAGAATTTGGCATCAGGGTTGGAGGAAGATTCATTAATAGCCTGCAATATGCAAATGACAAATTTGTTTGCTGAATGTGAAGAGTTAATATAGTTACTGAAGAAGACCAAAGACTACAGCTTTCAGTATGGATTGCATCTTAATGTAAAGAAAACAAAAGTCCTCACCACTGGACCAATAAAGAACATTATGAAAAACGGAGGAAGGATTCAAGTTGTCAAAGACTTCATTTTGCTTAGATCCATAATCAACACTCACTGAAGCTGAAATCAAGAAATCAAAGGAAATATTGCCTTAGGCAAATCTGTTGGAAAAGACATCTTTAAAGAGCAAAGATGCCACTTTGAAGATCAAGGTGTGCTTGACACAGGCCATGGTATTTTCAATAGCCTCATATGCATGTGAAAGTTGGACAATGAATAATCAGACCACAGAAGAAATGACACGTTTGAATCATGATGTTGAAGAAGAATATTGGAAGTACCACAGACTGTCAGAAGAACAAACAAATCTGTGTTGGAAGGAGTACATCCACTTCAACACCTTGGTTGATGTGTGTTTTCTCCTGGCCACACTTATGTAATTGAAACTCCTTATCTCTTGTGATTATTGTACATTATACATTCACCCAATATGGAACTGTTCAACATGAATAATTATGGGACAAATGAGTATTATGTTAACAGATAACAGGTGTCTGATTCATTATGAGGAAACTTTCCTATACATTCACATATGGGGATTCTGCAACTCCATCAAGAGGGGGCCAGCAATACTCTGCCATGATAAAACACAATGGTATGTTTTTGCACATGTTCTGGTAAAAAAGCAATAGGAACTCTAGTACTAGGTGATGTGTAAAAGTAAGGGAACTCTAACAACTCAATCATTGGAAGGAATTAAATTAAGTTACTTTTTAACTATATAGCATTTACATACAGAGCTATGTCCTAAATTTTATCAGTAATAATGGTTATAACATTGATTTAAAAATATTTGCCATACATATAGACACAATGTAGCATATATTTAATATATTATGAACAAGTTAAGTGCTATGAAGTTGTTTCTGATTCACAGCGACCCTGGATAGGGTTTCTGAGGCATTAAACCTTCGTGGGAGCCAAAAGCCGTATCTTTCTCTCACCCAGCGGGTGGAGGGCTAGGGTTTCCTAGAGGAGTAGCTGGTGATCTTGAACCGCCAACCTTGCTGTTCTAACTGACTTGGCAGTCCTATGCATTAACCCACAGCAACACACCACGACTCCTCCGTAATATCAACAAGGGTAATAATATAATATAATAATTACATAACAAACATCCAACAAATAGTTACCTAACACAAAAAAGAGGTTTTTTTTTATATATATATATTATTTTTGTCTGCAGCACAGGACACACAACTGAAATAACTTTTTATATGCTAATAAATTAGGTATTATACACATTTGTTGTTGATGTTAAGTGCCATCGACTTGCTTCTGAAGCATGGTGATTCTGTATAGGGTGTCTGAGGAGCAGCTGGTAAGTTTGAAGATGTAAAATCAATATTTATTAATTGTGCAAACTATGTTTATGCTTTGTAAAAATGAGTGTGTTCCTAAATTCATCTACCAAGAAAGCAACAGAGGGCATTTATCAGATGTTACGATTATGTATTATGAGAGTATATTTATATATATCGACATAAGGAATAAGCCAATTCCTCGAGAAAACAAATATTTAAATAACAAAATTATATAAATGTGTTTATTATTTGTTTCTCTACAAACTGACTTTATTTAAAAAATAGATTGCTGTTGTTATAACTCACAAAACACACTTGTCCATTAAGAAGAGGTGTTACACCCTATCCAGAGAACAGGTGACATCAGAGATGGAGGCAAAAATGAAATATGATAGGATGAGTGTCAAGCTGATAATGTCCCATGTAAACTAACACTCAAGTAACAATAAAAACATGAAAGAGAAAGAAATAGAATCAATATAGCATTGAATTATAAAATTTTCTGTAAATTATATACTCAAGAAACTATAATATTTGTCAGGAATAATAATATTCAAGTAGCCAATATATGTGAACATGGTTTTAATAGAATGTAAGTCATATAAAAAAAAAAAAGATGTGTTATTCTTGCATCAATTACATAGGTATCATCAAATATGGCAGTTAAACAATCCCCCCCAAATAAAGTGTCCATTTTTATAAAACTTGTATACAATAGCAATTGTATTTTCCTTTTCATTTGGGACCAACCAAATGCATCTTAGCATTCAGTTCTCTCTTGCCAACCCACAAAAGAACACTCCATCAACACTATAACCACATGACTTGTGGCAGATCTCTTCTGTCCCATGCAAAGTAAACCAAAATACATTTTCAGTTTTAGCACAGCTTTATCTTTACATCACGCTCTTTGCAACAGCCCTGTTGAATATCAGCAGTAGTCTAATGAACTGTGAATGTGTAGTATCAAAAGATGGAAGTTTAATGCACAGATTTTTTTTTAAGAACATGTTTTATTGTGAATTATGTGATAGTTTACATGGGAGAACATTAGCTTTACATTCATCCTATGCTATCCTATATCATTTCATTGCCATGGTTACAATCCCTTCCATGCATCATCAACCAACCAAAGGGTATACCCTGCAAGCCTGCCTACCGGTCATCAACACACAACCCCCCTCACCCTCTCTGGGTCTAGAGTAATCAGCCACTCCATCTCTCCACATCATTGTCTCTGCCTCCATCTCTGGGGTCATTGTTTCTCTGGGTAGGGTCCCACACCCCACTCTTCTCCCTTGATGGTCCCAGGCACCTCCGCTCCTAGACTGCAAAGTCAACCACTACCCTCCTTTTGCTACAAAATGTCTACCTTTACATTTCCAACCCTCTCAATCAGTCCTGAGAGCAATTATTCACTATTGTATCACAAGAGACCCATTCATATTTCATTTCATCAGCCCTGCCCAGACAGACTGTATACTACTCAGTGGAGATTCTACCTTCTTCCATGCCGTATGGATCTAGGCTCCTTCTTGAAATCTTGTAAGCAAGTCACTTCTTGCCTTTGTATATATTGCCATCTTGGGTAGCCAATGTCCAAGTTGCCCAACCCTGGCAAGGAATGATTCTCGCTATAAAGATTTGATCCCTCTTTTGAGCTACTGCATCTATAGGTGTAGGTCAAGTTCATCACACTGTATCAGCTTATTCTTTTTTCTTCTTCTTCTTTCTAATTCTAGTTGAGTTCTGATCATCCAGCCATTGAAGCCAGGTCAAGTGGGTATTATCTGCTAGTGTGGGTGTTCTTGTGCATCTGCCCTCTCTTCTTATCAGCTGGACACTTCACTCTCCACTCTAGTCCTCTGTGGCTATGTCACTGACTCTGGGCCAGGAGTTCCTGGATAGGAAGACCTAACATTGTGAAAATGTCAATATTGCCCAAAGCAATTTACACATAAAATGCAATTCCAATCCAGATTCCAATGACATTCTTCAAAGAGATAGGAAAAAAAAAAATTACAAACTTTATATGGAAAGGAAAGAGACCCAGGATAAGCAAAGCACTGCTTAAGAAGAAGAATAAGGTTGGAAACCTCTTACTCCCTGATTCAAAATTTACTACATGGCTATAGTGGTCAGAACAGTCTGGTACTGGTACAATGAAAGACACATTGATCAATGGAACAGAATCGAGAATCTAGAAATTAACCCATCCACAGACAGTAAACTGATTTTTGACAAAGTGCCCAAGTATATTGCACGGGGAGGTGATAGTCTCTTCAACCAATGGTGCTGGCAGAACTGGAAAGCGATATGCAAAAAAAAAAAAAAAAAAAAAAAACTCAGCATGGGTTAAAGACCCAAATGTGAATCTCCAAATTATGAAGGTCATCAATGAAAAAATCAGGACAAATGTGAGGGCACTAATTCAGGGCATACACAGACTACCTAACATTTTGAAAACTACACAAACAAAAGTGGACAAAATAGATGATTGGGATATACTAAAAATTAAAACCTTATGTACATCAAAAGACTTCACCAGAAGAGTAAAAGGGGAACCCAGAGAATGGGAAAAAATATTTTGTAATGACACATCAGACAAGGGCATCATTTCTAAAATATATAAAAAAGTACAACTCCTCTACAAGAAAAAGACAAATAACCTAATTTAAAAATTGGTCATGGACATGAACAGACACTTCACCAAGGAGGAGGTCTGGGAAACCAACAAACATATGAAGAACTGTGCACAATCACTGGCCATTAGAGAGATGCAAATCAAAACAACGAGATATCATCTCACATCAGCAATAACAGCAAAGATCAAAAAAGTATAGGACAGTATGTGCTGGCGAGGATGTGGAGAGACATTGCTGGTGGGATTGCAAAATGGTCCAACAATTCTGGAAAACAATATGGCGTTTCCTCAGAAGGTTGGAAACAGAAATACCTTATGATCCAGCAATTCCTCTACTTACACACAAGAAATATGAGCCATAACACAAGTAGATATATGCACACCCATGTTCATAGCAGCACTATTTACAATAGCAAAAAGATGGAGACAGCCTAAGTGCCCATCTACTGAAGAATGAATAAACAAACTGTGGTACATACACAGAATGGAATATTATGCTACCTTGAAGAGTAACAAGGAAACTGCAAGCTACTGCACAACATGGACGAAACTTGAGGACATTAAGTTGAGTGAAATTAGTCAGTCACAAAAAGAGAAATACTGCATAGGACCACTACTGTAAAAGATTAAGAAAAAGAACCCATACTAAAGGGGAGGGGTGTTCTTTGGTGGTTACTGGGATGTGGGGGGTAGGGTGAGAGGAGGGAGGGGAAGGCAGACCAGAGAGTAGGGAATAGACACAGGATAGTTTGGGTGCTAGGGAGGCGGGCAACACACAAGAAGTGGGGAGGAAAATGGAAGAACAAGGTAGATGGGAAAACAATTAGGCAGGTTTGCATGGGCTAATCGAGACAGAGGTAAATAATGATGTATGCACAACCTTGGAAAAAGAGGGCTCTGGGATACAGGGATTGAGACATGGTTGGAATGGCAAAAGGGGGGAAATAATATTAAGATGCTTGGCTGTCTTTTGAATCTTGGTTTCCCTGGCATAATATTATAATATAGACACTTGATGGGGAGAGAAAGAATAGCCAGAAATATCACCATAGAAAGCTTGTAAGTACGTCTTCTGCCTATAACTGATTTGTTGTTGTTGTTGTTAAGTGCCGTCGAGTTGGTTCCGACCCATAGTGACCCTGTACAGGGTTTCTGAGGCTGTAAATCTTTACAGGACCAGAAAGCCTCATCTTTCTCCCGCAGAGCGGCTAGTAGTTTTGAATTGCTGACCTTGTGGTTCACAGCCCGATTCATAACCACTACACTACCAGAGCTCCTTTATAACTGATTGGAATACCTAAAATGGGGTTATAATGTGCAAAGTGAAGGAGGCTTCCTGAGGAGTCTCTGCATTACATAAGACCATAGGTGGATTCCTGAACCTCTCCCAGAATCTTTTGAGGTGGGAAATTTTCACTTGAAAGGACAAGCAGACCAGCCTGGAGTGACAAGAAGAACAGAAGATATTTCTTGAAAGAAAGAATGACAGGGAAAATACAAAACAATAACATCAGTCCAACTGATTACTACAAGAACAAGCAAGTTGCTCACCCAGGAGAAATCAAGGCAAGTGTTTGGGCGCCCTCAGAACAAACTCCCTTCCAAGACTAAGACTCAATGGGAATACACCAGCAGACATGCACTCTGATTGGTGACCATGTTCGTCACCGATAAGGGGAAGTGAGGGAAAAACAGCAATGCAGCTAAGAGCTAAGCCCTAGAATGTTCAGTAGACTTCTGTGAACCCGGTTAAAAACCTAGTTGGCCAGCAGTGTGGCAAGACCTGGGGACTCTTGGGCCCAGAGTCAGTGACATAGCCACAGAGGACCAGAGTGGAGAGTAAAGCATGCAGCTGATAAGAAGAGAGGGCATATGCGTAAGAACATCCACACTTGCAGATAATACCCACTTGACCTGGCTTCAATGACTGGATGATCAGAGCTCAACTAAAAGAAGAAGAAGAAAAAAAGAGTAATCTGATACAATTTGATGAACTTGACCTACACTTATGGATGCAGTAGCTCAAAAGAGGGAACATTCCCACCCCCTTGATACACAGGGTAGACAGGGATGGACAACTTGGACACTGGCTACCCCAAATGGGGGAACTACAAAAGCAAGAAGTGACTGGCTTACAAGCTTTCAAGAGGGAGCCTAGATCCAGAGGACACAGAGGAAGGTAGAATCTCCACTAAGTAGCATCCAGTCTGTCTGGGCAGGGCTCAAGAAAGTAGATGGGGTTAGGTTCCTTATGGTACAATAGTGAATAACTGTTATCAGGACTGACTGAGAGGGTTGGAAATGCAAAGGTGTACGTTTTGTAGCAAAAGGAGGGAAGTAATTGACTATGCAGTCCAGGATCCAAAGTCCCTGGAGTATGAGACCCTACCCAGAGAAGCAGTGACCCCATGGATGGAGGCAGAGACAATGATGTGGAGAGATGGAGTGGCAGGGGACTCTAGACACAGAGAGGGAGAGGGACTGTATGCTGATGACCAGGGGCGAGGCTTTCAGGGCATACCCTTTGGTTGGTGGTTGATGCATTGAGGAGATTGTAACCATGGCAATGAAACCATATACAAGAGGATGAATATAAAGCTAATGTTCTCCCATGTAAACTATCACATAATTCACAATAAAACATTTAAAAAGTAAACAAAAGACTGATAATCTTCTCTGTAAACTTTCACTTAAGTCCCACAAATGTTTCAAAACAAAAAAAGTAGCAACTCAAATAAAATGATGGTTTCATAACAAGGAAAAATTTGAATTTAGAACTTGTACAAATACAGTCATGTAATTTTTATTTACTTATAATTATGTATAATTTCATTGTTGTTGTTAAATGCCATCAAGTCTGTTCTACTTTACAGAGACCCTGTAGAGGGTTTTTCTAAGGAGTGGCTGATGAGTTTGAACAACTGACCTTGTGGTTCTAAACCAACCTTTTGGCCCAGCACATTATTCTGTAGTGCCACACCAGGACTCCCATATAAGGATATTACTGTTGTAATTTACTTGTTGTCTAATCAGTCTGACTCATGATTCTGTACTAAATTAGAAAACAATGTCTGGACCTGTGCTATTCTCATAATTGTGGTGTTTGAACCTACTGTTATTCAAACACTACATGTTCCCGTTAACCAACTCCTGCTGTGATGCTGTAGGATAAGTACTGAACTGTTACCCATAGGTCAGTGGTACAAAGCCACCAGAGACTCCTTGGAAACCCTACACAGGATTACTATGAGTCAGAACCAACTCAACAGCACTTAACAATAACAGCAATTAATAAGATTTTTACGTTGTTTCTTATCATTAAGTTGTGCTGCATATCCATCCATGGAATTAAACTCAACTCTACTCTGAGAAATCATCTATTCCTCAGTATTATTTTGAGTGCCTTCTAATCAGAAGGGCTCATCTTTCAGCACTATATCAGATAATATTCTCCTGCTAGTCATAAGACTTTCATTGGCTAATTTTTCATAAGTGTTCCTTCTTCTTAATTTGCCTTAATCTGGAGATTCTGCTGTAACCTATCTACCATAAGTGACCCTACTGGTATTTGAAATACTAGCGGCATAATTTTGATCACCACAGCAATACACAAGCTACCACTGTATGAAAAACTGACAGATGAGTGGTAGTAAAGGTCTAATTTATATGTAAATATTATATATAACTTTCTCTACATACTGTTTGGTAACATTTTTTTTTGAAAGAATAAATGTAAAAAACAAAAATACTTAATATATTTGCTTTTGGAATGTATTAAATATTAAGAAGTAGAGTTGTCTGTGATGATGAGAATGGAGTATATCTTTCAGGAACTTTATTGGATGATGGCCACAAATCAAATGAAGATAAACAGCTCTATACATCCTTTAATAATTAGAACATGGAATGTATGAAGTAAGAATCCATGAAAATTGGAAGTTGTCAAAAATTAAATGGCAAAGATCCATATTCTAGGCACTATTGTTAAGTGCTATTGAGTCACTTCCGACTTATGATGACTCTGTGTAGCGTTTCCAAGAAGCTGCTGGTAGGTTTGAATCACTGACCTTGTGGTTATCAGTCCAGTGATTATCCTACAGTACCACACTGGGACTCCATTCTTAAAAGGACTGATAAAGGTCATTATGAATCTGACAATCATATAGTTTTCTATTCCAGGAATGATGCATTGAAGAAGAAGGCATCTCATGCATATGCCTTCAAGGAAGATGAGTTAATAACACTATTATTCAAATTTACTCACCAACCATTAAAGCCAGTGATGTTGAAACTTAAGAATTCTACCAACTTCTTCAGTTTGAAATTTATCAACTATGTAATCAAGACATCTCAATAGTTACCTGTGACTGGGATGCAAAAGTAGGAAACAAAGATGAAGGAACAGTAATTGGAAAATATGGGGTTGGTGACTGAAATTATAATAGAGATAGCATGAAAGACTTTTTCAAGCCCAATGATTTGTTTATAGCAAATACCTTTTTTAAACAGCATAAAAGATGACTACACATGAGCCAAACTAGACTGCAAACACAGAAATTAAATGGACTATATCTGGTTAGAAATGAGGGAAAAACTCTGTACTCTCAGCCAAAACAAGTCCAATAGCAGACTGAAACAGACAGACCATCAATTGCTCAAATGCAAGCTCAGGCTGAAGTTGAAGAAAATTAAAACAAGTGCACAAGAGTAAAAATTTGACTTTAAACAACGGAATTTAGAAATCTCAAGAACGGATTTGATGAATTAGACACTGATGACCAAAGACCAGAAGAGTTGCAGGATGACATCAAGAATATCATACAATATCCACCTGGGAACCATCAAGGCAAGTCTTTAAGTCCCTGCAGGACAAACCCCCTTCCAAGACTAAATTCAGAGGGAACACTTGAGCAGGCTTGGAAGTTTGCTGGTGACTGTGCTAGTCTACCTGTGAGTGGAAGTGGGGGAAAGGCAGTAATGAAGACATGGCTGAGTTAGACTATGTTCTGTAGACTCCTGTCAATCTTGACATGAGAACTGTAAGAGGAGAGCTGGTTGATCCAAAGTTTGGGGAGACCTGGGAACTCCTGAGCCCATGAACACTCATGTAGCCACTGGGAACTAGCGCTGAGAGTGAAGCATCCAGCTGATATGAAGTGGGGGGAGGGGTGCAAGAATGCCCAAACTTGTAGATAGTACCCATTTGACTTTGAATGGATGGCTTGATGATCAGAATTTGACTAGAGGACAATAAAGACATTTGATATACAAAGCAAGCATACATTGCTACAATTTGATGAACTTGGCCTTTACTTATGGATGAAGTAGCTCAAGATAGCAACTGAAAGGGAAGGAGTCTTCACATCAAGGATCAAGCCTATCCCCTCAGTACACTGGGTGGATAAGGGCATCAGCTAAGACATCGGCCACCTAAAATTGGTAGGCTACAAAACTTGCTGGCTTGCAAGTTTGCAAGAGGGAGTTTAGTTTCAGAGTGAGAGGGGAAAGGTAGAATCCCCACTAAATAGTTTTATCTTGTCTAGTTGGGTCTGGTGAAAAGAGATGGTGATAGGATTCTTTTTAGTCAATAGTGAGTAATTGTTATCATGACTAACTGCGATTGTCACAACTGTACAGGGAGAAGTTGTGTAACAAAAGTGGGGAGTACTTAATCTTACATTCCAGGAACAGAGGACTGATGTGGTGCTGTAGCACTGAACTGTTAGCTTCAAGATTGCCAGTTCAATCCCAGAAACCACTCCTTGAAAACCCTACACAGGATCACTATGAGTCAGAATAGATTCAACAGCACTTCACCATAACAACATAAGGTTTCAAGTCTCTACCTGCAATAATAAAGGATTCTATGGACAAAATACTAAATTATGCAGAAAGCATCAAAAGATGACGGAAAGAATACACAGTCACTGTACCAAAAACACATGGACGATTTTCCACCATTTCAAGAGATAGCATATGACCAAGAACCAATGGTACTGAAGGAAGACATCCAAGGTGGATTTGCATAGTGGCAGCAGCAATGGACTAAAGTGTAATGACAATTGTGAGCATGACTTAGTATGGGGCAGTGTTTCATTCTATTTTATAGAAGCTCACTATGAGTTGGCACCGACTAGATGGCACCTAAGAGCAACAACTACCCAACACCACCACAGTGCACATTCTTTTCAAGGGCACATGGATCATTTCCCAGAAGAGCAAATATGTTAGGCCTCAAAGCAAGCCTTAATAAAATTTAAAAAGAAAGACAAAAAAACATTTAAATAGTTCAAGCATCTTTTGAATCACGATGCTATACAATTATAAATCTCTAGCAGAAAGAACAAGGACAAAATCACTTAAATGAATACTGACTATTAATCTGTTTAAATACCACTGGGTTGTACAAGAACCTTGTTTGTTTGTTTTAAAGAAATTAAAAATACCTAGAATCAAACGAGAATCAAATAACAAATCAAAACCTTTGGGACACAACAAAAGTAGTGCTGAAAATCAATTTATAGCAATAAACATACCGGAAAAAGGAAACAAAAGGGCAAAATGAATACCATAACCCTATGACTACCGCAAATAGGGAAAAAAAAAAAAAAAGCTCACAGTCACCAGAAGAAAGGAAATATTAAAGACTAGAATAGAAAAAATGAAATAGAAAAAAAGCTAATAATAGAATGAATCAAAAACAGAAATTGATGCTTTGAAAGGATCAATAAAAATTAACAAGTTACACAACAAATTAGCCCAGGAAAAGAAGATGCAAATACAAACACCAAATTAAATGGTCTATGTCACAACAGAAATAAAATGAGTAACCACGGTATATTAAAGAACAGTACTATAACAAATTTGGAAATCTTACAGAAAGGGGCACATTTAGACAAACTACATGCTGTGGGTTAATGCGTCAGACTGCAAAGCCGTCTGAACTGCAAGATCGGCAGTTCAAGCTCACCAGCTACTCCTCAGAAACCCTATACAGGGTCGCTATGGGTCGGAATTGACTCGACAACACTTCACAACAACAATTTACCTAAACTAACACAGACTAAGGTAGAATATTTGTAGAGCTCTATGTCCAAAAACAAAATTTGAACACAAGAAATGGCAGGAAAAGAAGATAAATGGGACCGAGACCCCCAAGGAAGTAGGAAGATTGTTGATGAATTTGGGAGACCTAATGTCACACAAAAAATGTACATAAATTGCTGAATGAGAAACTAAATTGCTATGTAGACTTTCACCTAAACCACAATAAAATGTAAAACGCCCCCTCCACACAAATAAAAAATCAATCATTCAAAATAAATTATGCTGATAAAGATTTTTTTCTTTAATTGGGCAGAAACATTTTTTTTCAAATAGAACAAAAATTTTGAAAAACATAAAGGTATGCTTTTATTTTACTTTCGTTTTTTCTTGAAAATTTCTGCAAAGATTTTATTCATGTTGATATAGAACAAACTCCAATGGAAATACAAGTACAATTCATAAGTAGAATTCCTAATGAAAAAACTGAGTGGAGAGGACATTTACTCTACCTGTGTCTTCCAAGAATAAGCTCTGTATTGAAAATGGAGTTAACCTTTAAGAAAAATGTGTGTGTATATACATATGTGTGTAAAAAAAAATGTTTAAAGCCTTATATTCATATAAGGCATAGTCTATGGAAATGTGTTTTTCTGAGTTTCTATATATGCCAATAGGGATATTTTCTCTTATAACTATAAATTTTATAGTCAAGCAAAACTTTTATAAAGGAGCTATATTGCTACCTTCATTGTTTTTCTTTCTATATTATGATATTATTCTTCCAGGACTATAAGAAAGACACTGAAATGTCAGAGGATTTATTAAATCTTTTCATATTCCAACCCAAATGTTTTACCAGTGAGGGGAAAAGGTCACAGCACTATCTTTAACCTAAACTTTTGTAGAAACTGTGATATTTTTCACAAAGGGAAAATATTTGCACAGTGAAATATTCACAGATCCAATTCCTCTGTGAACATGGGGGAAAAGAAAACAACACCTGAATTGTGTGAGCTCACTAACAGCATAGATATTGCTGTTGTTAAGTGTTGTCAAGTTGGTTCCGACTCACAGCAACCCTATATAGGGTTTCCAAGGAGCAGCAGGTGTGTTTGAATCGCCTCCTTTGTGGTTCCCAGTCCAGTGCAGATCTTACAGGGCCACACCAAGAGTGGCAATTTCACTTTCCTATAAAAAATATGACTGTGAAATCTTGCCACTTTAAAAATCATTACTTAAATTAGTTACCCAGCTTAATCAATAATACTGTCTAAGTAAGGAGCTCTGGTAGTGTCGTGGTTATGAATCGGGCTGCTAACCTCAAGGTCGGCAGTTTGAAACTACCAGCGGTTCAGATGAAGCGACCTGCTTCTGTAAAGATTTACAGCCTTGGAAACCCTGTGCAGGGCCACTATGGGTCGGAACCGACTCCACGGTACTTAACAACAACAACAAGTAATAAAACAAAAATAAATTTAAATGTTATATTTTTCATAATCATTTAAGATTTTTTCAAGTGAAAATGATATAGAAACTCCAATACTCCAAAATTGTAACATAAATGTGTACAATCAGGGTAAGTCACTTTTCATTACTAGTCTTCCATTTCTGTACTGGTTAATTATCATGGAAGGAGAATGATATTCTATTTTGTTAATACTTATTGTGGCTATCAATTAACTCCATCTAAAATTTAGAGTTTTACTGTCCTTTTCCACACAGAGAAAATTTATATCATTAGATAGCTGTAAATGGAAAGTCAAGATTTTTTCTTTTTAAATATGATAATGATGCTCACAAATGTTTTGAACTGTTACCATTTTTCGATATCATTATATCCACTATACCCATTTCTATTGAGTTAATTCTGACTCATAGCAACCTATGTAACTAGAACAGTAGGACTGTCCCACAGAGCTTCCAGTATTACACATCTTTGCAGGAGCTGACTGTCACATCTTTCTCTTGCAGAGAAACTGGTAGAAAAATACATTTTAGAAGACAGGAGATAATTGTAAACATTTTCTGCAACTTAAAAGTACTAGTAGCAGATAGGTATGAATACTTTTGTACTTTTTCCATTAACACTTGCATATTGCAGCTCCTATACATACAAACCATATATATATATATATAAAATGACTATTACTATGGTGGTGGTGGCTGTGTGCCGTGGAGTCGGTTCCAACTCACAGCGACCCTGTACAGGGTTTTCGAGGCTGTAAATCTTTACGGGAGCAGAAAGCCTCATCTTTCTCCCGCGGAACAGCTGGTAGTTTTGAACTGCTCACCTTGCATTTCGCAGCCTGATTCATAATCACTATGCTACCAGAGCTCCTTCACTATTACTATATACATTATTATATAATGATACATAAATTTCTTACTATTTGATATTTCATTTATACCTAATTTATAATTATAGATATTTGGCATAAATATGTATTAATACACTTGTTAATAGGAAATATACAGATATTGTTAATAGAACTATAAAAAATTACAGTATGACTATACAATTAGGTTGAATACACTAAAGTAGTTTAAGAAAATGGAAAAACTGAACAATATTGAAAAAAATTGGTTTACTATTTCCTCAATTACTAGTTCTCTAACTATGCACTCTGTACATTTAAATTTATAGACTATAATGTAGCAAGAGACACTATAAGGGTGAGATTATTGCAGAGGATCTAATGCTAGTTTGAACATGTTCAAATCTCAGTGCGCCATGTATTAGACGTATAACAATGGGCAGCTTTTCTATTCTTCCCTGTTCTCATTTATAAAATTCTATTCTTCCCTTTTCTCATTTATAAAATTGAGGTGAAAATACTGTTGTTGCGTTTATGTTAGATGCCCATTAAATCAGTTCCAACTCATAGTGACCCTATGAACAACAGAACAAAACACCGTCTGGTCCTGCGCCAACCTCACTATTGTTAAGCTTGTGTCCATTACTGCTGCCACTATGCCAATCCGTTTCATTGGGGGGTCTTCATCTTTTTCACTGATCCTTCACTTTACCAAGCAAGATGTTCTTTTCCAGGGACTGGTCCCTCCTAATAACATGCCCAAAGCATGAAAGACAAAGTCTTGACATACTGGTTTCTAAGGAGCATTTGGGCTGTACTTCTTTCAACAAAGATTTAACTGTTCTTCTAGCAGTTCATGACTAAAAAGCATCATTTCCTCTACCATCTCCCTTATTCACTGTCCAACTTTCACATGCATATAAGGTGATTGAAAAACACTGTCGTTTGGGTCAGGCTCATCTTATTCCTCAAACTAGCATCAAACTGATTATTTGCTTACCATACAGACTGAATATGTATGGTGAAAGGATATAACTTTGAAGCACACCTTTCTTAATTCTAACCCAGTCAGCATCACCTTGTTCTGTTGGACTGTCTCTTGGCCTACATACAGGTTCCTCAAGAGCACAATGAAGTGTTCTGGAGTTCTTTACACTATTATCCATACTTCATTCTGATCCACATAGTCTTTGTTGAGTCAAAAAGACACAAGTATACTTTTATCTGGTGATCTCTACTTTTAGCCAAGAGCCATCTGATATCACTATTTCTATATCCTCTTCTGAATCTGGCCTGAATTTCTGGCAACTCCATGTGTATGTACTGCTGCAACTATTTTTTGTTTATTTTCAGCAAAATTTCACCTGCACGTGATGGTAACTATAATGGTCAGTGAGTTCAATATTCTGTTGGGTCACCTTGCTTTGGGCTGGTCACAAATATGGATCTCTTCCAATTGGTTGGAAAGTTAATTGTCTTTCAAATTTCTTGACGTAGACAAGTAAGAGCCTCTAGTTCTACATGAGCTTATTGAATCATTTCATTTGACATTCCATAAATTCCTGGAGCCTTCTTTTTCATCAATGCCTTGAATGAGTGTTGCTTGGATTTCATCATAGACTTCCTGTTAAAATGGTTGAGCATCAGCCAAAGCTTTTTTGTACAGTGACACTCTATATTCCTTCTATCTTTTCTCTTTCTCTTTTTCCACTTTTTATTGTGAATTAAGATTTACAAACAAGCTCATCAGTTTTACATTCAACAAACCATACACTCTGTTTCATCTCAAAGACTGTAATCCCTTCCATGCAACATTATTAGTCCCACTTTGTGGTTACCCATGTACAAATATCCTCTTTCAAATTCTATTTTCTCTTAATGTTCCCGGTGTCACTCAGTGTTTTGATCAAAGAAAATTTCAATATTGCAATTCAAGACTTGAGCTTTTCTTTAGTTCTTTCAGCTTAAAGATTTCTGAGTGTGTTATACCTTTTTGGTTTTCTATCTCTAGATCTTTGCACATTTTATTATGATATTTTACTTTGTCTTCTTAAGCTGTTCTTTGATTTTTTTCTGTTTTGCTCTTTATTTTTCATTTCTTCCAGTTGTTTTAGTTTCTCTATGCTCAAGAGTAGAGTCCTGTTGAGGCGCTGTGAGATAATGTGCTGGATTGTAGAGTGGCTTTGAACCACAAGGTTGGTGGTTCGAGTTCACCAGCTACTCCTTGGAAACCCTACGCACGGTCCCTATGAGTCGATACCGATTCAACGGCACTTAATAACAACAAGAACCTGCTCAAGAATAAATTTCAGCGTCTCTTCAGGCATCCAATTTTCTCTTTTCTTTATTTCTTGCCTTTTTAATGAACTTTTGCTTTCCCCATGTTTGATATTCTTGATGTCTTTTCACAACTCTTCTGGTTTTCAGTTATTAGGGCATACGGCTTCAAATCTGGTCTTGAGATGGTCTCTAAATTCAGATGCAAAATGTTCATGGTCATATTTCAGCTCTTTTTACCTTCAGATGGAACTTGCAGATGAGCAACTGATGGTTTTTTCCATAGTCAGCCCCTGGTCTTCTTTTTTCTGATGATATTAAGCTACTGCACTGTCTTTTACCACTGGTATTGTCCACTGATTCCTGTTTATTCCATAGTCACCCTTTATGTTCTTCTAAAAAGGCATGCAATGAATTCTAGCATCATTTCTATCACAAAGACTACATTTTGCAACTATTTATTAGTAACTTCCTCTTAGTTTCCAACTTTTGCATTCCAATATATTAATACATCTTGATTGCATGTTTGATCAGTTTTAGATTGAAAAGTTGTTGTTGTTGTTGTTGTTAGGTGCTATCAAGTCAGGACCAACCCATACTGACCTTATGCACAGCAGAAAGAAACACTGCCTGATCCCAGGCCAACCTCACTACTGATGTCACACTTGAGTCCATCGATGCTGCCACTGGGACAATCCATCTCAATGGGGGGGTCTGCCTCTTTTTCTCTGACCCTCCACCTTACCAAACATGATATCCTTCTCCAGTGACTGGTCCCTCCTGAAAATATGTGCAAAATAAGAGAGATGAAGTTTGGTCATCCTGGCCTCCAAGGAGCACTCTGGCTGCACTTCTTCCAAAATGGATCTATTGGTTCTTTTGGCAGTCCATGGCACTTTCAATATTCTCCTCCAACACCATAACTCAAAAGCATCAATTTTTCTATGGTCTTCCTTATTCACTGTCCAGCTTTCACATGCATATGAGGTGATTGAAAATAGCATGGCTTGGGTCAGGTGCACCTTATTCCTCAAGCTGACATCTCTGCTCTTCAACACTTTGAAAAGGTCTTGTGCAGCAGATTTTCCTAATGCAATACGTCGTTTGATTTCTTGACTGCTGCTTCCATGAGTATTGATAGTTGATCCAAGAAGAATGAAGTCCTTGACAATCTCAATCTTTTCTCTGTTGATAAGAATGTTGTTTATTGGTCCAGTGGTGAGGATTTTTGTTTTCTTTATGTTGAGTTGCAACCCATACCGAAGACTGTGCTTTTTTATTTGCATTAAGTATTTTAAGTCTCCTTTACTTTCAGCAAGCAAGGTTGTATCATCTGCATATCGCAGGTTGTTAATGAGTCTTCCTCCAATCGTGATGTCACATTCTTCTTCATATAAACCAGCTTCTCATATTATTTGCTCAGCATACAGGTTGAATAAGTATGGTGAAAGAATACAACCTTGTCGCACACCTTTCTTAATTTTAAACCATTCAGTGTTACCATGTTCTGTTCGAACAACTACTTCTTGGTCCAGGTATAGATTCCTCTTGAGCATAATTGGGTGTTCCGGAATATTCATACTTTGCAATGTTGTCCATAGCTTGTCATGATCCACACAATCAAAAGCCTTTGTGTAGTCAATAAAGCACAGGTAAACATCTTTCTGATATTCTCTGCTTTCACCCAAGATCCATCGGACATGATATCCCTCATTCCATGGCCTCTTCTGAATCTGGCTTGAATTTTTGGAAGTTCTCTGTCAATGTATGATTGTAGTCATTTCTGTATTACCTTTAGCAAAACTTTACTTACATGGGTTATCAAAGAGATTGTCCGATGATTTCCACATTCCATTGGGTCACCTCTCTCTGGAATGGGCACAAATATGGATCTCTTCCAATCAGTCGGCCAGATAGTTGTCTTCCAAATTTCTAGGCAGAGATGAGTGAGTGCCTTCTGTGCCACCTCACTTTCTTGAAATATTTCAATTTTTATTCCATCAATTCCTGGTGCCTTTTTCTTTGCCAATTCCTTCAATGCACCTTGGACTTCCTCCTTCAGCATCACTGGCTCTTGATTATATGCTGCCTCTTGAAACAGCTGAATATTAACCGTTTCCTTTTGGTACAGTGACTCTGTGTATTCCTTCCATCTTCTCTTGATGCTTTCTGTATCATTCAATAATTTGCACAGAGAATCTTCCAATAACGAAAGTCGAGGCTTGAATTTTTTCTTCAGTGTCCCCAGCTTGAGAAACGCTGAGCATGTTCTTCCTTTTTGGTTTTCTGATCTCAAATCTTTGTTATAATATTTGGCTTTATCTTATCGAGTTGATCTTTGAAATTTTCTGTTCAGCTCTTCACCTCCTAATTTCTTGCATTTGTTTTAGCATCTCTACGCTGGAGAGCAAGTTTCAGTGGACATTTGACATCTATTTTGACCTTTTCCTTCTTTATTGTCTTCTCAAGGACTTTTTTCTTTCTTTCTGTATGATGTTCTTGATGTCATCCCACAACTCTTCTGGTCTTCGATCTTTAGTGTTTAATGTATCAAATCGGTTCTTTAGATGATCTCTAAATTCAAGTGGGATACATTCAAAGTCATTTTTTGTCTCTCATGGACTTGTTTTCATTTTCTTCAGTTGGTAGAATTCTTCAAATTCAGTATCACTCACTTTAGAGGCTGGTGGGTAAATCTGAATACTAACAGTATTACCTAGTGTTCCTTGTAGACATATAGAATATTGTCCTATCACAGATAGCATTGTATTTCCAGATAGATTTGGACATGTTCTTTTTGACAATGAATGTGCCTTCATTCCTTTTCAATTTGTTCTTTCTGGTATAGTAAACCATATGATTCAACCATCTGACTCAAAATATCAAATACCAGTTCACTGCAGCTCACTTGAGGCTGTTGCTCGTAAGTGCTGTCAAGTTGATTCTGACTCATGGCAACCCTGTATAGGGTTTCCAAAGAGTGACTGGTGGGTTTGAACCACCTACTTTGTGGTTAGCAATCCCGTGCTTACCAGGACTCCTTCTGCTCACTAATGTCTAGAATAGCAGTTTTTATGTATTCCATTTCATTTTTGAAGACTTACAATTTTCTTAGATTCATTCCATTTCATTTTGAAGACTTCCAAATTTCTTAGAATTTTGCATGGATCAGGGTTATGAACACTGTAACAGTGTTGTATTCCCCCCTAATACCATGAAAACTGATGGAATAATCACATTATATCATATCACAGGGGATGATTGCATCATTATATAACTGCCAAACCACAGAGACTCATGACCAAGCCAGGTTGGCATTTATTTGTGGTGTGTAGAAACACAATTCCAGAAGTATGAATATAGGAAAATTAGGTGTGTTTCACAAATTGTTGTTAAGTATCATCGAGTCAGTACTGTCTCATGCACAACAGAATGAAACACTGCCTGGTCCCGCAGCAACCTCACAATCATTGATACGTTTGAGCCCATCGCTGCTACCACTGTGCCAATCCATCTCCTTGGGGGTCTTCTTTTTCTCTGACCCTCCATGTTACCAAACATGACATACATCTTCAGGGACAGGTCTCTCCTGATTATATTTCCGAAGTATCAGGGGTGAAGACTGGCCATCCTGGCTTCCAGGGAACTTGCTGACTGTACTTCTTCCAACACAGATTTGTTTGTTCTTTTGGCAATCCATGGTAATTTTAATATTTTCCTCCAATACCATAGCCCAGATGCATCAATTCTTCTATGATTGTCCTTTTTCACTGTCCAACTTTTGTAAGTATATGAGGTTATTGAGAATATCATGGGTTTGGACAGGCACAGCTTATTCCTGAAACTGACATCTTTGTTCTAAAATACCTTAAAGGGGTCTTATGCAGCAGATTTTCCTAATACAATATGTCATTTGATTTCTTGACTGCTGCTTCCATGTGTGTTGATGGATGATCTGAGCAAAATGACGTTTTGACAACTTCAATCTTTTCTCTATTTATAGGGATGTTATTGATTGTTCCAGTGGTAAAGATTTTTGTTTTCTTTATGTTGAGTTGCAACCCATACCGAAGACTGTGCTTTTTTATTTGCATTAAGTATTTTAAGTCTCCTTTGCTTTCAGCAAGCAAGGTTGTATCATCTGCATATTTCAAGTTGTTAATCAATTTTCTTCTATCCTGATATCATTTTTCTTCATACAATTCAGCTTTTCAGATTATTTTTTCAGCATACAGATTAAGTAAATATGGTGAAAGAATACAACTTTGGTGCACAGCTTTCTTAATTATGAACCATTCAGTGTCCCTTTGTTCTGTTTAAACAACAGTTTCTTGGTCTATGGTACAGGTTCCTCATGAGCACAATTAAGTGTTCTAAATACTCATTTTCTGCTATGCTGCCCATAGTTTGTCATGATCCACACAACTGAAAGTCTCTGCATAGTCAATAAAGCATAGGTAAACATCTTTCTGGTATTGTCTGCTTTCAGCCAACATCCATTTGACATCTACAATAGTATCCCTCATTATACATCCTCTTCTGAATCCAGCTTGAACCTCTGGAAGTTCTCTGCCAACGTAAGGTTGCGGCCATTTCTGTATTACTTTTAGCAAAACATTACTCGCAAGGGACATTAATGATATTGTTCTATGAATTCTGCATGCCATTGGGTCACCTGTCTTTGGAATGGGCACAAACATTGATCTCTTCCAGTGAGTTAGCCAGATAGTTGTCTTTCCATTTTCTTGGCATAGTTGAGTGTCTCCAGTGCTACATCAGTTTGTTTAAAGATTTCAATTTGCTTTCCATGAATTCCTGGGGACTTTATCTTTGCCAATGTTTTCAGTGAACCTTGAACTTCTTCCTTCAGGATCATTGGCTCTTGATCATATGCCACCTCTACAAACGGCTGAACATCGGCCATCTATTTCTGGTACAGTGACTGTATATTCCTTCCATCTTCTTTTGATGCTTTGTGTATCATTCAATATTTGCCCATAGAATCCTTCAATACTGCAAGTTGAGGATTTAATTTTTTTCTTCAGTTCCATCATCTTGAAGAATGCTGAGCATGTTCCTCAATTTTTGTTTTCTAACTCCAGGTCTTTGTACACTTTGTTATAATATTTAACTTTGTCTTCTTGAGCTGCCTTTTGAAATGTTCTATTCTTCATTTCTTCCATTTGCTCTAGCATGTCTACACTGGAATGTATGTTTCAGACTCTCTTCAGACATACATCTTGGTCTTTTCCTTCTTTCTTGTCTCACAGTTTAGAAGGCTAGACATCTGAACTTAGGCTGTCTGTTCTGATGAAAGGTTTTGCTCCCTTTCAGCATCTGTGGCCTATGTGTCCATTGGAGATCTCCATATGTCTTGGCATCAATCTTACCCTGGATCAAGGAAGTCCTCAACACCAAATTCCTGAGTTCAAAAGTTGTGCTCCTTTCCTGGCTCTTCTTTCTCAGTGACATTAAGGTCCCTCTTTCTTTGCTCATTTCTGTCTCTTTTTGTATCTTGTAAGATATATGTAATGCAGGCCTCATCCCAGGGAAACCCCCTTTATATTGGATTAAAGTTGTTGAAATGAGTAAGGGTGCTGCATCCCAATTAAAGCTGATTGGATGATCACATTGTATCACATCATGGAGGATGATTGTATCATTCCATAACTTCCATAGAACTGAGAATCATACCTTAGCCAACTAGGCACTTTGGGGTGGGGTGGGGCACTGTTCAATCCATGGCTGTCTGGAAGGTATATATTGATAACTCATACTGCACTAAGGTAAATGCGACCTAAAGGCAAATGAATCTAACTGGCTTAGAGGGATGGGAGAATACTAGGCAAGGAATACCTCACAAAAGAGGTAATACCGCAAGGACTGTTCCATATGGGCCACATGATAGAGGAGAAAAAGACTTCGGCAGAGTGAGTAGTACAAAGCGGCGAAGACGTCACGTACTTATTCGCTTTGAATGAAACAGATGTAAGATATGCAGATGCAGTGTTAGCTGTCAAATAAAGTGTTGTAAAATATTGATGATGGAAGGATTATGAAACTAAGTGTGTAGAGAAGTGACAGGAACTGATGACTTGTAGAAGAATTATAAAGAAGCAAGACGGAAGCGGCACTGGAAAGGAGCAAGGCTGAGGGCCGAGGGCAATAAAAAACACAAGTTACGTTTGGCCCAGTCACATCCACGGTAGATGGTTAAGCAGAAGAAGAAAGTTAAAGACTCAACTCTAATCCCTAGAGCCACTGATGTTGCCTCCTTATTTTGTGAAACTTTAGATTCTGACTGGTATTGTCAGCAGTGTCTGAGGGGCTCCAATAAGCAACGTTCGTAAGTATATATTTGAAGTAAGATATACTTTTTCTTGAATTCCATCATTTCTACTTTGTGAATTACACATAACACTGGTGGTGGGGTGCTGCCAAATTGGTGCCGACATGTAACCGCTAGATGACTAGTAGATTATGAAGTAGGCTGCTAACTGAAAAGGTCAGTAGTTCGAATCTACCAGTTGCTCTACAGGAGAAATCGGATACTTTCAGATTCTGTAGAGATATACAGCCTCAGAAACCCGAAACAGGGTTGCTATGAGTTGGAACCAACTCCAAGGCACACAACCACCAACCAACAGCACGATTTTTTCTACATTTAAAACCATATTGCTAAGACTGACTCTTACTCAACCTCTCCCAAAGAATTCTGCGCACTTTAACTAACACCGGGTCAAAACTGCAGTTTGGGGATCCACAGTGAATTTAAATCATGCTCCTTTTCAATGTTCTTTGGTTTGGGGAAACTAAAAGAAGTCTGAAGGGTTAAGTTGAGGACTGCACCATGGATGGCATAAGTTTTCCCAGTGATAGTCTCAAAAGACAGTCCTTGACACTCTCCTAAAATGCAAGAAAAATTGTAATGATGGGGGAAAAATCTATGGCACAAAGTTCCCGGTCTTTTTCTCACAAACGCAGTTTTCAATTTTCTTAAAATTTCTTCATAATAAGCCTCAAAGATTGTCCTGTGTCCTTTCAGAAAATCTACCAAGATTACCCCTCTAAAATGTCAAAAAACAGTCACCATACCCTGAGCTGACCTCTGTGCCTTGAATTTTACTGGCTCAACAGATCCCCTAGCAAGCCACTTTTTTTGGAAGGCACCTAAAGACACTAAGACAAGTGGATTACTGAAATAACTTGTCTGCAGTCTTCCACTAATGGTGGAGACATGCTTAAATACATTTTGTCTGGAATAAACATGTGAATGTAAGAACTGGAGCCCTAGAAGTAACTCTTTTTGGCTCTCTCTGGTAGTGTCTGTTGTCATTGTTAAGTCCTCTTGAGTCGGTTCTGATATAGGATTTCCTAAGAGCAGCTTGTGGGTTTGAATTTCTGACCTTGAGGTTAGTAGTTCAGTGCTTATTGTACAGTTCCAAAGTGCTTGCTATATTAAATCCAAAATCCATGGTAGGCATTGTCTTTATTTCCTTTCTTTGTTTGCTGACTTTTTACCTAAATTTTAGCCTGAACTTTGTTCACCTGCATTTGCTCCATTTCTGATAATGTTCTAATAGGCTAACTGATGTGGTTTCTTTTCTAATTCAGATTATTCCATGTGTGTGCTGACCTGTGGATATGGCTTAGCTTGAGCTAACTTTCAATCTTTTGCATGACTGTACTAAATAATCTTACAAGACAGTGGTTCCCAAATCGTTCTGATTTCCATCACTGGCATTACTTACTGAAACATAGACTTTCATATCCAAATGTCAGTAGAACTGTTATGGATATAAGAACTGGCATTGGAAAAAAGTTTCAATGTAATATTAATGCTCATAGTTTAGAAGCTACTCTTTGAGTACCACTACTATTAAATTAGTTGCCCTGGTGTGGCACTGTGGGTTAATGAGCCAGACTACAAAGTCGTTTGAACTGCAAGGTTGGTAGTTCAAGATCACCAGCTACTCCTGCTCCTTGGAAACACTATACAGGGTCGCTATGGGTCAGAATCTACTTGATAGCACTTGACAACAACAATTAAATTATTGGGATTCAAGGACGATCACCTTGCCGAACTCACTAAGATAATAGATTTCATATATAAAAATCAGTCACAGTTAGGTTGGCTCTCAGTGAAACTGTGCTCGACAGGATTTTTAATGGCTGACTTTTGTGATATTGACTGGCAGAGCTTTCTTCTAACGCACCTTTTGGTAGAACTGGACTTCCAACCTTCTGGTTAATATTCAAGGATGTTTACCTTTTGCACTTTATTTACTGTTGTTGTTCCAACTCATGAAGACCCTGCATAGGGTTTCCAAGAAGCAGCTGGTGAGTTTGAACTGCCAACCTTGAGATTCAAACTGACCTTTCGGTTCAGTGCTTATCTTACAGTGCCATGCCAGAGCTCAAGCATCTGTTTCTAGATGGCATGCCATTAAGTATCAAAGAAATCTGTTTTGAAATTGGTGGTGGTGGTGGTATGCCCTGGAGGTGGGTCTAACTCAGAGTGACCCTTTATAGGGTTTCTGAAGTTGTAAATCTTTACAGGAGCAGAAAGCCTCATCTTTCTCCTTTGGAGCAGCTGGTAGATTCAAACCACTGAACTTGTAGTTAGCAGCCCAGCTGGTAACCCATTACGCTATCAGGGCTCCTATTTTGAAATAACTACCACATTGTAAAAGGAGCTCTGGTAGCATAGTAGTTACAAGTCAGGTTGCTAATTTCAAGGTCAGCACTTCAAAACTGCCAGCGGTTCCATGGGAGAAAGAAGAGGCTTTCTGCTCCCGTAAAGATCTGTAGCGTCAGAATTCCCATACAGGGTCACTATGAGTAGGAACTGACTCGACGGCACAAAACCACCACCAGTACCACATTGTTGTTGTTAAGTGCTGTCGAGTCGATTCTGACCCATAGCTACCCTGTATAGGGTTTCCAAGGAGCAGCTGGTGAGCTTGAACTACTGACCTTGCAGTTCAAACAACTTTGCAGTCTGACGCATTAGCCCACAGCGCCACACCAGGATTCCACTACCACATTATAATAGTCAAAATAAGATGTGACCGAAGGAGGTTGGTGGATTGGTTATGCCATTGAGTCGGTTAGCAGGCCAGTACTTATCATATAGCACCACACCAGGACAGGGAGGTACCATCACAAAATAATTACGGCTGTAGGTTATATGTTCTCAGAACATCCAAGGTGAGAAAGATCCATAACTTTAGTTTTCAGTAATTACACAAGGTAGTTTACATTTCAGGTTACACTTACTTCTTGTACTAAATGATGATGATAAAAGTTCCATTACTGATGGTACTTTATATTATTGTGAGAATAATAACATCTATAAGAAGTAATAATGGCTAGCTCACAACTGTTATCTTGCTTATACTCCAAAGACACAGCAATTTTATCATATATTGTCACTCAGGTCTGAGATTTTATTCTCCCCTACTGTTGCTGTTGTTAAGATCCATCCAGTCAGTTCTGACCCACAGCCACCCTATATAGGGTTTCCAAGGAGCCAACCTTCAAATGGCTTTGCAGTCTGATGCATTAATCCACAACACCACACTAGGACTCCTTTCCCCTACTAGCTACCTAATAATTTGGCCAGTTATTTTTTCTGGCCTCATGGACCAGAGAGAGAAAAAGTAAAGTTAATTATGACCAAGCATTTAGCAAGATTCATGTCAGTTTCACTTGCTCACAATCCCCACTGAGGCTATGTCCTGAGGCCCAGACAGGGATGTAATCCACAGGCAGTGAATTTGAGTTGCAGCTGTGGAAAACTGAACTTTACGAATCCAGTCGTTTGCAATTTGCTATCAAGCAGTAATTAGGTCTACTCTTTCTCTTTGAAGGAATCATTACCTCATTTCTCAAAGACATTACTATAAACAGTCCTGAGAAATAGCAAGTTGTGGAGCGATCAGGACTTTGCATTCTTAGTATATGCAGAAAGACGTGGAGCAGCACAAGTCACCTATAGAAGATTTGCTGTTGTTATGAGGTGCTGTCGAGTCCGTTCTGACCCATAGGGACCCTGCATAGGCTTATACTTATACTCCAAAGGCACAGAAATTTTATTATTGTCACTCAGGTCTGGGATTTTATTCTCGCCTACTGTTGCTGTTGTTGATGAGGAGTTGTTGGTGAGTTTGAACTGCCAGTCATGCAGTTCAAACCAGCTTTGCAGTCTAGCACATTAACCCACAGAGCCACTCAACAATCATGCTTTCTGAAACATAGCACTAGACAATACTGCAGTATACTTTGATGTTAACATGGCTAGGGGCTGTCAAATCTGTAACATATTCATAGTAACATTATATACATGCAACACAACAAAACGCTGTCCAGCTCTGCACTGTGCTCCTAAGCTTTTCATTGAGGGGCTTCCTCCTTTTCATCAACCTATCATTTACCAGGCGTCCTGGTGTGGCACTGTAGGATAAGCACTGGATTTCTAACCACAAAGTTGGCTGTTCAAATGCACCAGCCACTCCTCAGAAACCCTATGCACAGTCACTGTGAGTCAGAACTGATTGGACAGCACTGAACAACAGCAACATATTTTGTTGTTGTTATGTGCCGTGGAGTCGGTTCCGACTCAGCGACCCTATACAGAGTTTCTGGGGCTGTAAATATTTATGGGAGCAGAAAAACTCATCTTTCTCCCACGGAATAGCTGGTGGTTTCAAACTGCTGACCCTGAGGTTCACAGCCCAATTCATAACCACTATGCTACCAGAGCTCCTTAGCAACATACTTTACCAAGCACAACATACTTCTTTTCCGGAGACTGGTTCCTCCTGATTACATATTTACAGTAAGGGGGTGATTTATTTATTTATTAAATTTACATATACTTAAAAGAGTGACTGCTTATATCTGGCCTTGTGTGAAATATCCAAAATAGACATGATTCCTGTTGCAGCTCAGTGAAGGAGACAAAACATAAATAAGTGCACAGAAGTAGTAAAATGTCCCATTTGCATGCAGGCTATGAAAGCAGTCAAATGAGAGCAGGGAGCAAGAAATTAGAAGAGTATCTGATTTAGATTCCAAAGTCAGAGTAAGCCTTTCCAAAGGAGTGACATGTAAGTAGGGCTTAGGTCCATGTGCTAAGTCCCTGATGTGTTCTGTTCTAAAGTGTACATTAAAATATAAATTGCATTTGTCTTGATGCAAAATTCTTCCAACTGATTCATTTGATTGGAATTTTTTTTTAATGGGGGGGGCGTTCTAAATACCACACAGGACTTGAGGGGACAATTGAAAAATTATTACACTGTTCATACCTCTGCTCTATTCCATTGAAACCCTTTCCTTTATTGAAGCTTGCTTTTGTAGAAAGTTCTAAAATTTTAAGAAATGAATCAAAAGGGAACACACATTTGCAAGAACATTCACAGTTTTGGCTATGTGAGAGATAAATGGAACGTGTCCTCCTTTGATCAGAGAGAAGCTTCTGAAGAATTAATTCTACAGTAGGCACAGAGGGATAATTCATTCAGTTTCTATTTTATTCTGACTTTTAAAATGATCCACTTTCCTCTGATTTTTTTTTAAATCGCTTGTCATTACATTTCCCAAATTTGCCATTTGATAGATTCAAACAGCTCTATGGAGGCATCTCTGATTCAAACAAATGATTCTTTAATTTCAGGCTCCTCCCCTACTTTTTATCTAACTGTAACTGAATATATTTGAGCTCAAATCAAATATCAGCATGAATGTGTGAGAAAATATTAGGTTGTTAATCTCTCTGGCACACAGTATCATGTGTTGCTTGAAGGCTTTTAGGGTTGTGAGGAGTTTGCATATTTGGGGGACAGTAGGGCACAGTAGTGATGGTAATGGTAATAGGGGGCCATTCATTCCGGTTTTGACTCCTAGCAACATTGTATAAGATTTCCAAGGCTGTAAATGTTTTTTTGTTGTTGTTTTAAAGCCTCATCTTTCTTCTGCAGAGCATCGGGTAGGTTGAACTGCTGACCTGAATTGGTTGACTTAGCAGCCCAATGCACAACCTTCTATGCAATGAGGGCTTCCGGAGCAGAGCAAGACTTGCATAAAAGACTGCAAAAGAGAAGAGAGAGAGAGAGAGGAAGACAAAGAAAGGGGGAGAGTGTTGGAGTATTAACATGACTTTTCACTGGACCACAAGGTAAACTACTTTGTATCGAGTATGGAGTATGGAGTCCTGGTGTGGCACTGTGGGATAATGCACTGGACTGCAAGGGAGGTTTGAACCACAAGGTTGGCAGTTCAAATTCACCAATCACACCTTGGAAACCCTATACAAAGTTCTAGGAGTCAGAACGGACTCAAAAGCACTTAGCAGCTACAGTATTAAGTAGTATAGGAGTCCTGCGTAGTGGTTACGAATCGGGCTGCGAACCTTAAGGTCAGCGGTTCGAAACTACCAGCTGCTCCGCGGGAGAAAGATGAGGCTTTCTACTCCCGTAAAGATTTACACCCTCGGAAACCCTGTACAGGGTCGCTATGGGTCGGAACCGACTCGACGGCACTTAACAACAACAACAGTGTGACTGTTGGATAAGCACTGGACTGCTAACAACAGATTGGCAGTTCAAACCCACCAGCCACTCCTCAGAAACCGTATCCAGATTGCTAGGCTTTAGAAACAATTCCAATGAACTTACCAACAACATAAATAGGTGTTAGGATAAGACAATGAAGAAATTGTTAGAGTAATCAGAATTAAGACAACAAAAAGAAAATCTTTATGAGATTCAGTTTCAATCAGGATTATAAACAACATGATATATGAATATGAATGCTAGCCATTTCTTCCTCCTTCCTTTTTTATATTCGCTGATCTCATCTTTCATGAACATAGGTACTTTTGGGGCTTGCATAAATCCTGGTAGAGGCAGAGACAAGGTTGTATTCTTTCACCATATTTATTCAACCTGTATGTTGAACAAATCATTTGAGAAGTGGGTTATATGAAGAAAAACGTGGCATCAGGATTGGAGAAAGACTTATTAACAACCTGCGATATGCAGATGATACAACCTTACTTGCTGAAAGTGCAGAGGACTTAAAATATTTACTGATCAAGTTCAAAGAGCACAGCCTTCGGTATGGATTGCATCTCAATGTAAAGAAAACAAAAATCCTCACCACTGGACCAATAAACAACATTCTTATCAACGGAGAAAAGATTGAAGTTGTCAAGGACTTCATTCTTCTAGGATCAACTGTCAACACTCACAGAAGCAGCAGTCAAGAGATCAAACGACGTATTGCATTAAGCAAATCTGCTGCACAAGACCTTTATAAAGTGTTGAAGAGCAAAGATATCAGATTGAGGACTAAAGTGTGCCTGACCCAAGCCATGGTATTTTCAATAACCTCATACGCATACAAAAGCTGGACAGTAAATAAGGAAGACCGTAGAATAATTGATGCCTTTGAGTTAAGGTGTTGGAGAAGAATACTGAAAGTGCCATGGGCTGCCAAAAGAACCAATAGATCAGTTTTGGAGGAAGTGCAGCCAGGATGCTCCTTAGAGGCCAAGATGACCAAACTTCTTCTCTCATACTTTGGGTATACTGGCAGGAGGAACCAGTCACTGGAGAAGGATATCATGTTTGGCAAGATGGAGGGTCAGAGGAAAAGAGGAAGACCCCCAACGAGATGGACTGGCCAAGTGGCAGCATCGATGGACTCAAGCGTGGCAACCAAAGTGAGGTTGGTCCAGGATCGGACAGTGTTTCGTTCTGCTGTGCATAAGGCCACTATAAGTTGGTACCAACTCGATGGCACATAACAACAACAACAAGAGAGGCAGAGTAAGGTATCTCAAAGAATCTAGAGCAGATGGAACTCTGTGAAAACTTCCTGGAGCATGTAAAAACTATCTCTTAAAATTCTAAGAAAAAGTTATGTGAAATATTTCGGGGCCCCTGCTGAGCTACTGAAATGAAAGAGATGTAAAAATCCTGCTAATTGGTACAGTAATGTTCATATAGACACAGTTCATGGTATAGGTTAGTAGTAGGACCCCAAAGAAACAACAACAAAAATTCCCAAGACCTTGGTTTGAGTCACTGGTACCAAACAATACCATTTTAAAAAACCAAACCCCAAACCTACTGCCATCAATTTGATTCCAACTCATAGTGACCCGTAGGACAAAGTCCTATGCTTTGGAGGCATCTTTATAGAAGCAGACACCCTCATCTTTCTTCAAGTGCTAACCACCGCCAACGTGGTGATTAGCAGCCCAACACTTAACCCACTGTACCACCAAGGCTCCTGATCAATTTTACTCAGGAGTAAATACGGAACAAAGAGGGACATTAAAAGAAACTGATGACAGATCAGCAACAAACTCTAGTTCTTTGATGGACTAATAATTTCAGTTTTTCAGTAGATTCTTTGGATTCTAAAAAGGCAATAGGACAAGATGATTGATCACATCATGTATTTTTGTAATGTCTACATGAATAAATTTTCCTTTTTTATAAAATTATCAAATGGTTGCTCTAGTAACATGTATACTTAGCTGTCTCAGGTCTAATTTTGTATTCTATTTCACTTTATTTTTATTAATGTTTCAAGTTTAAGAATCACCATTTTGTTAGGTGACAATTTTAAGCTTCTATCTTTTATCTGTCAAAAAACCACAGAGCATAGAGAGTTAAGCATTGCGCTCTCAACTGCAAGATCAGTGGTACAAACCCAAAAGCTGCTCCATGGGAGAAAGAAAGATGAAGCTGTCTGTTACCATAAAAATGTAGTCTTAAAACCTTAAGGAGTAGCTCTCCTCTATTCTATAGGGGGTCATTATGAATTGGAATCAACTTGAAGACAATGGGTTTTGGTTGGTATACATTCTGTCTGCCATGAAATTATTGAAACAATTTACTTTTCCAACTTTCTATTAAAAAAAACTAAATCAAATATAGAAGTTTCTAAACAAAATAGAAAACAAACAGTAAATAGCACATGTGTAAAAATCATCAGATTGATTTTAAACGATGGTATATTTCAAAAATATCTGCTAACTTATTTGTCATTGTACATTTATTTAAAGGAGCTTGTCCTTCCCAACTCAGAGGTGGGATCTATGCCCCCTTCTCTAAAAGCTGGGTGGGTGTTTGTCACTGTTCCAAATAACAGAGTAAGCGGAAGTGATGCAACATAGCTAGGTTAGAATATAAAATGGGATAGATATATTCATACCTCTCTTGGAATGGTTGTTTACTGAGAGTCCAAGACAAATGGGGAGGCTCAAATGGAGAGGAAATGAAGCCTCAACCCGCACCTTAACTCAATCTTACAACTGACAGCCA
>NW_006408547.1:7146592-7167718 GCF_000296735.1 Chrysochloris asiatica | reverse complement strand
TGGTTAGGTGCCATGCATGGAGTTGGTTCTGACTCATAGCCACCATGTATAGGGTTTCTGAGGCTATAAATCTTTATGGGAACAGAAAGCCTCATCTTCTCTCACAGAATGGCTGCAAGGCCAGTTTGAACTGTAAGGTTCAAACTCACCAGCCACTCATCGGAAACCCTACACACAGAGTTTCTATGGATCAGAAGTAACTCAATGTCACTTAATAACAATAACAGCAGCAGCAATATATATATGCCAGTCATGTAAGCAACCAATCTTGGATATGGATCCTCCAGCCTTCAGGGCCAAGTGTCCCTAACTGAGGTGCACTGAGCAAAAAAAATGAGCCTTCCCTTCCAAAGCCCTGCCAAAAGTACAAATTCATAAACAAAATAAATGGCAATTGTTTACTAAGCCTTTAATTTTTAAAATAATTTCTCTTGTAGCAATTAACAACCAAAGTGCTAAAGAAAATTACACTGCCCAAAATTGGGAAATAAAGAAAAATAATGAAAGCATATTGCTGTTGTTAAGTGCAGAAAAGTTGGTTCCAACCTATAGTGAGTGACCCTGTAGAGGGTTTCCTAAGAATTACTGGTGAATTTGAACCACCAACCTTGCAGTTCAAATAGACTTTGTGGTTGACTGAAAGTGTATTAGCTCAGTTATACTGAAGTATCATACTACTGGCCTTTGATAGGATTATTTATTTTTTTAGCTTATGAACCTTTAATCGATATATTATGTACACTAGATGAAGAACTCCAACTGTGTACAGTTGTATGTCAACTTGTACATAACTTTTTCACCTCAGTAGGGATTCAAATGATTTCTACCCTGTAGAGAGGACAAATAAAACACATTACATTTAGCCAAGTAGAGTATTAACCGATTTTGTATCTATTACAAATTCATTTCTGCATTCCTTTAAGTGTTTGACAAAAAATATTTAATCTTGTGTAGTTTTTAAGTAGATTTGTCATACTATATATTTCTTCATTCATAAGCTAAAATGATGTTTGGCATTTGTTTTCTTATATTAGGAATGTCACCATGTTTCTCATTTAAAAAAAAATTATATTATGACCTTGGAAAATTAAACAGTTTAAATGGAGTAGAACTAGTGATGTCAGCAAAAATGGTAGAGTAAGCACCTCCACAAATATCTCCAAAATAACAACAACAACAACAAAAAAAAAAAACACACCAAAAAATGTCAGAATCACAGGCTAGAGGGAATCACATGCTACCTTGGGTCATGGGTAGAAATGCATAACAACAAGTGGGAGGTTGGAGGGAAGACACAGGGAGAAGGGCAAGAGTTAAAGGGAATACACGTAAATACTGTTAAATTCACAGTCCTTCAATAAGAGTGATCTACAGGTAGATACAAGGCTATACACACATAGGCTGAATGGGTAAGGGAGGGATATCAATGTATAAAGGTTTGATAGAGGAGATTTGCACTTGAGTATTACCCTTTGCTGCAAACATACTTAAAAATGTAGTGGAGTATACAGGGGAGAAAATCACAGAACCTTTTGAAACATTACCAAACATCTAGAGGGAATGAGTTGCTAGGCCTAGTGTCCCAGGACCATAGTCTTAGGGGACACATTGGTCAACTGGTATACCATGGTTCAGAAAGATAATGTTCTACATGCAGCTTTTGTGAGTAGTCACTGGGATCTTAAAAGCTCCTGAGTGGATATCTAAGGTACAATTATTGGTCTCTCCCAGTATGGAAGATAGAAGAGTGATGAAAATTATAGATAAATGGAATCAATTAATCCAATGGATTAATGGAACACATAAACATCATTCTCCATAACCTGGTGACTAGAAGAACTAGATGGTGCCAGGTTACCACTACCAACTTTTCTAAAAGGGACCACATTATGAGTTCCTGGATGGAGTGGGAAAAAATGTGGAACAAGAGTAAAAATTTAAAAAAAAGACCAGGTTTACTGATTAGAAAGATATTGGAGGAACCTGAGATTCTAACCCTTGGTCAACCTTCAGGTCTGAAACTAAGTTTACCCTCGTGGCTCAAATTTCAGACCAGCTGTAGAAAAGTATTTAGGTGAATCAACAACACTAGTAAAGCATGCTTACCTGGAATGCTCAACCATTTAAGATCAAAAGGCAATATTTACCTAAGGATAATATTCAGAAAGGTTGGGTAAAAGGGTAGAAAGGAGACAAGCATCACAGGAAGGATATGGGATAACTGACATTACACGGAGGCGAATGCAACCATTGAAGTGAAGAGCAGTAGATCGTGAATGTAAAACTGATGACAGGCTCTGTAAAGTTTAATTCAATTCATAATACAAATGTGTTTTGTTTTGTTTTTAATTTCAGAGTTAACTTTTTCAGAACTTTGACAAATTAATCAAAAATTTGCCACAATATGTGGAACTATTATTCAGGTTAAATGATTAAACCCAAGAAGAAAAATAAGCTTTTGTGGTATTCCCAGTCTTTTCTCTCTAGCAATGCAGCTACCTTGAAAACCAATACCTTGCAATCATAGTAAAAACTAGCGGTCCAAGACACATCGAAGGAGGCAGAACACGGTTAGCGCTCTTTCAAACCATCATTGCCAAAAACCTGTCATTCTGTAGCCTATCTGTAGGTTTGGAAAACTCCACTTGTAGGACCATTTCTATTTTTTGTAACTCAGAACTTGACCAGTATATTATTGGTCATAAAAATTTGAAGATGATTATTTAACTTTGCAGCTGCCTGAAGTGGTGGTTAGAATTGGAGAAAACAGTATGACAACTAAAAAAGTTTAAAAAGAAAACCTGAAAAATAAGATTCCCATGAGGGCTATGAAAAGCTCTGGCAAGTTTCTGGGGACCTAGAAGATCATGCATGTCTAAGACTGCACACATGTAACCGACTGAACATCTCAGAAACAGCTGAGAGGATCTGAAATTGACATCTCTGGTTTACCTAGATGCTCCTCCAATAACCAAGGGAAGGCAGAGATACTAAATTGCTGGTGGAATATTGAAAGGACGCCCAAAACACACAGAGTGTTCATTGGAATTAATGGTCCCAGGTTAATCTGTGGCTCCAAGCAAAAAAAAATACCTGACATTATTTATTAACTATTAAGTTAACAGAGAGGAGACTTCAATAGTCACACATAGCAAAGAATAAAGATTTTTTTTTTTTTTTTTTATGATTAGTTCTGGAAATTCATTAAATAATCAGGCAAACAGTAACAATAACAACAATGGAATTACATCATGGGAAGAGAGATGAATCTAATTTACAAAATTGCCAAATTATCTTATTTTATATGTCCAGGTTTTTTACAGAAATATCTAATAAGCATGTCCCATGTACAAGTTAATTAAAAAGAAAGAAAATTCTCTCTTATAAAACCTATATTAGTAAGCAAAGACTTTAAGTCAGCTATCCAGAATATATCAAATTGAAATGAAACCATCTCCAAAGGAAAAAAATGAAACCGTAAGAATGAAATTTCATGAAATGGATAATATCAATAAAGAAATAGAAAACATTCATACACATCAACAGAAATTCTGGAGCTGAAAAGCACAATAATAGGAAAAAAAAAAACAAAAACTTTGTTTCAACTAGAAAGATGAGGCTTTCTACTCCCGTAAGGATTTACACCCTCAGAAACCCTGTACAGGGTCGCTATGGGTCGGAACCGACTCGACGGCACTTAACAACAACAACAACATATAAACATAAAGGGAATCCAAGAAGTATGAGAAAAAAAGAAGAGGAAAGAAAAAATATTTGAATAAATTATGGTCAAAATCTCCACATAGTTGAAGCAAAAGGTTCATCTAAAAGTACATGAACCTCAAAATACTCCATAAACAACACCTAAGCACTCCTTGTGCAAACTGTAAAAATCAAAGCTAGAAATTCAAATGAGAGAATCTTGAAAGCAGAGAAGGAGAAGTGACACACACACATAGGGGGTTCCAAAAAAAGTCAGCTAATGTCTCATCAAAAAACAAGGGCACCAAATAAATCAATTTAGGAAAAAAAATGAGTACCAGAAAACTTTTAGCCTGAAAATGAGGGTCACTAGACTGTACATCAAATACATAAGAAGGAATAAAGGGCACTATTAATGATACCTACGTAGACATAAATTTCATCTTATCTTTAACGTGGTGCTGTAAGAGAATCACTGGACTGTTAACTGCCAAGTCAGCAGTTCAAACCCACCAGCCTCTTCAGAAACCCTACACAGAGTTGTTATGAGTTGAGACAGACTCAACAGCCCTTTAAACAGCATCTTATACAACAACTATGTAACTCAATAATTTAAAACTTAATTTTGATGGGCATACAATATTTAAAGATTTGACTTATATGACAATAATAGCACTAAGGAGGGGATGGATCTATATAATAGCGACATTTTAAATTTTATTAAAATAATTTGATATTAATCTGAATTATGTTGTTATAAATTAAAATGTTAATTGAAATCTTTGAGCCAACTAGTAAGAGAATAACTCAAAAATAATAAAAACAAACAAACATGGTAATTAAATGGCAAGCTAGAATATGTGTATTTAGCACAAAAGAAGGCAGTATTAGACCCATTGAGAAAAAAAAAAAAAAAAAAAAACCTAAGGATAATAATATTTAAAAAAATATATACTAACTTTTCAAGGACTACATTAAATGTAGAGTCCTGGTGTAGCACTGTAGGATAAGAACTGGACTGCTAACTGTAACATCAGCAGTTCAAATACAACAGTCCCTTCTCTGAAACCTACACAGAGTCACTGAGTCAGAACCAACGCAAAAGCACTTAACAATAGCAAACAACGTCAATGCAAGCCAGGCTAGAAAGAAGTAAAGGCACACCACTTCTGCATGGTTAGTCACTGAAAACCTTAGGAACATTGAAATATTGTCTGATATAATGCCAGAGGATGAGCTCCTCAGGTAGGAACATTTAAAATACTACTCAGGTAGAGCTACTTTTCCCGAGTTGTTAGGTTCAATCAAGTTGGTTCCAACTCATAGTGACCTTATGTACAATAACAGAGTTGACCTTAGTGACATGAATGGGGCAGAGTTTTCAGAACTTCATTTGCTGAGGGCTCACAATGCAAGTTAAATAGAGAAAAGACTGAAGTTGTCAAAGACTTCATTTTGCTCAGATCGATCATCAACATTCATGGAAGCAGCCAAGAAATCAAACAACGAATTGAAGGAGGCAAATCAACTACACAGGCGTCTTTCAAGTGTTCAGAAGCAAAGATGTCAGTTTGAGGACTAAGGTGTGCCTGACCCATGCTAAGCTATTTTCAGTAAGATGTTGGAAGAGAATATTAAAAGTACCATGGACTGTCAAAAGAACAAACAAATCTGTGTTGGAAGAAGTACAACCAGAATGCTCCTCGGAAGCCAGAATGGCCAGACTTTGACTCTCATACTTCAGATATATTATCAACAGGGACCAGTCCCTGGAGAAAGACATCATGCTTGGTAAAGTGGAGGGTCAAAGAAAAAGAGCAAGACCCCACAACAAGATGAATTTTCACTGTAGCAGCAGCAATGGGCTCAAGCATAGAACAACTGGGAGGCTGATGCAAGACCAGTCAGTGTTTGTATCATTATGCATAAGATTGCTTGCTATGGGTTGGCATCAGCTTGACGGCACCTAACAACAACACCAACACAATTCAAATTGAAAAGAAACAGTTACAAACATCCATTAATAATCCGAGAACGGGATATACATACTATGATTCAAGGAAAATTGGAAGTTGCCAACAACGTAATATAAAGCATAAAGATTGATGTCCTAGGCATTAATGAGCTTAGAGAGTCCTGGGGTGGCACTGTAGGATAAGCACTCAACTGGTAACTACAAGGTCAGCATTTCAAACCGACCAGCTATATCTTGGATACCCTATAAAGGGAAACTGTGAGTTAGAACCAACTCTATGGTACTTACCAACAGCAACAACAACAGTGTGCTGAAATTAACAGATATGGGTCATTTCTGATCCACAACCATATGATTTACTATAACAGGAATGACAAATTCAAGGGGAATAGCCTCACATTCATTGTCAAAAAAAGCATTTCAAGATCTATCTTGAAGTATAATGCTATCTGTGATAGGGTAATAGCCATAACCTTACAAGGAAGATCAGAGAATACCACTATTATTCAAATGTGCACTATTATTCAAATGTGCATACCAATCATTAAAGTTAAGGACAATGAAATTGAAGAAATCTACCAACGTCTGCAGAATGAAATTGATCAAACATGCAATCAAGATGCATTGATAATTACTGATGATTGAAATGCAAAAAGCTGGAAACAAAAAGAAAGGATCAGTAATTGGAAAATATGGCCATAGTGACAGAAATGAAACTGAAGATATGACAGAATTTTGCCAGATGAATGGCTTAACCATTACAAATACCTTTCATTACCAATATTAACTATGAGGACTTTTGGTTCCCACGGCTGCTGAGGCAGAGTCAGGTAGGAAAGGCTCCATGGGGGAGGGACTGAAAACCCAGAGAAGCTGCTTTCACAGAACAACACCAGAGCTCTGGATGCAGGGTGTCAGTTTCCCGCACACGCCAGTGAAAAAAAATCACAGTATAAAGGAAAGCACTGCGATTTAGGAATTGCTCTAGGTGCGGGACTCCCTCTGTGGCCACCCCACCTGGGTGGAGTTCAGAGGGTGGAGCTACAGCCAGACCAGCACAGGGAACCAGTGCTAAAAGCAGTGCAGTGACATTTGTAAAAGAAGGTGATGGAGGATTTTTTTCCGCCTCTTCTCTGGTGTACCTTCTTTGCTCAGCCCGGATGCTTTCAGGTGGGTGGGTGTACACCCCCAGAAAAGGGGTCCAGCATTGAGCCCACAGTTTTTCCCAAGACACAGAGATAAAGAGCCCTATCAGACCTAAGGGCAAATTCTTTGGCGGCTAATTATGATGTCAGCCTCTGAGTCACAGCCCTAAAATTAACCTGTGTGGGACCCTTTACTCCAGCATATCTGGCAAAAAAAACACATGCCTGTCAAGCCTGACAGGTAAACCTTATGAACAATATGTAAAACCCCAACATAAAAGGACACAACTATCTCCAGAATTACACTGTGCACATGCAGCTACCTAAATGACCTTCAGAGACAAAAATAGTAGACAACCTTTCTCCCATTAACGTCTCAATATCTATCTACACCCTTTGTAGTGGTGACTAGAGGAGGGGTCTGAGCGAGCAGACACCCCTACCCACTGCTAGAGGCCTCTACACACACACTGCTTGTGTAGCAAGGCGACTGGCCAGATGGCCAGGTTTATTTTTGCTTCAAAGTGGTGGGTTTTGTCTCTGCTTTCATATTGCTTCTGATTTTGGGCCTTTTGATCACACACTTTTCCTGGAGGTGGAAGCTTTTTCTCCCTATGTTACCCAAGGAGAGACAGCAATCGTGGCCATGCTGCCAAGCTACAAGCAAATCCCATAATATTCCACCATTGAGACAAGAGCCAATAACAGCTGCAAAGCATTACATGAGGAAAGGGAAGCCTATCTCCTGATCATATCCCTCATGAACATAGATGCAAAAATTCTCAACAAAATCCTAGCCAACAGAATCTAGCACCACATCAAAAAAAATAGTACATCATGACCAAGTGGGTTTCATAAAAGGGATGCAAGGATGGTTCAACATTAGAAAAACAATCAATGTAATCCGCCATATAAATAAGAAAAAAAGAAAAGAACCAAATGATCATATCGATTGATGTAGAAATGGCATTTGACAAAATCCAACATCCATTCTTGATAAAAACACTCAACAAAGTAGGAATTAAAGGAAAATTCCTCAACATAATCAAGAGCATATATACAAAGCCAACAGCCTACATCACACTCAATGGACAGAAACTGAAAGCCTTCCCTCTGCGAACAGGAACCACACAAGATGCCCTTTGTCACTAGTCCTATTCAATAATGTTTTGGAGTCTTAGTCAGAGCTTTATGGAAACATACGGAAATTAAAGGCATCCAAATTGGCAAAGAGGAAATAAAACTCTATTTGCAGATGATATGATCCTATATATAGAAAGCCCCAAAGACTCAGTAAAAAAGCTACTAGACCTCATTGGAAGATTCAGCCAAGTGACAGGGTATAAGAGCAACATGCAAAAATCAATTGGATTCCTCTACAGTAACAATGACTGCACTGAAAAGGACATTAGGAATGCAATACCATTTATAATAGCCAAACAAAGGATGAAATATCTGGGAATACATGTAACCATAGAAACAAAGAACCTATACAAAGAAAATTACAAAACCCTACAAGAAACCAAAAGAGACTTACAAAAGTGGAAGAACATACCATGTTCCCGGATAGGAAGACTCAAACATTGTGAAAATGCCAATACTACCCAAAGCTATTTACACATATAATGCCATTCCAATCCAGTTCCAGCAACTTTGTTCAAAGAGATGGAAAATACAACTACAAACTTAATGTGCAAATGAAAGACTTCTAGGATAAGCAAAGCACTCTTTAAGAAGAACAACAAAGTTGGAAGCCTTTTACTCTGCTATTTCAAAATCTACAACATGGCTACGGTGGTCAAAACAGCCTTGTACTGATACAACGAAAGATACATTGATCAATGGAACAGAATCGAGAATCCAGAAATAAACCCATCCATATACAGTCAACTGATTTTTGACAAACTGCCTAGGTATATTGCATGGGGAGGAAATAGTCTCTTTAGCAGATGGTGCTGGCAGAACAGGAAAGCGACATGCAAAAAATTGAAACAAGACCTTTACCTCACACACTTTACAAAAACCAACTCAGCATGGATTAAAGACCTAAATGTGAATCCCAAAATTATGAAGGTCATCAATGAAAAAAAAGGGGGAAATGTGAGGGCTCTAATACAGGGAATACACAGACTACCAAACATTTTGAAAGAAGTAGACAAAATAGATGATTGGGACATACTAAAAATTAAAATCTTATGTGCATCAAAAGATTTCACCACAAGAGCATAAAGGGAAACCACAGAATGGGAAAAAATATTTTGCAATGACACATCAGATAAGGGACTCATTTCTAAAATATATAGGAAACTACAATACCTCTACAAGAAAAAGACAAATAAACCAATTGAAAAATGGGCACAGGACAAGCACAGACACTTCACCAAGGAAGAAATCCGGGCAGCCAACATATGAAGAAATGTTTATGATCACTAGCCATTAGAGAGATGTAAATCAAAACAACAATGAGATATCATCTCACACCAGCAATAACAGCAAATATAAAAAAAAGTAGAGGACAATAAATGCTTGCGAGGAAGCGGAGAGACTGGGACCCTCTTATATTGTTGGTGGGATTGCAAAATGGTCCAACCACTCTGGAAAGCAATATGGCGCTTCCTCGGAAGGTTGGAAACAGAAATACCTTATGATCCAGCAATTTCTCTACTTGATACTTACCCATAACTAATACAAGGCCTAACACGAGTAGATATATGCACACAAATGTTCATAGCAGCACTATTTACAATAGCAAAAAGATGGAGATAGCCTAAGTGCCCATCAATTGAAGAATGGATAAACAAACTGTGGTATATGCATGCAATGAAATACTATTCTACCTTGAAGAACAACAAGTAAGCTGCAAGCCACCGCATAACATGGATGAACCTTGAGGACATCATGCTGAGTGAAATCAGTCAGTCACAAAAGGAGAAATTCTGCATAGGACCATTATTGTAAAAGACTAAGAAAAAGAACCCACCCTAAAAGGGGGGTGGGGATTATATATATATTTGATGATCACCAGAATGTATGTGATGACAGGAGGGGAGGGAGAGAGGGGAAGATAGAGCACAGGGTAGGGAATAGACACAGGATAGCTTGGGTATTGGGGGATGGTTGGTGGGGAGGACAATACACGAGAAGTGGGAGGGGAATGGAAGAACAAGGCTGATGAGAGAACAGTTAGGGAGGTTCGCATGGGCTAAGTGTTACAGAGGTAAACGATGAGGTATGCACAACCTTAGAACAGGGCTCTGGGATACAGGGATTGAGCCATTCCATGGGAGAAACATGAAGCCGTCTGCTCCTGTAAAGATTTACAGGTTTGGAAACCCTGTACAGGGTATTTATGAGTTGGAACCAACTCCACAGAACATAGCCACCACCACCATCACCACCACCATCGTATGCTTGAGGAGTCCTGGTATGGTGCTGTAGGTTAATGTGCTGTACAGCAAAGTCTGTTTGAACCACAAGATTGACTGTTCAAGTTTACCAGCCACTCCTTAGAAACCCTATACAGGGTCGCTATGGGTCAGAACCTACTCAATGGCAAATGAAAACAAGAAGTGTGTTTGAATGATTCAATTTGCTGATAACACTGGAATGTTGTATTTTAAGTACAGATAAATAATTTATGCACACTAAATAAATTTACCAAAATTTGAAATGCTTTAGAATTTTAAGTATAAATTTAAAGTATAAACTTTAAGTATCAAGTCCACAAAATAGTTTTTTTAAAGAATGCATTTTCTTTCATATTTCTAAACCATGTTCTTTAGATAATCGACGTAGTGCAATATTTCTTTAGTATTATGTGAAATTTCTTGGAGACCCCAGGTCACTGGAATAAAACTAACATCGATGCATGCATTCCAACAGAATCATGTACAAATAAATGTCAATCTTTTGCTTATAATGCCTTTAAAATTAATTTTCTGTTCCCTTACTAGGTATCGTTTGTAGCTTGTACCCCTTAATGGTTCTGTTACGGACATACGCAGTTTTGATCATTTAAACTCTGACGTCAGTGCTTCAGCATCATAGCAAAGCTCTATAGTGTTATTGAGGAGTGACTGGTGAGTTTGAACCACCAACCCTGTGGTTAGTAGTCCAAAACGAAATAAGGTCCTGAAAGCCTTATTTCATTAGTTCAGTCATCAAGGTCACCTCTACTTTGAGAAGGTAGCTCTTCCCCAGTGGTATTTTGAGTGCCTTTGAATCTGAGTGGGTCATTTTCCAGCACTACATCTGACAATATTCTGTACAACAATGTCCCTAAATACATGAAGCAAAAAACTCATAGAATTGAAGGGGAAAATATTTTCATCGTCTAGACACCAATATCTCTCATCTGAGATGTACTGCACATTGTTGTCGTTGTTAGGTGCAACTGCACACACAGCAGAATGAAGCGCTGTCTATTCCTGCACCTTTCTCACAGCTGTTGTGTTTGAGCACATTGTTTACTGAGGTTTACTGTCTGGTCTACCACCCATCTCATTGGTAGACCAGACAATAAACCTCAGCAAATATAAACAAGTATACAATTACATTGCTGTTGTTGTTAAGTGCTGTATAGTTGAGTTCTGATTCATAGCGGCCTTATATAAGGTTCCCAAGGAGCGGCTGGTTTGCTTGAACCACTAACCTTGCAGTTCAAACCGACTTTGCAGTTCAGCACATTAACCCACAGCACTATACCAGAAATCCATAGATTACATAAAGCCTATTTTTTAAGGGAAATGGTGTTAAATTAGGCATCAATGATAGTAGGAATTTGGAGTAAATTTCTGTAATATGGAAATTAAAAACAAATTAAAAAGACAACAAAAATGAAAAATTTATAGACACTTTGTAATATTTCAAATACTTAAAGATGAATTAATACCAGTTTTTCACAAATGCCTCCTCCCTACTAGGAAAAAAAAAAAGTGGGGGAAAAACACTTTTGTAAAGGTTAGTGTTCTGTGTCAACTTGACTAGGCCAGGATTTCCAGAGGTTTAGCACTTAAGACTTCTGGTGTAACACCTTAGGATAAGCACCTTGACCACAAGGTCACTTTGAACCACAAGATCCAGTGGTTCAAACTCACCAGCCAATCCTCGGAAACCCTATACATGGTCATCATGTGTCAGAAGTGATTCCATGGCACTTAACAACAACAACAGGAGTCAGAACTAACTTGAAGGCACTTAACAACAATAATGTGTATTCCCATGGTGATGAACCCTAACTTGGGCATAGTTAACTGTTTGCAAGGTTGGCAGTTCAAACTTACCAGCGTCTCCTTGGAAAGACTATACAGGGTCGCTATGGGTCGGAACTGACTCAATGGCACTTAACAACAACAACTCTTTGATGGGTGACTATGAAAAGACAAACAATTGAATGGATACTTCCTTGTGGGTGTGGCCTACTCCCAATATAATGGACAAGTGTGAAAGATTCTTTCTCTTCTGCTGGAGACTTGGGACTCTGCAATCATTTCCTGGATAATCAACTATTTTTATCTGTATCTATATGTTTCACTGGTTTTGCTTCTCTAGAAAACCCAGCCTAAAACACGTGGTACTGACATTGGGGTTCTAAAGAAGCAAAATCATAAGGATGAGTTTTCCAAGTGGGTTGTCAAGTCTGACTGATTTTAAAGGCACTGACATCCGGTAGAGGCATGTCTGACCTTGACTTCACGGGAATCAGCCTTGGGCTGCTTTTGAGTTTGCTTCTCTTTTCCTCTTGTGGAGTCAGAAGAAGGCAGACATAGTCCCCACTTAGTTTAAGAAGTTGGTGCTGTGAGCAGAATTCATTGCAACAATTCCAGACGTATGAAATTATGAAGTTTTGTAAGAGAAATAACCAAGACCGATGGGATAAAACATTTCAGCACAGAGGAGAGAGAGAGCTTCAGGATTTGCCTGAAGCAGATGTCAAGCTGGTTAACAGGATAGCTGATCTTCAGAGCCCTGGGCCTACTGGAATTCACCCTACTAGAGGTCCAAAGCCTATGAAAGGGGTTAGTCCAAGGAAGAAAAAAAGAATGAAGTTGTGTATTTTAAAGATTTAAGTATTGTTACAAATCGGGCTGTGAACCGCAAGGTCAGCAGTTTGAAACTACCAGCCACTCTTCTGCGGGAGAAAGATGAGGCTTTCTGCTCCTGTAAAGATTTATAGCCTCGGAAACCCTGTACAGGGTCGCTATGGCCGACTCGACAGCCCTTAACAACAACAAGTATTAACCTTATGCATATGTTGTTGTTGTTGAGTGCCATCCAGTAGGTGCCATCGACCCATAGCACCCTGTACAGGGTTTCCAAGGCTGTAAACCTTTACGGGAGCAGAAATCTTCATCTTTCTCCTGCAGAGCAGCTTGTAGTTTCTAACTGTTGACCTTAAGGTTCATACCCGATTTGTAACCACTATGCTACCAGAGCTCCTTTTATGCATATAGGGTTCTCCTTTTATTGTAAAATAGACATGCTTGTGTATATTTTATATTGGGAATTATAATTACAGAGAGTTTATAAACCAGCTATCAGCCTACATTTGATTGGATTTGCTAACAGGGGAATTAGAAATCTCCCAGAAAAAAAAAAAAAAAAGGCTTTTTGCCTTAAGCCTTTGTAGAGTATTGGACTTTAGGAGAAATCCTGCCCACCCACCCCCACCCCCTCTACTGATTTGCAACATTTGTATTTGAAAAGATATGTAAACCAGCCCTGAACTACTAGGAGAAAAGAGATTTGTGATTTGAAAGAAAGTGGCCTGTGGCCAGCTGCTTCAATTAGGGTTTCAGGTCTTGATATCCTTACCTTTGTCTCCCTGGCGGGCTATTCTTCTCAGTATTACTATTCTTGTTGGAATAGAAATGTCTTACCCACTTCCTTGATCCCTATTTATAGTAGGAGAAAACTCAGGGTACAGGGGTAAATATTAAGCCAGAGTAAGAGAGGCCTAGGGCCCAAGGGTTCTAATGTGTCCCTGACAAGACAGTGTGGGTTTAGAAGCTAATATGGGTAAAATGTATCATTGCCTTGTAGGAGATGCAAAGGGCTTTTGCCTATGACCAGTCAGTCAAGCTAATAGTAGATACAACTATGGTATCTCTCGCTGTTCTGTTATCCTGTGCAGACAAGACGAGTCTCAGAGACAACTGTCCAATATTGATAAATATATTTGCACCTTTAGAACAGTGAGAAACAAGCATAAATATAGCATCTTGAGGGGTCCCTGTAATAACTAGAATGATGTTCAGTGGACCACCCAATATCGGTAATGGACTTCTAGCTCTTACGAGGGTCCACCACCCCTCCATTGTAAACCCTTACAATGCAATCCATTAATCTTAATTGTTGTTGTTGTTGTTAAGTCCCGTCAAGTCGGTTATAGATAATCCCAAAACCATGACCAGAGACCCTTCAATAATAGGAAACTAAGGATTGGGAGCTGATGTTACAGGAAAGTATCCTATAGGAGTCTTTTCTGTAAAACTAATTAGACAAAACTCTAGCCCGACCTCTACCAAGGATAGAACTCAAACACAGAATCCTAGAAATGATTCAGATCTGGTACCCCCACTTAAGTTCAGGAAATGACCCTTCCAAAGTGACAGTTACGTAAATTAAAGACCTATGGCACACTATAGCTATAGAAACAGGATATGGGGATGCGAATGCTTGGTTAGAATGGATTAAGCATTCTGTTCCCACTCTAAATAAGAGCGATTGTTACTCCTGTGCAACAGGAAGACTGGAAGCCCAAGTGGTCCCCTTTCCACACGGGTGGTCCTCACTCTCAGGGCATACACTGTGTGGTTGCTCTTTTCCAGGATCCTATAGCCTGGGGCAACGAATCCTGTAACTTGTTGTCACAACTGTTCCCTAATGTCAGGGGTCTTATGGGTCAACCCCAGAGAACCATTAGGCCTACAGTCCCAAATGTCAATTTCACTTCGTGTCTCTCCAGACTTGGGGGGCATTTGATGTTCATCGGAAACCTGAAGGGATACAGCGAGCACAAACTCTTTAAAGAGCTCCAAAATCAGTCAGCCCTAGCTATTTTCGTGAGCAGATGTCTGGTGGTATTATGGGAAACAATCATTCAGGGCTTTACCAGCAAATTGGAGTGGTACCTGTGCTTTGGTGCAATTGGTCATCTCTTTCACCCTGGCAGTCCATCAACCAATAACTACAGGAAACAGGCATAAAGCCAAGAGAAGTATAGTTACTCCCCATGGCTCTTTCAATTCCCATGTTTACATAAACAGTATAGGAGCTCCCTGAAGTGCCAAACAAATTCAAAACAAGAAACCAAATAGCTGCAGAGTTTGAATTTGTATTATTCTGGTGGTCAAATATTAACAAAAATGTGGACTGGATTAACTACATTTACAATGCACCAAACTGCAAAGCCATTTGAACTGCAAGGTCAGTGGTTCAGTCTCACCAGGTGTTCCTCTGAAACCCCATTTAAGGTCACTATGGTTTGGAATCAACTTGACAGCACTTAACAACAAGGACAACATCATAATCAACAAAGATTAGTAAGATATACCAGGCGCGCTTTATAAAGAACAGCAGAACAATTAGGACTTCCTAGCAAAATGGCTTGGGCAAACAAGTTAGCCCTAGATATGATGTTGTTGTTGTTGTTGTTATGTGCCCTAGAGTTGGTTCCGACTCATAGAGACCCTGTACAGGGTTTCCGAGGCTGTAAATCTTTACGGGAGCAAAAACCCTCATCTTTCTCCCGCAGAACAGCTGGTAGTTTCGAACTGCTGTCCCTGAGGTTCACAGCCCGAATCGTAACCACTACGCTACCAGCGCTCCTTCTAGATATGATATTAGCAGAAAAAGAAGTATGTATTATGATCAAAGTCCAATGTTGTACTTTCATTCCCAATAACGCAGCTTCTGATGGTCCCATTACTGAAGCATTACAGGGGCTGACCACCTTAGCTAATGAAATTGCTGAAAATTCAGGCATAGATGACCCCTTTTCTAATATCATGGAACAATGATTCGGGAAATGGAAAGGGCTTATGACTTCGGTCCTCACCTCTCTAATTATCGTATTTGGCGTATTAACACTAATAGGATGCTGTATTATATCCTGTATAAGAGAATTCGTGTAAAACGCATAGAAACAGCCCTATCCAAACAACCCCCACCCCCAAACCAAAATAACCTTTTTCACCTAGAAACATATGAACACAAAAGTCAACATCTCCTTGCAAAATTTGAAGAAAAGAATGAAGAAGTCTAAAAAGAAAAAAAAAAAAATTATGATCCTATTTATTGTATTCAGGTGACCTTTCTTTTTTTTCATTTACTTAAAAAAAAGGTGGGGTAGAATTATGGAAAAATTATATGCATGTATTTATTATAATCACGTTTATTGTATTTGGGTAACCTTTCCTTGTTTCTTTATTTCCTGAAGTAAAGACTTTATGATCTTTTTCTTTGACTACTTCCTGAAGTGAGTAAAGACTTTACGATCTTTCTTTTTCCTTTCCTAAAATAGGAATGGGTGCCTTAGAAATGTGAACTAGCCAGCCAGGTAAGGGAAAAGATTGTGAGGTCAGAGTTGTAGCCAATGCGGTAAAACATAGCCTTAAGACTTGCATCAGGGGTTACAAACCCAAGTGGACTGTCCACTTGGTGTGCTCACTGGCCTGTTCCTGTATGTACGGCTATGCGCATGCACCCTCTCGCAGGAGTGAATTTTGCTTTGCCAAGGTAATTTAGTCTCACTGAGTGTCTTTTACGCAACATCAGAATTCATTTCTAACATAAGCAAGTGTCAATTACTACAACTGGATGAATTGGACTTCCGCTTATGGATCAAGGAACATGCTTGTCTCCTCAGTGTGCAGGGTTGCTGGTGGTGGTGGTTATGTGCTATTGAGTTGGTTCTGACTCATAGTGACCCTGTATAGGTTTTCCGAAGCTATGGAAATCTTTATGGGAGCAGAAAGCCTCATCTTTCTCCCACAGAATGGCTGGTAGTTTCGAATTGCTAACCATGAGATTAGCAACCCAACTAGTAACCACTATGCTACCAAAGACCCTTTAGGCATTGTTGTTGTTGAGTGTTGTCCAGTTCGGTTCTGATTTATAGCAACCTTATGTAGAGTTTTTGAGGAGCCGCTGGTGAGTTTGAAATGCAGACATTTCAGTTCAAACTGACTTTGTGCTTATCCTACAGCATCACACCAGGATGGGCAATTTAGACATCGGCTATTAAAAGTAGGGCACTCTGGTGGCGTCGTGGTTACGAATCTGGCTGCGAACCACAAGGTCAGCAGTTCGAAACTACCAGCTGCTCTGCAGGAGAAAGATGAGTCTTTCTGCTCCTGTAAAGATTTAGAGCCTCGGAAACCCTGTACAGGGTCGCTATGGGTCTGAACTGACTCGACGGCACTTAACAACAACAACAACATAAAGGCATGAAGTGGCTGGTTTATCAGGTTTCATGAGTGTGCTTAAATATTAGAATGAAAGGACAAGGAAGAATCCCCACTGACTAGTTTTCCTCTTTTCCAGATGGGTCTGGTGAAAGGGCCTGGGTGATGATGCTGATACGATTTTATGGTTTCAGTTGTTAGTAAGATTATTTGTGATTGTCAAAACTGCAATTGTAGAAGATGTGTAACTGAAAGGATGGAGTAGTTTTCTTTCATTTCAGAAACAGACTATCCTAGGACCAACATTAAGGAAGAGCATGAATGGAGCAAGGGATTCCTGCCTGTAAAAGTGGTGCCAGCAGAGACAGTGGTGTGGAAAGACAGAGCATCTATGGACTGAATAAGGTTGTATGCCTATGGACAGGAGGCTGGCTTGCAGAATGTGCCCTTTGGACATTAAAATGAATATATATTTTTTGTTTTACATGTGTGCTTCAAATATTTTTGCTTTGTTCATTTGTGACATATAATATGTAAATGGGGCCGGTGTGTTTTTGGTTGTACATGTTTTAGTTATACCATGTTAGGTACAAGTATGACTACAATATTATTTATTTAGAGATTATACATATAGTTTATAAGTTGCAAGTTGACAGGGGTAGATTCTAATGGTTAGGGTGCATTGTCAACTTGACTAGAGCAGGATTTCCAGAAATTTAGTAGTCGAGATGTGCTTATTTCCATGGTGATGAACTCTAATACATAGCTAACTCTATGATGAATGGCTATGAGTTGCCAATCAATTGAAGGGATGCTTCCTTGGGGGTGTGGCCTTCTCCCAATATAATGGACGTACAGAAAAGACTCTCTCTCTCTTCCACTGGGGACCTGGAACTCTGAAATTATAAGCCATTTCCTTGATAATACATTTCACTTTATACATATACATGTATATCTTTCACTAGTTGTTTCTCTAGAAAACCCAGGCTAAGATAACTTTCCAATTCCTTTTCTGGGGATTATATTTCTTGGACACCAAAACCAGAGACACCATAAGAAAAGAAAACAACAGAATTCCATTTTTATATCTACATTCACTTTTCTTATGAGCATAAATGGAATAATCCTCAGTGAAATGTACATAAACTTGTAAACTCTGGTAAAGATGCACAGCCTTGGAAGCTCTGTGTGGGGTTTCTAAGAGTCAGAACCAACTTGAGGATACATTACAACAACAACTATAAAGCAATGAATGCAAAATTGATTTAACGTGAAGGACATTATGCTTAGCAAAGTAGAGGGTAAGAAAATAAATGGAAGATCCCTAACAAGATGGACTGATACAGTGGCAGTAACAATGTACTAGTAAGTAGAAAATAAACATGATAGGTATGGTTTGGCTTTCAATATACACAATTTATATTTTGAAATTTTAGCATTGCAAAATATGGGGTAACACATAAAACTGATAAGGGAATATTATAAAATAAAAATGTATGGTTCAGAAAAAAGGAAAAAGATAAAAGTTTCAAAGATCAAGATGCGATTTATCATAATCAAAATAATAATAAACTGTAAAAATCCTTGGGCTCTTCTATTATTGTTGTTAAGTGCCATCAAGTGAGTTCCAACTCATATCAACCCTATATAGGGTTTCCAAAGAGTGATTGTTGTGTTCGAACTGCCAACCTTGTAGTTCAAACCGAATTTGTGGCCGAGTGCTTATCGTAGAGCACCACAAATTAAATAAGAGTTGAAGCTAGACTAGAACCTTCTCACTCAGGACCTAACACTCTCCATAAGAAATCAATATCAGCAAGAACTCATCACATTAAACCTTGTTGTTGTTTGGCATTGTAGAGACCAGTACGACGACTCACAGCGAATTATACACAACAAAATAAAACACTGCCCAGGCCTGTGCAATCCTCACAATCATTGTTACATTTGAACCCACGGCTGCTGCAATTGTGCCAAATCATCCCATTGGTGGGTCTTCCCTTTTTTGTTGACCCTCCATTTTACAAAACATATTCTCTTTCTCCAGGGACTTGTCCCTCCTGATAACATGTCTGAAGTATGAAACACGAAGGCTTGTCATTGTAGCTAAGGAACATTCTGGTTGTATTTATCCTATCACAGATTTGTTTGTTATTCTGGAAGTTCATGGTATTCCCAACAGTTTTTACCAGCACTGTAATTCAAATACATACATTTTTCTATGGTCTTTAGATGTTAGAAGGTCACATTTTAAAGTACCAATACCCTCAAACTGAAAAAGAATGGGGAAAAAATGGAGATCGATTCACTGAAATATACAGGAACAGTATCACTCACTAAAATGCATTCTCACAACCAGACTAAAGGAAACTTCTCACTAAGAATCTGTGTTTCTTAGGGAAAAATGATATCTAAGGCAGGAGGGTACAAACTAATCCTGGAAGATTTTGTGTTGCCAGAAAGTTTGTAAGTTTTCATAGATTAAGGTACATATTAAAATGATGCATGTGATGGTTGGACAATGAATAAGGAAGACCAGAAAAGAATAGATGCATTTGAGTTATGGTCTTGTTGTTAAGTGCAGTCGAGTCGGTTCCGACCCATAGCGACTCTGAACAGGGTTTCCGAGGCTGTAAATCTTTACGGGAGCAGAAAGCCTCACCTTTCTCCCACAGAGCGGCTGGTAGTTTTGAACTGCTGACCTCGCGGTTCGCAGCCCGATTCGTAACCACTACGCTACCACGAATATTAAAAGTGCCATGCGTCCAGAAGAACAAATAAATCTGTATTGGGACAAGTATAGCCAGAATGCTCCTTGAAAGTCAGGATAGTGACACTTCAACGCTCATATTTTGGACGTGTTATCAGGAGTGACCAGTCCTTGGAGAAAGACATTATAGTTGGTAAACTGGAGTTTCAGTGAAACCAAGACTCCAGCGAGATAGAAAGACACAATGGTAGCAGTGTATCTCAAATGTAAAAACAGTGCAGCTGTGTCAGGGCAGGGCAGCTTTCCTGCTGTTGCGCACACAGTCTCAATTAGTCAAAATTGCCTGGATGATATCTAACAACAGAAATTGCATTAAAATGTCAAAATGTCCACTCTACAAGCACTTTACACTGACCAAATTTGAAACATTGAACTTAAAGAAGAGAACTGGATGAGGCCAACAGACATAGAATAAATCTTAAAAGTTATGGTACCGATAATAAAAAGGTATTGCAACACACAAACATCAAAAAAAGGAGTTCACATAAGATTTGCAAAAGAAAACAATTTCCCTAATTTTCTGTGATCCAATCAGGTTAGCATGGCTGGTTTAGTTACTGTTTAGATGAATAGTACACAAATAACTACATGTAGCTATCCTTTGTTGTTGTTGTTGAGTGCCGTTGAGTCAGTTCTGACCCACAGCAACCCTGTACAGGGTTTCCAAGGAGTGGCTGGTGAGCTAGAACCACCAACCTCGTGGATCAAACCGACTTTGCAGTCCAGCACATTAGCCCACAGTGCCACACCTAGACTCCAGCTATACTTTAGAGGGGCTTTTAAAAAATACGATTGTTGTTATTTATCGTGGAGTCGATTCCGACTCATAGCGACCCTGTACAGGGTTTCCGAGGCTGTAAATCTTTACGGGAGCAGAAAGCGTCATCTTTCTCCTGCGGAACAGCTGGTAGTTTCAAACTGCTGACCTTGCGGTTCGCAGCCCGATTCTTAACCACTACACTACCAGAGTTCCTTAAAAAATAATTTATCTACAATAACCTGTTTCTCGTAATCAAAGTATAAAACCTGGTTGTTGTTGTTGTTGTCAGGTGCCATCGAGTCAGAACCGACTCATAGCGACCCCATGCACAGCAGAACGAAACAATGTCCGATCCTGGGCCAACCTCA
>NW_006408547.1:7141489-7144937 GCF_000296735.1 Chrysochloris asiatica | reverse complement strand
TTTCCTGTTCAGCTCTTGCACCTCTTCAATTTTTCCATTTGCTTTGGCTTCTCTACGTTGGAGAGCAAGTTTCAGATCTCTTCTGACATCCATCTTGATCTTTTCCTTCTTTCTTAATATCTATACTTTAGTTAGACTCCTGGTGTGTGGCACTGTAGGATCAGCACTGGACTGTTAGTAAGAAAGTCAGCAGTTCAAACCCACCAGCTGCTCCTCAGAATTCCTGTACAGGGTCACTATGTGTTGGAACCAACTTGACTACAGTGAACAAGGGCATACATTGGTTAAGCTGTCTATACAATCCAGATAATAAATTTATTCAACACCCTCTTAAATTTCCTCCTGTCTTTTCCATCACAACATCCTGTCTTTTCTTTTCTCCACTCACAAACCAAACATTAATCAGATTTTTGTTATTATATGCTTGTTTGTGTTTTCTACAGTTTTATATGAATGACATCATTCATTATGAATTCTTTTGTCTGGGGTCTTTGACTCAGCATTATTATTTTGAAATTGCTCCATTATATAACATGTATCAAGGATTCACTTCTGTTTATTAATAGTGGATCAAGGTGGTGTAGAGACCTGGTGTGGCGCTGTGGGCTAATGTGTCAGACTGCAAAGTCGTTTGAACTGCAAGGTCGGTGGTTCAAGCTCACCGGATGCTCCTTGGAAACCCTATACAGGGTCGCTATGGGTCGGAATCAACTCAATGGCACTTAGCAACAACAACAACAAGGTGGTATAGGGCTGAACAAAGTTTCATTCTGTTCTATATGGGATTATATAAGCATTAGCTTACTTGATTTCAACAGCGAACAACAACAATCTTCAATTATATATCAATTTCTGAATTGTTTGAGACTATTGCCTAGTGATTATGAGTCAGGTTGTTAACCTTAGGATGAGGCTTTCTGCTCCCATGATGATTTATAGCCTCAAAAACCATGTACAGGGTCACTATGCATCAGAACTGACTCCATGGCACATAACCAACCAACCATTACAAATAAAGCTGCTATGAACATGTGTGCATGGTTCTTTATATGGACTTGAACTTGCAATTGTATTAAGTAAATAACTTGGAGTGGAAGAACTGTGTTTTGAATCTTTTAAGGAATTGTTTTTAGACTTGTACCATTTTACATTCTCATCAGGGGTGTAGGAGAGTTCCAGTTGCTTCACAACACGGTCAATATTTTATGTTGTCAGTTTTTCTAAAGTCATTCTAGCAGTAGCTCGTTGCTGATTTAATTTGTATTTTTGGGCCCTGGTGGCAGTGAGTTAATGTTGGGCTGCTAATCAAAAAGTCTGCTTCCATCAAATTTCACAGCCTTTCTTGGAAACCCCATGGAACAGTTTGACTCTGCCCTGTGGGGTCGCTATTAATTCTAATGGACTCCATGGCTATAGGTTTGACCCCATTAATAGGTAATGAAGTTGAACATCTTTTCTTATGCTAACTTGATGTCCATGAATCTTTTGTATTCAAATAGTTTGCCTATCAATATTGTTAGTTTTTTTTAATTTTTATTAGTAAAATATAGATAACACATTTGCTGATTCAATATTTTTCATGTGTATTATTCAGTGATACTAATTATATTAATCAAATTATGCAACCATTGATTCTTTAGTTAAGCTTTGATTCTCTTTGCAATTATTGCTTCTTTTGTTAAACTTTGCAAATATTATTCAAGTTTGCTTCTAAAATTTTCCATTTTATTCTTTCATTCTGATTTTAACTAGTTTGCAAAAAATGGAATAAATTGCTATCTTATTTTTTCCAATATCTCATTCCTAATATTAAGCATTTGTTTTCTTTCCTTTTTTTAAATGTCACTACTACACTATCCTTTATTTTTAAACATTTTATTGTGGTTTGGGTGAAGTTTATAGAGCAGATTGGTGTCTCACTCAAAAATTTCCACACATTTCTTTTCTGACATTATCTGCAGTTTAATCAATGCACTAGCACTCTTGTCACCTTCTGCCCAGGTTCCACATTTCCATTTGTCCTTTTTTACTGTCCCTTCCTACCTTATGAACTTTGTTTTGGGGCAAGTATTACTTTTTGGCCTCATACAGTTGACAATCCTGAGGAAGATTTTCCTCGCAGGTGTTGTTAATCTCTTTATATGTTCACCTGTTATTTGTCTCTGAGGTGGGTTCAGTTCCAGGTTTGAAAGGTGTCTAAGAGTCATAGTCTTGTGGGTTCCACCAGTCCCTATCAGACCAATAGTGTAGTCTTCTAGATAGTGTTAAAATTTGTTCTATGTTTTCTCCCACTCTGACCAGAACTTTCTGTTGTGAGAACAATCAGATCAGTCAAAGATGGTAGCCAGATATCATTTAGATCTTCTGGTCTCAAGCCAGTGGAAGCTGTTATTCAAATAACCCACTGATGCCACTGAGTCTTTGTTTTCTTCATTTTTCTTTGCTCTGGTCAGGTAGAAACCAACTGTTGCATCTTAGATGGCCTTTTTCAAACTTTTAAGGTCCTAGTAGCTACTCATCAAAGCAGGGCATAGAGCAATGTCTTTGTGGACTATGTTATTCCAAATAACCAAATGTACTCTGAGAATATGGTCCCTAGGCTCCAAGTTTAGTACCTCAATTGCTCAAGATGTTTGATTATAACTAAAAAGTTTTCCAAGCTTTGTCTCCTGTATGCACTACTATATACAGTGATATATTTGAAGCACAATCAAATGCATATGCACTAATATTCTTTTCCAAAACTATGTATATTCTTGGGTGTACTACCATATGCCATCCCACATCTGTCCAGCTTGCAAATCTACCAATGTATCCAATTGTTAATTATAGTTCATTATTGCAGGATTCTGAGGCTACACATTTTTAATAAAACCGTTTTCTAAACTCAAAGGAAGCAGTCCTATAATAATTTAATGAGATGTGGTCTCTAAACAAAGCTAGTAGAATGTCTAAATGAAATATGATAAGGCTTAAGTATCTAACTTTAAGAATATGAAATATTTCAAGATTCCATCAGGGTCTGAATTTGTATTTATTAGCATTTCATGAAAATCAAAGCTCAATTGTGAAAGGAGTTATTTATCTGGGAAAGCATACCAACTTGTAGGGGGTTGCATGTTTCTACTAGCAGAGTGAAGAACTCAGCAATATATATAACACAAATCCAAGGGAATGAAGGTGTCATTCCTTTCTGGAAATTAAGGACACCCTGGCCAGGACCATAACAAGATTCAACACAAGATTCTACAAAGTCCTCCAACTTCAAGAAGGCCAAGTGCAACAAAACAGGCCACAAGGAGCCCTGTTCTTTAAAATCATCAATGTTGTTGTTGTGTGCCATCGAGTTGGTTCCGACCCACAGCGACCCTGTACAGGGTTTCCGAGGGTGTAAATCTTTACGGGAGTAGAAAGCCTCATCTTTCTCCCTGGAGGTGAGTGGTAGATT
>NW_006408547.1:7137548-7141389 GCF_000296735.1 Chrysochloris asiatica | reverse complement strand
GTTCGCAGCCCGATTCGTAGCCACTATGCTACCAGAGACTGCTCTTGGTGGTTTCAACCAGTGTCCCATAACTAGTACCTCTAAGGAGACGATGGATGCTGTTCTAAAGGATTCCGTGTTCTATATAACGTTTCAATCTATGTAATGACTTTGGAGCTACATTCTTGATTCCTTCCACAACAGTTCTCTGTAAAATTCTTCTGAGTATCCCAGGGCTGTTCTAAGGTACTCCTCTGTTTTTGTTATGTTCCGTGGAGTGGATTCCGACTCATAGCAACCCTGTACAGGGTTTCCGAGGCTGTAAATCTTTACGGGAGCAGAGAGCCTCATCTTTCTCCTGCCGAACAGCTGGTAGTTTCGAACTACTGACCGTGAAATTAGCAGCCCGATCCGTAACCCCTACGCTACCAGAGCTCCTTTCTAAGGTACTCTATGCGTATCTTAATGATGCTTCTTGCCACTAGTCAGCCCCTCACTACAAATCAGAAGGCTGTATAACATGAACCACAATTTCCATTTTCACAAGGAGCTCTAGTAGTGTAGTGGTTACGAATCAGGCTGCTAACCTCAAGTTCGGCAGTTCTAAACTACCAGGCGTTCCGCGGGAGAAAGATGAGGCTTTCTGCTCCTGTAAAGATTTGCAGCCTCGGAAACCCTGTGCAGGGTCGCTATGAGTCGGAACCGACTCCACTGTACTTAATAACAACAACAACAACACTATCAGAGCTCTGTGTGTGTGTGTGTGTGTGTGTGTGTGTGTGTGTGTGTGAAGATAAGTCTGTTATCACAGAAAAGACTTACAATTTTACAGTTCCGAGTCCCCAGCAGAAGACAGAGAAAGAGTGCCTTTCCAACGTCCATTACATTGGGAGCAGGCCACACCCCTATGGAAACATCCTTTTAGTTGATTGGCTGCTCAAAACCAATCATCATAGCCTTAACTATGCCTGTATTGTTGTTATTATATGCGGTGGAGTCGGTTCAGACTCATAGCGACCTTGTACAGGGTGTCCGAGGCTGTAAATCTTTACGGGAGCAGAAAGCCTCATCGTTCTCCCGCGAAACAGTTGGTAGTTTCGAACTGCAGACCTTGTGGTTCGCAGCGGGATTCGTAACCACTGCGCTACCAGAGCTACTTTATTAGGTTTCATTATTTGGGAATAAGCACATTTCAATCGCTAAACCACTTAACATCCTGGTCTGGTCAAGTTGACATAGATCCCTAATTATTACAAGTGATATTTCTCATAACCAAAGTTAATTTTCTTAGAACTTGCCATATTTTGTTCTGGCACATATTAGTGACATTATAAAATGAGAGGATAGGAAAGAGGAAGTCTGTGAAAGAGAAAGGAAAGAGGAAAATGTTATAAGAAATTTCGTAGTTTCAACAGGAAAATTAAGGATGAAAGCATATTAGTACCTGCTCATTGTGCACAAATGTCTCCTACAAACCCATGAGTGATGCTCTTTTTCTATTTAATCGAGTGTTCATCTGTGTATGTGTGTGAGAATGTGTATAAAACAGGTTAAGATTTCTGAATGTGCATTATTTTCTCTTCCAAGTATTACCTTGGTATTGAATTACATAGTTACAAACACATCTAAAACTGGCTTCGTCTCAAGTGAATTCAATGACAAAGAAAATGGTCTGTATACTGCACTTGATTCACCTGTAATTAATGTATGCAGGGTCAGATCTAGTCATCAAGTATAACCCTTTTATTCTGAATTTAGTGTCTGACAGGGATTCATTTTCTCTACAGAAATGTAATGCTAACAATTGACTATTTAAAATCTAATAAGATGCTGAGTGAAAAAACGATTAATAAATCTAATGCATTAACATTGCAAATGCCTTTGAATTTTGCAGGTTGCCATCATAATACTGATTTTATTTGACTCCCTGGTACCATTATGCCAGCTACTGCTCTAAGTTTAGCATATTGAGTGCCTTATGAAATGCCATATATTGTAAGTCCATTATAAGTATATCCATTCTTAGATCTGCAGTTTGCAAGTTTATTTACAGTTATTCTTTGAAAGAACTCCTAATGGGCTTTAGCATCAGATAAACTGAACTACTTTGTCTAGGACTCGGCTCTACTCATAAAAAGCAGATACATTTCTATTTTCAATTTAAAGATTACAAGCAAATTCAAGTAAATCTATGTCAATAACATAATAAAAATCTTATTTCCATAATCATACTTATCTGAGGTAGGGAATATATTTAATCAAGTATAACATAAAAATAAGAAGACAATTTTATTTATTTTAAAATAGAAAAAACTCTAATAAAAACAGTAAATGTTTCCTTTATAAACCTTGTAAAGTTAAATCAAAGAGTGACATATATAATTATAACTAATCCTCACAGTGACTCTTGTTGTAAATATTGTTTTCCCTGTAAGGACTGTCAAGTCAGTTCCGACCCATAGCGACCAGGTATAGCGTTTCTGAGGAGTAGCTGGTGAGCTTGACCCGCCCACCTTGCATTTCAAATGGCTTTACAGTCTGGGGTATTAACTCACAGCACCACACCAGGACTCTTTTTTATAACAATTAAGGAAACTGAATTTCAGGGAAGTTAATTAATTTTGAAAGTCACAAAGTTAATAAAAGCAGTTAGCGTTGGAGTCCAGAAGTAGCTAATTCCAAAGCCATTCTCCCATTTGACCATCTTAAAGAAATATATTCCTTTTTACCTCTTAATTTCAGCCATAATCTAAACTCCTAGTGTGGTGCTGTAGGATAAGCACTTGACCGCAAGGTCGATTTGAACCCCAAGGTCGGTGGTTCAAATTCATCAACCACTCCTAGGAAACCCTATACAGGGTCGCTATGAGTCAGAACCAATTCGATGCCACTTAACAAAAACAACAACTATGATAAGTAAAAATCTAAATCATTTTGAAGTAAACCAGACAACTTTGGAAGAATTGCCCAGAAATACTACTTTCTGCATGCACTAATTGGTAACTTCCCATTGTATTGTACTTGGGACAATGTTTTCATAAGTTACATGCAAAAGGATGTAAAAAGAGACACTGAAGATGTTGACCTTTTTTCTGTCTTCCCACTATATTCACATATCCTTGTGCATGTAGTACCTAAGTGGCAAGTTCCTTTTTCATTTATGGTATAAATATTTAAAATAATAAAAATTTCTTGAATCACCTATCGATTCAGCATAGATTCACATTCAGTGTAAATTCCATTTCATGATGGGATAGTTTAAAACCTGTAAACAGTAATAATAATTAAATTATCGTTCGACTTCAGTTTCAAATTGTTTAGCATTTTAAGATGATATGTTTTGTTAGATTTAAGCATTTGGAATGCATTCTAAAAGTCTGCCTTCTTCATTTTTCAACTGGATAAACTTGACTGATTTAACAATGAGTCTGTGCCCTCGGGCTGCAGTTTTTATTTTCCTTCAGTCGAAGATTAAGTCTTTTGTTCCATTGGACAGATAAGGAAGATGGGTCTCAGCAGATTTAGGAAATGGCTGCCTGTCCCTAATCTAAGCCAACACAAATGGTGAGCTTTTTCACGGCTCTCACTGATTTTCAAAACATTTGCAAGTGGATATGAACCTTCCTGGGTCTACAGTCCCCAAGAACTTCATAATCTCTCACTAGTCCTTTGCACTTGATCTCTATCAGTGTGGTGCAAATTTCTAGCTGAATCTTATTACCAGTTTATATAATATTCATGGATGTTAATCCATGTCCTATTTCTTCCTTCAGGGATATCTCTCTCTTTCTGTCTCTCTATCTCTTTGTCTCTTTCTCTCTCGATTTGTAAGTAGTTGTTAGCCCTGAAACTTCATTTGTCT
>NW_006408547.1:7136168-7137448 GCF_000296735.1 Chrysochloris asiatica | reverse complement strand
GAAGAGAGCAATACTTTCCAATTCTGGACCTATGGAACCTCTCAGTCTTAAGGCAGCCAAAGAGAGAATTGTAATTTTAAATAGCCTCAGCCGATACAATGATGGTTAACACAGAGGAGGAGCACCTGCTCTAGCCTCTAGCGGTAAGGGAAAACTACATTTTGCGTAGGTTAAAAGGTGACTACATGCTAATGAGGTAAAACAGATTCCTAGCAAAAGGAAACTTACAGGGAGAAGACACAGCATGAGATAACATTGATAAACTGAACCAGTATTTTGTGTTCAAGATTTTTGTGATTGATCTGATCCAAACAGTTTGAAATTATTAGTTTAAATCATGAGAGAAGAGTGGCAAGATACAAAGTTAGAACTGAAGAGAGTGTGTGCCATTTTAAGAAGCTCAGACTGTGTTCTCTTGTTTTGAGGAATTGTGAAACATTTATATAGGTAAGTAATGTGAGTTTTGCATTTTGATAAATCTTTACTATATGTAGATTGGAGGAACTTTATATTGGATGCAAGATGGCCATTCAATATCTTATGAAAATAATACAGAAATAAGATAGAGCATGAGTTACATCTATTACTAATGGGAATAGAGAATAAGAGGCAGATTTGATAAAATTTGGAAACAACGTGATACTTGAATTTGACTGAATGCAAGGGATAAAAGGATAAATGCTTAAAGGATGATATTCCAGGTTCTTGAGTGGATATTTAAGATATGCTTGTTGTTAAGTGCCGTCAAGTCGGTTCGGACCCATAGCGACCCTATATAGGGTGTCCGAGGAGTGACTGGTGAGCTTGAACCACAGACCTTGCAGTTAATACGGCTTTGCAGCTTGGCGCATTAACCCACAGCACCACACAACACAAAGTTTATTCAAGAAGAGGATGAGTTCAGTTTTATCATATTAAATCTAAGGAGGTTATACAGAGAAGCAGCGACACCAGAGAATGAGGCAGTGACGAGGACATGGAGAGAGAGAGCAGCTGAGGACTCGAGACTCATGGAAAGAGACGGTCTAACAGTTGGTGGCCAGGAGGCAGGCTTGCAGAATATGCTCTTTGGGTGTTTAAATGATTATATGTTCCTGAATGTTTTTGTGTACATTCCCCCACCCAACAAAACAACAACAACAACAAAAAAAACAGGTAATAGAAGCAAATATTGTTGAATATTAATGCACGAAGGGGATTGTAATCATTGCAATTAAACAATGAGTGTAAAAGTGATTTTTCCCATGTAAACTATCACTCAAGTCACAATAAAAACTAAA
>NW_006408547.1:7057716-7136068 GCF_000296735.1 Chrysochloris asiatica | reverse complement strand
AAAACATAAATAAATCTAAGAGGTTATGAAACTTTATTTTTCTGTGCTGCCCAGTCTATATAGAGCTTCCGAGAACAGCTGGTAGGTTTGAACTGACAACATTATGGTTACTTATCCAGTGCTTATCCGACAGCACCATACCTGTGTTCTTGTGAAACAGTTTTGTGCAGTTGAGCATTAATTGAGAAGCTCAAATGGGCTGATTGGGATTGGAGATAAGAGATTGGTCAGTCTTGAGCATACATGTGATGGCATGATTAATGTAAACAAACAAGGTGGTCTAAGAACAGTGTGTCAGGTGGGAAGAGTAGCGGACTGAAGGCAAACCTTGTGAAACCTCTAGTATCTTGACTGGAAGGAACAAGTACAGTTTCAACCACCACCAGAATTCTAGGATAGAAACCCAAAGTGTAGAGTTTTACAAATAAGGTTATAAAAATATGACAGAGACCTCTAGTACAGGATAGAAAGAACAAAAACAACAATAATAAAAAGTGAATGAATAAAAAGCCATTCTGTTTCTGTAGCATATTGATAGTTGTAATCATTCTAAAGAGCAGAGGGCTCATCAGAAAGTGGACAAGAGAAAATAGACGGTATTTATGAGAAACTTTGAGTAACGTAAAGAGGCTAGAAGCACAATTCAGAGATAATCTAAACAAGGATGTAATAAAGAATCTAAAAGGTCAGACTAGTTTAAGACTTAAAATTCCCCACATATACATGTGTGACAGTGTTCCAGTTTAAATTAGGTTCCTGGATTAATTTGAAAAGCCAAGCAATGTCTGTGTCAAATAATTTGTCTGGTCTCATAAATTCCTTTTCCCATTGGTCACTTTTCTTTCTCTGTATCTTGCAATTTTCCTATTCCTCCTTCTTTCTCAACTTCACTCCTTCTTTTCCAACGGCTCTTCTTTCACTTTTCTCATAATTGCTTGTCCCATTTTAATTTTAATTATGTATCAAATTGATACATATATAAATTGTAAAATTATGAGGCAATCAAAGTAAAGGTAACGCTAACATGGAGATTGCCTAACATAAAAGTCAACTGGGAAAGGAAATAGGAGTTTAGTACTGTGCTTTTTGGGGTCAGTAGATATTGGCCATACACAGTTTTGTTTTTTTTTTTCTGGAGCATGGTAGTACTAGGCTCTAACATTCCATCCAAGATAATATACACTTTTGCAAGAAAGAAAGGAAACAGAAAAAATAATGCTCTGAAAAATTCCTATGATATCTTTCACTGTCTGGAAATTGTGCATGCTTGGTATCTTAATGTTTCTATTAAAGGATAGGAAGAGAGAAAAAATAAAAGTACCATGTCCTAAAGCCTCTATTTAGAATATTTATTTTATTGGTTTTTACAATAATTTAATGTATCAGTAGACCACGGAAGGCTGTGAAAATTGAAAATGAAAAGGTGGGACAATTCTTAATGTCAATCTTAACTTGAGATTAATTTCTACTGATATATAAATGATTAATGATTTCTATTTATTTCCTACCTATGTGCTCAATGTAACATATGTGAATGATGAAATATATAATACAATTGAAAGCATCCACTTTAAAAACAAGAAGATGCCTAAGAAATATGTAGAAGTAACTGCTGTCCAGAATGGTGTTTAACATTTGCTTGCTTCCTGAATCTGTCAACATCTTTGTTTTATCAGTTCTAAAAAATTTTCACCGTGATTTCTTGGAATATTCCTTTTCCATGTCTTCTCTTCTGAAAATCCTGTTAGAAATCTCATTCAAATCGTCACTTCAGATTTTATGACTCAGAACTCATTTGTAATTTTAATTTTCTTGTTCTTCAGTATTGCATTTCATCTTGTGTGTATGTATATATATATATATATATATATATATATATATACACACACAGACATATTTCCCATTTAATTATTTGTCTAGCATTTATGTCTAATAGTTAATCCATTGTGTGTTTTGAAATAGCTTCATTTATTGAGGTATAGCTGATGTACAATAAACTGTACATATCTGAATTGTAAAATTTGATAAATGTATATATCACTACATTCAAGATAATGAATATGCCCATCAATTATTTCATGCTTCCTTGTAATCTCTCCCTCCTTCCACACTTTACTGGCCAGCCTAATCTCTAGTCAATCTCTAGTAAGCAGTCACAATACAGTATTTCTAATTTATGTTGGCTTTTGTATTTCAGCATTGTTATATTGATATCAGTAATGTTTTGTAACATGTATCAATAGTTTATTCATATCTGATTACTTACTAGTTAGGATTCCACTGTATAGAGATAGTACAGTTTATTTATCTCTTCAAATGTTGGTGGATATTTGGATTGCTTTCAGATTCTGATTATTACAAATAAAGCTGTTAACAAACTTCCTGTGCAAGTCATTGAATATGGGCAAATGCTTTAATTTATCCTAGGGAAGTACCTAGGAGTGCAATGTCGGTCCTCGAGGCTTTCTAGGAGTCTAGTCTCTCTATGTATCAATATAGACACACAATACAGAGTCAGTGTAGCTATGGAGAGTTCATGTGTCCAGGTGCTCTCTGGGGGCTCTTTGGGAAAGATTGTCCAGAATATTCTTGCGGTTTGACTGCTCCGTTTATCTGGCTCTACCACTGTGTCTGAATAAGTCAGTTTGTGTTTCTATGTTGGTTCCCATCTCTTTAATTGTAGTTCTGTCTGAGCAGGTAAGTGTGGCAGAGAAAGTGAATTGTCTCTAGGGTAGAATATCTCTTTTTCTTTTAGTAAAAGTAAGTGGATAGGTTTGCAAGAATGAGACATGATTAGAAGTAAATGCTTTATGTAACATTTAAAATGAAACCTCCTGTCCTTCATTTCTTCTTTGTCATCCCACTGACTAAATATTCACAACAACTGGAGTTGCTATTATGGATTCTGTGATGGAATTCATTGGGCTGAGCATGGCAAAGAATTCCTACCATCTGGACATCTCAGGTTTGAACTTGTGAGAGAGAAAAAAGTATTTGAGGGGACTCCAAAAAGTTCATGGAAAGCTTAATTTAATTAATTCTATTTCCCATGGACTTTTGGATGCTCACTTGTATATGTATCATATCTTAGGCACTGGATTTTGGCATCTCTTTGTTTAAGGAGCTAAAGAATTCTTAGCTGAATCCGAATGTAGTCAGACAGATAAGAGGAGTCACCTAACTGACAATGTCAGTACCTACCCAATACATCATTTTCCAACATAATCTCATTGCTGTTCAATGCACTTTGTCTATCTGTCAATAAGCTTTTGTATTCCTTATTTAAAACATGTTTTGACTGTGCTGAGTTCACTTCTGCATCACAGGTGAATCTTAGTCCTCGAAGGGCTGCTTTCATGGGACCAAATAGGTGAAAGTCCAATGGAGGAAGATTAAGACTATAGGAAGAATGTTTTAATATCTGAAAGCAAAGTTTTTGCAGAGTGTCAACATTGTAGGCACAGGTATGTAGATATACATTGTCATGCAAGACCATGTGCCCTTGGATAGTAGTGTTCTGCATTTAATCTGAAGTTTAGGCTTCAGTTCTTCAGTGTGTATCTCACTGTAAGGAACACGTTTGATTATTGAAACTTTTTTCCTGATAGTGTTCCAATATCACCCCTTGAGAATCCCTGAAAACTGTAAGCATCAATTTTCCATCTGATGGTTGACTTTTGAACTGTCTCTTAGTCAGCGATTGAGGAGTTTTCCATTCCATTCTCTGCAATTTACTATCAGGCTCAGAGTGATGAATCCATATCTCGTCACCAGTAATGATTTTTTTTTTAAGAAAGTTTTACCTTCCTTCAGGTATTGGTCCAAATGTTGTTTCCAGGTATCCAAAACCTTCTGTTTATGCTCTTCCGTGAGTTGTTTTGATACTTAGCTCTCACAAAACTTTTGGAAACCCAAGTCTATCGTGACTTATTTCACAGACAGCATCATGGCTGATTTGTAAATAATTTGCTACAAAATCCACTGTCACTCTCATCTATTAGACAGAATAATTTAAAGTGCATGCTCAATGTTTTCATCAGCCATGGATGTGGATGGACGTTTTAATATAACTGGAATATAGATTATGTGTGTGTATATATATATATATATATATATATATATATATATATATATATATAGAGAGAGAGAGAGAGAGAGAGAGAGAGAGAGAGAGAGGAGAGAGAGAGAGAGAGAGAGAATGGTATGGTACTGTGGGTTAATGTGCTAGACTGCAAAGTCAGTTTGAACCTCAAGGTTGGCAGTTCAAGCACACCAGATGCTCCTCACAAACTCTATACAGGATCACTATGGGTCAGAACTGACTCGAGGGCACTAAACAACAACATAGATAGATAGATAGATAGATAGATAGATAGATAGATAGATAGATAGATAGATAGATAGATAGATAGATATAGTTTTATGTATACTCTCAAATCAGTTTTGTCTTATAGAGACCCTGTATAGGGTTTCAGAGAAGTGGCTGGTGGGTTTGAACTGCTGACCATGAAGTTCTCTTTGTGGTCTGATACTTATCTTTATATATTTGATACTTGTTACTGTTAAGTGTCATGAAGTTGGTCCCAACTCATAGTAACCCTGTATTGTGTCCAAGGAGCTTTTGGGGAGTTTAAATTGTTGACCTTGTTGTTTATTGGTGTCCTGGTGTGGCGCTGCAGTATAATGCACTGGGCCACAAAGTCGATTTGAATCGAAAGGTTGTCAGTTCAAAATCACCAGCTGCTCCACAGAAACCCTATGCAGGGTTACTATAAGTCGGAATGGAGTCCTGGTGTGGCGCTGTAGGTTAATGTGCTGGACTGCAAAGTCAGTTTGAACGACAAGGTGGGCGATTCAAGCTCATCAGCCGTTCCTTGGAAACCCTACACAGGGTTGTATGGGTTGGAACTGACTTGATGACACTTAACAACAACACCAACATAAGTCAGAACCAAGTAGACAACACTTAGCAGCACATGTTGTTTATTGTTGCTGAGCGTCATCTAGTCAGTTCTAACTCATAGCAACCCTGTATAGGGATTTCAATGAACAACTAACTGTGGATGTTAACATAGGACCTTGTGGTTAGCATTCCAGTGATATATATGGTGGTGGTGGTTGGTGGTTATGTACTTTGGAGTCAGTTCCAACTCATAGCAACCCTGTATAGGGTTTCTGAGGCTATAAATCTTTACCAGAGTAGAAAGCCTCACCTTTCTCTCACAAAACATCTGGTAGTTTTGAGCTGCTGACCTTGAGGTTCGCAGCCTGACTCCAGAGCTCTTAGTGGTTGATATGCATATATATATATACATATATATATCAACAAAGGAGCTCTGGTAGCGTAGTGGTTACGAATCGGGCTGCGAACCTTAAGGTCAGCGGTTCGAAACTACCAGCCGCTCCGCGGGAGAAAGATGAGGCTTTCTACTCCCGTAAAGATTTACACCCTCGGAAACCCTGTACAGGGTCGCTATGGGTCGGAACCGACTCGACGGCACTTAACAACAACAACATATATCAACAAGTTTCAATTTGATGTCCACAATGAGTGGCACATAGAAAATAGTCATTTTATTTTGGAACTGAAGAAAGTTGAGGGGAGTACTAATTCTGTTCTGTGGGCAGCTGTTGTTTATTTAAGGAGCTCTGGTAGCTTAGTGGTTACAAGTCAGCCTGCTAAACAACAGTTTGAAACTGCCAGAAGTTCCGCGGGAGAAAGATGAGGCTTTCTGCTCCCGTAAAGATTTACAGCCTCAGAGACCCTATACAAGGTCACTATGTGTCAGAACCAACTCCACGGCACACCACCACCAGACAGCTGTTGTTAGGTGCTATTGTACTGGTTCTGATTCATAGCAATCCTATGCACAGCAAAATGAAACATTTCCTGGTCCTGGTCCTGGTCCTGGTCCAGCCTCAATTGTTATGTTTGAAGGCATTGTTGCTACCACTATATCGATATAATTCATTGAGAGCTGTCCTGATTTTCACTGAACCTCCAGTTTACCAATCATGATGTCCTTCTTCAGAGACTGGTCCTTCCTGACAACATGTCCTAGGTAAATGAAACAAAGTCTCATCATTCTCACTTCTAAGGAACATTCTGTCTGTACTTCTTCCAACACAGATTTGTTTGTTCTTCTGGCACTCTGTGGTACTTCCCATATTATTCACCAACACAACAATACATTCATACTTCTATAGTCTTCCGTATATATTGTCCTACTTTCACATACACATAAGGTGATTGGAAATACTTTGGTTTGGGTCAGGTACACATTAGTCATCAAAGTAAAATCTTTGTTCTTTGAAACTCTAAACCAGTCTTTTGCAGCAGTTTTGTCTAATACACTTACATAATTTGGCTTCTTGATGCTGCTACTGTGAGTGAATCCAAGCAAAATGAAGTCTTTGACAACTTCAATCTTTTCTCTATTTATCCTGATGTTATCTATTGGTCCAATGGTGAGAACTTCTGTTTTCTTTACATTGAGGTGCAACCCATACTGAAGGGTGTAGTGTTTGATCTTCAGTAAGGATTTCAAGTCCTCTTTACTTTCCACAGGCAAGCTTGTATATTGTGCATATCATAGGTTGTTAGTGAATCTTCCTCCAATTTTGATGTCATTTTCTTTTTCATATAATCCAGCTACTCAGGTTATTTGCTTAGCATACAGATTGAATATGTATGGTGAAAGGATACATATGGTCTTGTTTTATTGCTATACAACCCTGACACACACCTTTTCTGATTTGAAACCATTCACCATCCCCTTGTTTTATTCTAATGACTGTTTCTTGGTCTGTATAAAAGTGGTTCATGAGCACAGTGAAGTGTTCTGGAATTCTTATTCTTTTCAATATCACCCATAGTTTGTTATAACACATAGTTAATTTTAAGCCCTTCAGTATACCCTTTTTCTGTTCTAGTGACTAGTCGCCTCTTGGTCTATGTACAGTTCCTCAGGAGCACAATGAAATGTGTTAGCATTCCCTTTCTTTTGGGTTGGAACTGACTTGATGACACTTAACAACAACATATTGATTTTTGATTTTTATGTGTTCCATTTCATTTTTGATGAATCCGAAGTTTCCTAGATTCATACTTCATATTTATCATGGATAAATATTATCCATGCTGTTGTTGTTGCAGCTAAGTGGCATTAAATTGGCTTAGAATTATAGCAACCCTGTACTGGGTTTCTGAGGAGCAGCTGGTGGGTTTTAACTCCTAACCTTGTGGTTCACAGTCCAGTGCTGATCCTACAGTTCCAGATGAGGAGTCCAAATAGTTTTTTGTTATGCACACAGTCATGGATGATGTTCTTAATGACTTCCCACAATTCTTCTAGTTTCCAGTCATTGGTTTCTATTGCATCAATTCTGTTCATGAGATGGTCTATAAATCCAGATGCTATATATTTACAGTCATATTTTATCAGTCATGGACTTGTTTTAATTTTCTTCAGCTTCAGCCTGAACTTGCATATGAGCAGTTGCTGGTCCTGACCTTGTTTTGGCTGATGATACTGAGCTTCTCTATCATCTCTTCCCATGTAAGTATGTAGTCAATCTGACTCCTTTATATTGTCTTTGATGAGCTCCCTAGGTATAGTCACCACTTATATTATAGAAAAAAGTAGTATTTGCAACGAAGAAATCATTGGACTTGCAAAATTCCTTCATGCAGCCTTCAGCATTGTTTCTATCATCAAGGTCATCTAATAATCCTCCCTCTTTGCTTCTGAGTTTCTAATTTCAACCAACATCAGTTATCGATGCATCTTAACTGTGTATTTGATCAATTACAGTCTGAAGAAGTTGGTAGAATTCTTCAGTTTTACTATCATTGGCTTTACTGGTTGTTGGGTAAATTTGAATGACATTGGTCTTCCTTGTGGTAGAGGTAGCAGTGATAGTTTTATGCCACTGAATCATTTCCAACTTATAGCAACCCTGTATAGGGTTTCCAAGATTGTAAATCTTTATGGGAACAGAAATCCTTATCTTTCTCCCAGGGTACTACTTGTGGATTTGAACTGCTGACCTTGCAGTCAGCAGCCCAGATCACAATCCATCATGCTACTAGGGCTCCTTGGTCTTCCTTGTATGCATATAGGTATTATTTTAGCACAGATAGTGCTGTACTTCAAGATAGATCATGAAATGCTCTTTTTCACAGTGAATGCAATGCTATTCCACGTCAATTTGTTGTTCCTGGTATGTAAACCATGTGGTTATCCAATTGAAAGTGATTAATTCTAGTCTGTTTCAACATATTAATGCCTAAGATATTGATTTTTATGTGTTCCATTTCATTTTTGATGAATCCGAAGTTTCCTAGATTCATACTTCATACCTTCCATGTTCTGAGTATTGATGGATAATTGCAGCTGTTTCTTCTCATTTTGAATTGTTCCCCATCAGTGAATGAAGGTCCCTAAAGCTTTAATCTTTCTATGTCACTAAAGTCAAGTCTATTTTGAGTAGGCAGCTCTTCCACAGTAGTATTTTGAATGCCCTCTTACTTGAGAGACTCATCTTTTGACATTCTATCAGACCATGGTCTGCTGCTGTTCATAAGGTTTTCAACAGCTATACTTTCAGAAGTGGCCTGCCTGTCCTTCTTCTTAGTTTGTCTTAACTGAAAGTTGCCCTGAAGCCTGTCTAAAATGGGTAATCCTGCTGATATTTAAAATACCTGTGGTATAGCTTCCAACATCACAGCAACATTCAAGTCACAACAGTATGAGAAACTGACCGAGGAGTGTTGGCTATAGACAACAGGGAGGGGGAAATAGTATCAACATTAAAATTCAAAAGGATGCAAGTGAGATGGTCCCTCCCACAGCTCTGTTTAGTTCACGACTCTGGTTACAGAAAATTAAGATGCAATATGAACAATGGTTGAATACTCTTGAAAGCTTAAAAATAAGAAGCTCAGTTGCATTGTGAGAAAAAATTATAGTCCTAAGATATACCTTTTTATATGCTGTGACTCCTTCTTCCCATGCCAAAAGATGATAAAATGCTACTGTATTATTTTTATAATAGCCAAACCATAAAAACAACTGAGATATTCTTCAAAGGTAGATCAAATATATCTTTTGGTATAATTATATGTTGTTGTTGTTTTGTGCAGTTCAGCTGATTCTCACTCATACCGATCCTGTGTAGGACTTCTGGAAGCTGCTGAGGGTTTTGAACTGCCCATCTTGCAGTTAGCAGTCCACTGCTCATTCTAGTGCCAAACCAGGGTTTAATCTTTACATTATTGTTTTGTTGCTATATGTAACCCACTTGGTTCTGATTCACAGTCACTCTGTATAGAGTTTCAATAGTGGCTGCTGGATTTGAACTTCCAACCTTGCAGTTACCAACACCATACCAGGAGTCAGTATTTACACAGTAGAATACTATTCATCAGTTAAAATGTAAAAACTACAGATACACAGCAGCACACATATGGTAGAGACAAAGAGGCAACGCATAGGAAAATATATACTGCATGCCACTCCTATGAAGGTCAATCCTATGTCAAACTAATGTATTGCAAAAAAGTCCAAGACTAAGGTAACAAAACCAAAAATCAGAAAGAAAATAATCTTAACTCTTAATTTCAAGTCATTAATATTGAAAAGTGTCATCTTAAGAAGATTGTACTGACCTAATATTAACTTTTATTTAATCGTGGATCATTGTTCTTATTGTTGTTCAGTGCTGTGGAGTCAGTTCCATCTCATAGTGACCCTGTGTAGGGTTTTTGAGGAGTGACTGGTGAGTTTGAACTGCTGACCTATGGTTCAAACCAACCTTGTGGTCCAGTGCTCATCTTACAGCATCACACCAGGACTCCTCATGGGTCATGGACCAATAAAAGTCCAGTGTAGAGAGGCAACAATTTGCTGATTTGCATTTAGAAATGCTTAACTTTGTGGGTGCATAAAATAAGTGATGGACTAAGAACCACAATGTCTGTGGTTCTAGTTAGCCAGCTGCTCCATAGGAGAAAGATGAGGATTTCTACTCCCAAAAAGATATAAAAAGCCCCAGAAATCCTATACAGGGTCATTATGAGTAGGAACCAACACAAAAGCACTTAACAACAATAGTAACTTAGATATGGTTCCAAAACTAACCATGTGTACCAAGATAAGAGAACAATCCAATGCCAAATGCATGAAGTAGGTAAGAAGTCTGGAACTGGGGTCTGAGACTTAATAAAGCATTTAAACCCCATAAAAAATTCTCTGATGTGTGCTGGAGAAAGTCTGCCTCTGAAATTTGCTTGAGTTAGTAAAACAAAACTTCACTAGACACAGGCAAGTGAAATATTTGGATTACCTAGCAATAGATACAATTCACAATAAGTAAAAATTCTCATTAGATTTTGAAGACATAATTTGTTTGAATTTTCCTTGTATGTAAATCAAGACTTTGTTTTTTAACTGATACTAGATTGCATGCTAGAGGATTAGCATTAACAAAGAACTTCCAAAATTCAAGCTGTATTCAGAAGAGGACATCAAATTAGAGATATCATTGCTAATATAGGATGGATCCTTGCTGAAAGCAGATAATACCAGAAAGATGTTTACTTGTGCTTTATTGACTAACTATAAATAACATTGTGAGGAATGGGTATTCCAGAACACTTAATCGAGCTTATTAAGAACCTGTATATAGACTAAGAGGCTGTTTGCAGAGCAGAACAAGGGGACACTGAATGCTTTAAAATCAGAAAATATGTATGCCAGGATTATATCCTTTCAGCATACTTATTCAATCTGGATGGTGTACATATAATCATTGGAGCTGGATTCTGCGACAGACATGGCATCAGGTTTGGATGAAGACTCATTAACAACCTGCAATAGGCAGCTTATAAAATCTTGCTTGCAAAAAGCAAAGAGGACTTGAAATACTGATGAAGATTAAAACAAAAACAACAACAAAAAAACTATAACCTTTAGTTTGGATTGATTTCAATGTAAAGAAAACAAAAATCCTCACAAATGGACCAATAAATAAGCATCATGATAAATGGATAAAAGATTGAACTTGTCAAAGACTTCAGTTTATTTAGATCCACTGCTAACACTCATGGAAGCATCAGTCAGTCAAGAAATCAAATGCTGTATTGCATTAAGCAAATATGTTGCATGAGACAAGACCTCTTTAAAGTGTTAAAGGGCAAAGTTATCAGTTTCAGGACTAAGGTGCACCTGACCCAAATCATGACATTTTCACTCATCTCATATGCAGGTGAAAGTTGGACCATGAGTAAGAAAGAAATGATGCATTTGACTTGTAGTGTTGAAGAAAAATATTGAGAAAGTACGATGGACTGCCAGATAAACAGACAAGTCTGTGTTGGAAGTACAGTCAGAATGCTCTTTAGAGATCGGGATGGCAAGATTTTGCCTCTCATACTTCAGACCTGCTATTAGGAGGGACAAGTCCTTGGAGAAAGACATCATACTTGGAATGATGGAGAGCCAGGAGAGAAGAAGCCCTCCAAAGAGATGGATTGATATACTGACAGCGACAATGGGCTCAAATGTAATGATAGTGAGGGTAGTACAGGATCGGCAGTATTTTGTTCTTTTGTGCGTAGGCTTGCTTTGAGTCAGAACCAACATGATGGAACCTAACAATAACAACAATGAGTATGACTGCCTTGTTTGTCCTGGTTTGGCACTGTAGCATCAGCACTGAACTGCTAACCATAAAGTCAGAGCTCAAACCCACCAGCTGCTCCTCAGAAACTCGATACAGGGTATTTATGAGTCTGAACTGACTTAAGGGCACATAGCAATAACAATAGGCTATCTCCTGGAACAAAGTGGCTCTGTAGGACAAGCATTGGACCACAAACCAAAGATTTATGGTTAAAGTCCACCATCCACTGCATGGGAGAAAGATGAGGTTTTCTGCCCTGCAAATATGAGAAAGTCTTAGAAACCATATACTGGGTTGCTATGAGTCAGAACTCACTCAATGACACTCAATAACAACAGTATTATAGAAACCTTTGTGGTAAGGACTGAAAGGAGGTTTAGGAACCAGAATGTTGAAGCTGGATGGAAAAAAAAATCTTGGCTTTATGCTGATGAGTAAGAATTTGTTCAATAATGACACAATAGAAAAGGATGGTGATACAAGTAATTTAAAAATAGCTATGTGAGTGACAGAGCAGGGGATATTTCAGAAGTGATTAAGACATGGAACAAAGTTAGAAAACTATTGCAATCTCTTATGTAAGGGATTCTGAGAAGCTGAGCTAGGAAAATGTCACTGGGGATAGAGAAGACTGAGATATTTTGGAGACATTTTGAGACAGAATTGACTTACTATGACAACTTATGTAGATAGTAGGAAAAGAAGCACAACTGAACAAGAACTCGGTTTCCATCATGGATGTCCAGACAGAAAACAGACTGAATGACAGCAGAAGAAATAAAGTTGGGAAGAAGGTATGTTTTGTATGTTTTGCCTAGGATATCTGTAGAATACACAGACTAATATCATGAATTGTTGTTGTGGTTGTCAGATGCCACCACATCGGGCACAACTCATAGCGATCTTATGCACAACAGAATGAAACACTGCCTTATCCTATACCAATCTCACCATTGTTGCTATGTTTGTGCCCATAGCTGCTACCACTGTGCCAATCCATCTCGCTGGGGGTCTTAATCTTTTTTGCTGATCCTCTATTTTACCAATCACGATGTACTTCTCCAGGGACTGGTCCCTCCTGATAATACATCCTAGGTATGAGAGACAGAGTATCGCCATCATGGCTTCTAAGGAACATTCTAGCTATGCTTCTTCTAACACAGATTTGTTTGTTCTTCTGGCAGTCCATGGTACTTTTAATATTCCCCTCCAACACTGTAACTCAAATGCATCAATTCTTCTACAGTCTTCCTTATTCATTGTTCAACTCCCATAAGCATATGAGGCTATTGAACACACCATGACTTGGGATAGGTGCACTTTAGTCCTCAAACTGACCTCTTTGCTCTTGAACATTTATACAGCAGATTTGCCTAATGCAATACATCATTTTGGTTCTTGGTTGTTGCTTCCATGGGTGTTGATAGTTGATCTGAGAAAAATGAAGTCTTTGACAACTCAAATCTCTTCCCCATTTATCATGATGTTATTTACTGGTTTAATGGTAAGGATTTTTGTTTTCTTTAAATGAGGTGCAATTTAGAATAACTTTTCTAAATTGAATACATGTTCACCATAGTTCCCAGATATACCATGAGTTATCTTATAAAATAAAGTTCAGCTGTTTAACATGTCTTACCAGATTCATTACACCATATAATTACTATCATGTGCAAGTAAAATGTTGGTAAAGATGATTTTTAAATGGCTACAGCAGTACATTGACAGGGAACTGCAAGAAGTTCAAACCAGATTCAAATGAGGATGTGGAAGGAGAGATAGCATTGCTGATGTTAGATGGATCTTGGCTAACAGCAGAGAATACCAGAAAAAAGCACATGTTTACATGTACTTTACTGACTATACAAAGGCTGTGTTGACCATGACAGGCTATTATAGAAAACATTGCAGAGAATGAGTATTCTGGAACGCTTAATTGCACTCGTGAAGAACCTGTACTAAGACTAAGAGGCAGTCATTCAAACAGATCAAGGAGATTCTGAAGAATTTAAAATCAGGAAAAGTGAATGCCAGGTTGTTTTTTTTCATCCTACTCATTCAGTCTGTATGCTGACAAATAATCCAAGAAGCTGCATTATATGAAGAAGAAAGTTACATCAGGATTGGAGGAAGACTCACTCACAACCTGTGATATGCAGATGATACAACTGTGCTTGCTGAAAGTAAAGAGGACTTAAAACACTTACTGATGAAGATCAAAGACCAGAGTCTCCATTATGGGTTGCATCTCAATGTAAAGAAAACAAAAATCCTCACCACTTGAGTAAAAACATTATGATAAATGGAGAAAAAAATTGACTTTGTGAAAGCCTTCATTTTGCTTGGATCTACTATCAACACTCATGGAAGCAGTAGACAAGAAATCAAATGACGTATTGCATTAGGCAAATCTTCTGCCCAAGACTTTTTAAACTGTTCAACAGGAAAGATTTCAGTTTGAGGACTAAAGCATGCCTGACCCACACCATGGTATTTTCAATAGCACCATATGCATGTTTAAGTAGGACAATGAATTGTTGTTGTTAGGTACCCACCCACAACGATCCTATGCACAACCAAATGAAACACTACCCAGTGCTGGGCCAACCTAACTCACAATCGTTTTCATGTCTGAAACCATCACTGCTGCCATTGCTCCAAACCATCTCTTTGGGGGTCCTCCTCTTTTTCTCAAACCATTCACTTTGAATAAGGAACACCATAGAAGAATTGATGCATTTGAGTTTTGGTGTTGGAGGAGAATATTAAAGGTACCACAGACTGTGAGAAGAACAAAAAATCTGTGTTGGAAAAGTGCAACCAGAGTGCTCCTTGGAAGCTAAAATGGTCAGACATCATCTCTCACACTTTGGACATATTGTTAGGAGTGAACCGTATCTGGAAAACGACATCATGCTTGGCAAACTGGAGGATCCATGACCAAGAGGGAGCTCCCCAAAGAGATAGATTGGCACAGTGGTACCAGCAATGGGCTCAAGCATGACACAACTTGTGAGGATGGCACGGGACCAGGTGGTGTTTCATTCTGTTATATGTAGGGTCACTGTGGGTTGGAACAGACTGGACAGCACCTAACAGCAAAAATAAGTAGAGCTTCTAAAACATAACTCTCTTTTCTGCCCAGCTTCCTCTCTCTGTGATCACTGATTGGCTAATTCCATTAACCTATACTCAAATTATAGTCTTTCCAAAACATTTCTTACTTTGTATTTCCTATCTCCTTTCGCACAGTTTCCCCCCTCCCACACCCCAAAAAAACCTACTCATTACTGGTAGGGTAAGAAATAACTCCTGTTTTATTAAAACTCAGTTCAGTCGTCACCCTTCATTGATTATTCACCCTCTGAGCTAATCACAATCACAAATTAGTTTTACATACCCTGATTGTATTCTGAAATTATATCTGTCAGACTACATTTCCTTGAACTTCTAAAAACATTTGTTTTTTTCCCCCTCTATAAAACAAGCACTGCATTATATTTGGTTTTCTTGACCAATATCCATCATAAGAGGACAGAGTAATGTTTGGCGAATGGATTAAGAAATGGTTAGTTGAACTAAAAATGATCATTAAATACAAAGCAAAACAAACAAAAAACAAAAGACACTTAAAACAACAGTTACTATTGAGTGGATCCTGACTCAAGGTCACTCCACATGTTTCAGAGTACAACTATGCTCCATGGGGTTTTCAATGCCTAATTTTTTGGAAGTAGGTATCCAGATAGATATTCGGAGGCAATTCGGTGTGGATTCAAATGTCCAACAGCTGAACACATTAACAATTGTACCATGCAGGGACTCCATAGCACCCATTAGATAGTTGTAAGTCTAAATGAGAAGCCCCAATGGTAGGTTATATAACAACTGATAAACAGAAGAGCACCCCAGGAAGGAAGGGGTGGCTAAAGAGTTCAAGTGTTGAGGAGAAATCTATAGGATGAAGAACAAGAAGAGGTTAATAGTTAATAATTAAAGACTTAAAGTCAGAAATCATTGATAAGTTGTTATTGTTGTTAGGTGCCATCGAGTCAGCACCGATTCATAGCAATCTTATGCACAGCAAAATGAAACACTGCCTGATCCTGGGCCAACCTCACTACTGTTTCCACTCTTGAGTCCATCGATGCTGCCACTTGGCCAATCCATCTAATTGGGGGTCTTCCTCTTTTTCTCTGACCCTGTACCTTACCAAACACGAAACCCTTCTCCAGCAACTGGTCCCTCCTGTCAATATGTCCAAAGTATGAGACACAAAGTTGGCCATGCTGGCCTCCAAGGAGCACTCTGGCTGCACATCTTCCAAAACAGATCTATTGGTTCTTTTGGCAGCCCATAGCACTTTGAATATTCTCCTCCAACACCACAACTCAAAAGCATCAATTCTTCTATGGTCTTCCTTATTCACTGTCCAGATTTCACATGCTTATGAGTTTATTGAAAATACCATGGCTTGGGTCAGGCGCACTTAAGTCCTCAAGCTGACATCTTTGCTCTTCAACGCTTTAAAAAGGTCTTGTACAGCAGATTTACCTAATGCAATATGTTGTTTGATTTCTTGACTGCTGCTTCCGTGAGTGTTGATAGTTGATCCAAAAAGAATGAAGTCCTGGACAACTTCAGTCTTTTCTCCATTGATAAGAACATTATTTACTGGTCCAGTGGTGAAGATTTTTGTTTTTTTGACATTGAGATGTAATCCATACCGAAGGCTGTGCTCTTTGATCTTCATCAGTAAATATTTTAAGTCTTCTTCCCTTTCAACAAGCAAGGTTTTATCATCTGCATATCGCAGGTTGTTAATGAGTCTTCCTCCAATCCTGATGCCACATTTTTCTTCATATAACCCATCTTCTCAGATTATTTGCTCAGCATACAGGTTGAATAAGTATGGTGAAAGAATACAACTTTGTTGTGGCACACCTTTTTTAATTTTAAACCATTCAGTGTTCCCATGTTCTGTTAGAACAAATGCCTCTTGGTCCAGGTACAGATTCCTCATGAGCACAATTAACTGCTCTTCATTACACGGCCTCTTCTGAATCCGGCTTGATAAGTTACTAGCATGGAAATAGGACTAGGAAGTTCTACAGCACAAATATGATCTACTTATTTATTTATTTTTTAGTACCCACTGTTATTGTTTATGAGGTAAATATGAATATTCATATAGGCAGCAACAAACAACCTATACTATCTATAGTCAATGAATGGGTCTTTGAAAGCTAAGAATCAACAAAGTGATAATATGCTAAGATTATACAAACTAGAAATCTGTGATGTCATTCTACACTAGATACTTGGCTTTCTGAGATAAATGCCTGGTGCGGTGCTTCAGGATAATGCACTGAACTGCAAGGTCAGTTTCAGCAACAAAACCAGCGGTTCAAATCCACCAGTGGTTCCTTGAGAACCCTATAGAGGGTTGTTATGAGTGAGAACTGACTCACCAGCGTTTAACAACAACAACAATATCTATAAATATAGAAACAGGTGTAAAATGCCAGATGAGTTTAATTGCTTTATTAATGAAAAACATTAACATCTCTTTTCCCCCAATTTTGTACTACTCTCATACACAAAACATACTACAGTTACTTGAATATGGATGTGTTTTACAATAAAAGAGCAAAAAAAGAAAAAAAATGAAGATACTTCAGTCAAATCTCGAAGAAAATTTTTATTTTTTCTAAAATACTATATTAATTTATGAACTTTTTTTTTGGTTGTTTATATGTTTCACTGACTCCAAACATATATGGTGGTCACTAATGAAACATATTCCTGTATGGAGTAACTATATCTTGAAAAATTTTGCATAATCTGATTAAGAAATTGTTAAGTATCTTTAAGTCAGTATCAGTAGCAAAGTTGTATAGGGTTTTCTAGAGTTTTGTTTTGTTTTGTTTTTTAATCTTTGCAGAAGCAGAAAGCTTCATTTTTCTCCCACAAAACAGCTGGCAGCTTGAACCCTGGACCTTGTGGTTCACAGTCCAGTGTTTATCATATGGAATCACGGTTCTCCCCAGTTAAGAAATTAGTAAAGTTTTATACTGATTCATTAGCTTAATTAACCTACTGAATTATGTTTACTTCGAAACAATATACTGATTACAAAAAAATGTCTTTTATCCTAGCATTAATCGAAAGCCCCCCCACCCATTATTAACTCGTTCTTTTTCATAATTAATTCAATTTATAATATAAAGTATCTATATTGCAATATAGGAGTCCTGATGTGGTTCTATGGGTTAATGTACTGGATTGCAAGGTCGGTTTTAACTACAAGGTCAGTGGTTCAAGCTCACCAGTTGCTCCTTGGAAACCTTATACAGGGTTGCTGTGAGTCGGAACTGACTTGAAGGCACTTAGCAACAACAACTAATTGCGATTATGATATATCACTCAACAGTTGAATGTTTTAGAAATAGTTGAGTTAACACTATTCATTGCAGCAGAAAACTTCAAGAGCTTACAAAGTAGGCCAGATCATAATGGTGATATTGAACTTTTCAACTGAGAATAATTAGGTTTTATTTTCAGTGTTCACTGACCTAGCCTGGAATTTAATGTAATACAGGAATAGCTCTGATACATCTGGCCTTATTTAACAGCAATTGTTCACTCTGTGTCCTGTTTAAATGGCTGTCATCTCTGAAAAAAGCTTCTGCTGACATCTGCATTGGCTATTCTTTGTTGCAATTTACGAATCTAAAGGTATCAGGAGCAAAATAAATAAATAAATAAAGATAAACTATAAAGAGGTTTCTGTTACTTTTTCCAAAACAGAAATTGCTTAGACAATCTTTTTAGCATCGATGTTACTGCACATAAATGCAAAAACCATAGTGTTACTATATTTATAAAAAATATATATTTTTTAAAATTGTTGTAGTATCATGGCTGGTAGTTACACTAAGCTTTAGAGTTTAATAACTAGTGCAGTATAAAGAAAAAGAAACATCTCTTTGTCATGATTTCTATCATATCCCATAGGTTCGAGAGAATGCAAGAATTAGATTACATTACTCTAGCACATCTACTACTGCAGAACATGTTAGATGCAGTTCAAACCACAGTATTTAGCAATACGATATCTGTTTGCACAATTAGGTTTAAATTTTTTACCTGCCACATTAGTTAGTGCAGCAAACAATGTACCATCTGCTATCATCTGAATTTATTTTCATAGGTGTGAGGGCAACCTGCTACCTGATGTCAGCATCTATTATAAGGCACCATGCAACGAGACATGACACAGTGTGACAGATGCACCCCGACTCATTACGACATCCGTGAAGTCGATATAGACAAGGGATGGCAGTTCCGTGTGCTTTCATATTTTAGCAAATGGATCAGAGGAGAAATGTTAGGCATTACTTTAGTTATCTCTATCAACTTAGCTTTTTTGAAAGAAACAAAATTGGTTGTTTTCCTCAAAATACTCAAAGGGGAGCTATTAAGATGGAAGTGAAACCAGGTATCTTTATTGAATCTCTCATTTCTTGCCAGAGTACATTTTATAAGCGTAGGATAAAATTATTCATAGTAAAACGGCAGCAAAATCTCATGGCCTTATACTGTGAACATATTTTCAACTAAATACATTTTTCTGACCCCAAACCTATAAAGTGGTAATAAAGTCACTTCCTAAATGTTCCTAGGTGTTGGAAACATCAAGGCCGATTCTGTGTTTATGGTTTTGCCATATATGATGTTTGAAATTGTCAAGGTCCTTATTTTGTGTTACATTTATTTCTCTCTTGAAATAGGTCACAATCTTTCTGAGCAGATCTATCCTGTCTTACACCTTGTAAAAGCTTACATTTATTTTTGAATAAAGTAAGTTTTAAGATAAAATATGATTCAAATGTACCTTTGAAAATACAAATATGTTTTCAATAATTTAGGTGATCAAATAAAAAACACTGAAAAGACTTCCAGTTTTAAAAGTGTCAAACCAATAAATTACTTAAAATGAAGTTTTGATAATATGATACGTAGGTAGATACACAACTTTCACTTTGAGGAAGGCACATGAATTAATATGTTTGCCTAATACAATGTAGAAAGATAGATACCTAATCTGAAAATCAGAATATGGAGGTCGACTCCCACGTGCCTCTGATTATCATTTCTGCCAAGTCTGTTAGATTCTCAGTCATCTGCTTGCCTTCTGAATAGCATGATTTTTCTAAAATGATAAACTTAGGAATAATCTTGTGCACAAGGATAATTTTTATGTAGTGCATGTAGATGGTGCTGGGGTAGCGTAGTGCTTACAAATCGGGCTGCTAACCTTAAGGTCAGCAGTTTGAAACCACCAGCGGTTCCGTGGTAGAAAGATGAGGCTTTCTGCTCCTGTAAAGATATACAGCCTTGGAAACCCTGTACAGGGTCACTATGAGTCGGAACCAACTCCACGGTACTTAACAACAGGTAAATCATTACTCTATGCACATAAAAACCAGAACCAAATCAAAGATACTAGATAGAGAAATAAATGTGAAAGGATCTTTGCACATTTTATTGTAATATTTGACTTTATCTTCTTGAGCTGATCTTTGAAATTTTCTGTTCAGCTCTTGTAGCTCGTCATTTCTCCCATTTGCTCTAGCATATCTATGCTGGAGAGTAAGTTTCTGTCAACCTTTTCCTTCTTTCTTGTCTTCTTAATGACTTTTTGCTTTCTTCATGTATGATGTTCTTGATGTCATCCCACAATTCCTCTGCTCTTCAGTCTTTAGTGTTTAATGTATCAAATCTGTTCTTCAGATGATCTCTAAATTCAGGTGGGATATATTCAGGTCATACTTAAACATCTGCTTTTTATCAAAATATGACACATTCAGTGTATTTTTTTCAGGATTCGGGTCATTTTCCTTATTGAAATGCCCTTTTTGATCTTTAAGCTATCCCTCTCTGTGTGTGTTAGTTTTTGCTCCTGAGAGAACTAGCTTTTTATATCTTTCATATTCTAAAAAGAAAATACTGTGATTAACAAAGTGGACCCAGGGCCACATAAAGAAGCAAGGTATTCTTCTAAAGTACAAAATTTTATTTAGGTCAATGGACCTCAGCTGCATTTATTTCATATGTAAAATAACAATGATGAAGTGTAACTCATTGCGTTTGTTTCATGTTTAAACAAGATCGTTGTTAAGTGCTTACCATTGAGTCAGTTCTGACCCATAGTGACCCTGCAAAGGGTTTCTGAGGAGCAGCTCGTGAGTTTGAACTGCTGTCCTTGCTCTTCAAACCAGCCTTGCAATCCAGTGCATTACCCCTCAGTGCCATACCAGGACTCCTTAAATGAGGTACTAACCAGGGAACAACAGACATTTCACAAATTGTATTATGAAAATAATAGTACTTTATGAATTAGATTTTGATTGAGAATGACCCTTGGGACAAAAAAGAAATCAATAAATCAAATTGAAATGAAAAACCTAAACACTGATTAACAGTGCATCAAATGCTATAATTTATGAAAAAGGCTAATTTTTCTTGTTAGTGCCTTCTTTTTCTTTCCTTTTCTCCTTCCTCCTATCCTTGAGAACCTTGTCATTCTTTACTTTTTTCTTTTGTTTATCTCCCTTCTCACTTTTCCTCCTCTTTGCTTTCAGCTCTATTGTTCAACTTCATTTCAAATTACAAATGGTTCTAGGCTTCAGATGTTTGTATTCAAGATGTTCCTTTTCTTTAAAAAATAGTATGACAACTCACGTATTTTAATACTAGTTTCAGAATTACTTCTCCCCTTTTAGAGGCATCCAGATATTCTGTTGAGGCACTGTGAGTTAATGCGCTGGACTGCAAGGTCAGTTTGAACGTCAAGGTTGGAGGTTCAAGTTCATAAGACAATCCTCAGAAACCCTATACATAGTCACTATTAATCATACCCATTTTGATAGCACTTAATAACAACAATAACAAAAGGATCCCAGGTGGCACTGTTATCTACTAACTAGATGGTTGTTGGTTCAAACTCACTAGCTGCTGTAAGGGAGAAAAGTGAGTGTTTACTTTGGTGAGTTGTGTAAGTCTGATTGGGCTGAGAGACAGGAATTGATCTATTTGATTATTTCTTACAAGCTATGCGCTGGGATCTTTTATATCAGCTCAGGCATACTTCATAATAATTCTGTACCAAAACCCCATTTTATAGACTAGGAAAGTCATGTGGGATCAACAGTGATGAAACTAGAACCCATTTAGTTAAGCTCGAAAGTGTGTCTATAGAGAAAGATGAGGCTTTCTGCTCATAAAGATTACAGCCCCAGGAAACCCTATACATTGGTGCTCTGAGTCCAAACTGATCCCACGGCCATGGCACATAACCACCACCTACCAAAGAGCATCTACAGCCTGAAAGCACATGTACTTTTTTATTTTGGCAATTCCAATAGAACTCCAAAAGTCTACTGAGTCAGAAAGCCACAGATTTGAAATTTTCATTATGATTTAAAAAAATAAATAATAAAATCCAAAATGTTATGTGTAATGAAGATTTTTGTCAAAAAACCTTATTGTACATAAATGCTTTGCAAAATAATGTTTGATACAAAATGCCTGCAGTCTAAAATGTTTTCAATAAAGTCTAAGTTTTTATAAAAATGGTATTCTCAGATATTCACTTGCCGAAATGTAATTGTTCAGGCCTTCATGTTAGACTTGTGTTTTTTTTTTTTTACCTGCTAGGAACATGTTCAGTATTTTAGCAAAAGACCAAAGGATAATTATAGATCATTTAGAACAATGATACTATAAACTTAAACAAATAATGTAGCAGTAAACATTACCTAATAACAGTCTGCCATCAATGTTTATGTACAAAATACACAGCTTTTTGCTGTTGTTCTTGTTGTTAAGTGTCATCAAGTTAGTTCTAACTCATAGCGACCCTGTGTAGGGTTCCCAAGGAGCAACAGGTGAGTTTGAATCGCTGACCTTTTGGTTAAAACCGACCTTTCGGTCAAGTGGTTAATGTACAGCCACACCAGGACTCTGTTAGTGCACCATTTTGTTGATTTTAATTTTCTTTACCACGTGCTTACTTTATCTATCTGTACGGGGTCGGCTGTTCAAGGTCACCAGTTGCTCTCCTGAAACCCTATACAGGGTCGCTATGAGTCAAATCAATGAGATGGCGCCTAACAACAACAAAAACAATCTTTCTGAAAATAAATATTTGCTCATAGAGTTTATAAATATGCACTATTTATAACTAGAATTAAATTAAGTATTTTACTAGTTACTGAAATGTTAATAAAGGAAATCAATAACGATAACATAGTATACATATTAGATGCCATACATCTATGATGCCCATTCCTTGAAAAAACATTGTCCTATAGTGACTGACATTTTATGAATGATATCTACAGAATAGATGTGAGTACTTGCAGTCCCTACTTATGAGTAGAACAAATTAGATCATCTTAGGAATGGGATCCACAAAAGGGTTTTGGTCACTTGCTACTAAATCATGCAATACTCAGAAACAGGACTCAGAGAAGAGAGCAGAGCATTTATTGTGTATGGATCCACAGGAGGAAAGATTAGAGGGAATCTCCCAGATCTGCCTTCCCAACTGGAGGACACCAGGGGCTTTAATAGGGGAGAAAATCAAGATCCCGAAAGTTGTGGCCAGACACTGCTGTACTGTTTCTCTATTCCAGTAGTTAGGGTCATCCTGTGAGGAGTTGGGGTCATCCTGACAAGAGTTAGGGTTAACCCATCTGGAAAATAGTTTCAACTCTTTCTGCTTTTAAATTTGTTCCCAGATGGGAATCGCTCCCCTCATATGAGCCAAAAGATCTGCTTTGGAGATTAAAAAGGAATGAAATTATGGAATGTAGCAGGGAGAGAGTTAAATTTTAATTATAGCCACTGTTCTAAAATGGTTATATGGGTTCTATTTTAATTTGTTGTTGTTGTTAAGTGCCGTTGAGTCAGTTCTGACCCAGAGCAAGCCTGGTAAAGGGTTTCCTAAGAGTGGTTGGTGAACTTGAACCGCCAACCTCATGGTTCAAACTGACTTTATAGTCTAGTGCATCAACCCAGAGCACTACACTAGGACTGCCTATTATCCTTTAAGCCAAGTGAAAACCTTTTCAAGGCTCTCATTTCACTTCCTCCAAGCTACTACATTTCACCCATCCCCCATTTTATCAATAAAAAAATCATGATGCACTTTAGAATTGATGGCATTTTTCATTGTTAATTGGCAATTATTAGTCATTGGGGAAAGGACTTCAGTTCCATTCATTTTCTTACAAAGCAAAAACCAAATTAAAAAATAAGCACCAAACATTCCTCACACAGCCCTCTCTACTTAGATGGGTTCAAAATTTCATTGCAATGGCCACCCAAGACTTAGACACCATGCTCACAGGCCTGGGGTTTCTTAGGCAGATTAACAAGTTACAATGCAGGATCAGAAAATACTTCCGGCACAGTTCTTTCAGACAGGAGAGTCTCTCCTCAGCTCCTGCTCAGTCTCTGTCTGGACAGTGTTACAAGGTTCTTTTAGGGCTGCTGATAAATGCTCACAAGGCAGACCACTGAGCTATAAACCTGATGGCACTTGGCTCTAGCTCCGTGGGTCAGCAAACCTAGCTTCCCTAATTAAGCGCGGAGGCATCCCACTCTGCAAGCAAGCCTCCTGGTCCAAATTCACTCAGCGTTCTTTTGCATCACTAGTTCTGGCTCTGGGTTCTGATGCTGCTGCTTCTTTGGTACACTAGTGTTACAGCTTTTTTGTGTCTGGGTTGAGGAGGTTCCATGCAAAGGGAGGGACCTTGGAATCCAAGAATGCGCTCAACTCCTGGATCTTCTTCTTTGATGGCTGTGAGACTGCTCACCCCCATTCATGCTTTTGAGATGGCTCATTTTATTGACATTAGAGTTCCAAGTTTGTACAATCATAATGAATTCTGTTAACCACTCATAACAGAATCATACAATCCTGTCAGTATCTTCTCTCATCTTCTCTTACCCAGACCGAGCAGGGCAAAAAGTACAATAAAACAAGTGTTTTATTGTATGTAAGATTAGAAGAAACCAACAAGTTTCAAATTATATTATATTTTGCCACTAAGATCTATGCAAAATGATTACCTCTAACTTGCAAGCATATGTACAGAAGAAAAAAAAAATCCCACTCACTCAGAATATATTAAATACACGTCAAAAATTTCCTAAGACTTCCTTCCCTCTGTCCAGTTTCTGTGAAGCTGAATCTGATTTGTGTGACCATATGTGTGTCAGAACCTGTTTTATCAGTTAGTTCACCAGGTGTTTACTCCAAGTCACCTTTGGGTGGGTGGAAACTCAAACTTTCAGTTAGCAAGAGAACTGAACTATTTGTAGCTCTCACAGACTTCTTTTCAATAGGTTGTATGGCCAAGATGTTTGGTGTGTAGGATTGTTCTTAAACTTTACATCACAGCTTAGATTTTTTTTTCTTTCTTTCTTTCTTAGTGGCATAAAATAGCATACATTTTATTATCAAAGAAATCTTATATTTAAGTAAAACAATCTCTTTTATAGCTGTATCAGGGTTTGCAATTCCATCATTTGGATTTGGTGTAATGGTTAACATTCTCAACTGCTAACCAAAATGTTGGTGGGTGGAGTCCACTTGGAGTGTGGTGCTATAGGATAAGCACTGGACTGATAACCTTATAGTTGGTGGTTCAAAACCACCTGTTGCTCCTTGGATCCCTATACAGTGTTGCTATGAGTCAGAATTGACACGACAGCACTAAACAACAATAAAAGATCACCTAGGAAGGTTGGGAGAAAGCTTTGCTGATCTACTTCTGAAAAATCAACCATTGTAAACCCTGTGAGTTCTATGCCGACACACGCGGAGTTGCTGTATGTCAAAATGTACTACTTAAAGGCAATTTTTTCTTTGTTTGCTATTGTTTGTTTTTTAATGTTCAAATGTTCTTATGTAATTATTATTAGAAAAGACTTCACTAAAGTTACCTAACAGCAAGACTACAAGCAATGCATGCATGTAGTGCTTAGAACATGAAAGGGAGAAGCAAAAATATTTAGTGATTACTAATAAAAGCAATCTATACATATATGAGTTTTGACTTATGCATACCCTATCAGGTAAACGGCAGAAACATTTCTTGCTGCAAGCAAATAAAATGATGTTTAATTGTTAGAACTAAAAATAATGTAGTAATTAATAAATTTGTACAGTCCATAATATTATACTGGAGAAAGAACAAATGAAATTGTAATTTGTAAAGTCTTTTTTTTTAAGGTTGATCCATAGAAACCACTGTTTCATAATAAATTGAGGAGATGAAAACATTTTCTTGGAAATAAAACGTTCATCAAGGTGCTTCTGAAATATTCTATCTTAATGACTTCATCTATGCATCTTTTTCATTAGCTCTTGCCAATAGGTAAATTATTCTACAAGAGTTAAGTAATTGAAGAGGCTTTGTAAATCTTCCAGGAAAGTAAGATGCTGTTTAAAAAATTACTCCAGCCAGTGTAGTAAAATGATTAATATACTTACCATAGTGTTCTGTTTTTTTGTTTTTTGTTTTTTTTCCTTAAAATATGAAAGAACACTCTCAATATAAGAATTTTATAACAGAAAGACATAATTGGATTGTCTTTCATATTTAGGATTTCATAAGATCAAATGGTCCTATTTCATCCATCTTCACCCTGGATAGGTGATTTTATAAATTGTAGCCTGTTGCTACAGTTATGAATACTGAAAATCGGGTCACAAAATTACAAAAGCAATGGAGATGGCAGTGAGGGAAGAGGCACTAGAGAAAGTATCCACATTACTTTTTAATGGGCACATAGATTGTTAGAAAGGAGCCCTGGTCGCATAGGATTTACCAGCTGCACTGCTAACCAAAAGGTCAACAGTTGGGATCTACCAGTCACTGTGCAGAAGATGAGGTTTTCTGCTCCCATAAAGGTTTATAGCCTTGGAAACCCAGAAAGGGTCTGTACGAGTCAGAACCGACTTGGTAGCATTCAACCACCACCACCATCCTCATATTGCTAGAGTCCTGGGATGACGCCATGCATAGGTCAGCAGTTCAAATTCACCAGGTTTTCCTTGGAAATCCTCGCTGTGAGTTGGAACCAGCTTGATGGCATTAAACAACAACAACAACATATCACTAGGGGTTTTAGTAATGTGTAGGACTGTCTAAAACAACAATGACAACATATTGCTAGAGGTTTTAGACATTATTTGGAGTCCTGGTGTGGCGCTGAGGGCTAATGCACTGGACTGCAAAGTCGGCAGCCGCTCCTTGGAAACCCATACAAGGTCGCTATGGGTCGGAAATGACTCGACAGCACTTAACAACAACAATTTGTAGGTTGGTTTAGCTATTTCTGTTTGCCAAATACAACAATCCGTCTAATCTCTGAGTGAAAGAGTATACTTTAGATGTTGATTACCAGTTTTCACATAAAACGCAGCAAAACATAGGGCCTGTGTTTCCTCTCATGATAACATCGCCTTTTAATTCTTTTCACTGAGGACAGTATACCAGGTTTAAGCACATTCAAAGATAAGGTATTATATAGCACTTACTGTCTGTGTGGGAAATGTTTTTGTTTTTGTTTTGTTTTAAAGTTGTGACAAATTTTATAAATGTATATGCAATTTCTGCATCTTTTATTACAAAAACCCTTACATTTTTAAGCCAGTGCGCTGGGACTAGCGGAAGCCCCTTTATAACTGCATTTACATTATTTTTGCAGTTTTTTGTTTAACTAGAGAAGAGTTAGTGTTCCCAGGGCCTCACTTACCACCCACACATTCTTGCTGACATAATACCACTGACAAGGAAATAAATGCTTAAAGAACTATGGGCATGAAGTGAACTTTACATGCCCTTAGCCACTTAGGTAGACAAAAAAAACAAAGCACCCAGAAAGCAAAGCAAACCCAACTGTTCAGCTTTATAAACAATGCTTAGTTTAAATTGTTATCTGTAGAAACAGAAGACCTCCAAGACAGAGATGAACTTTATTTTCCTGAAGAATAACTCTGTCATGCAGAATTTTATTTCAAAATTTAAATAATCAATAGCAGTATTAGGATTTTATCTTAAACATAAACAAAGAAATACTCAGTTTAGTCATGCATAAACGCCTTTAGTTTTTGCTTACAAAGCACTCAGGTAAGAGCTAAAGACAGGCATTTTAGAACTGGAGAATCAGTTAGTTTAATAGTTAGAGTCCCAATCGTTTGATTTTCAAACTTTTATCTTTTACAAGAGATTCTCAGGAGGAAAGCTTGACCACTGCTACACTCCGTGGAAGTCCCTAGAACTAAGGCCCAAATTTGACCGTACTAGGTAGTATGTCTATCTGTGTCTTTGGCGGGGTTACCATTTCAGAGTGTCAGAGCTTAGGGAAAGGTCTCTTGTTTCTTTCTTCCCTCAAAGGAATAAGCTGGAGCCCAATGCTAATATACAATTTTCTAGCCTTGCCCGTAGGTGTCAGAACCAGGTGACGCACATATTCAGTGTGATACATTTCTCTTTGAGGTAAGATATTTGCTGAGTGTTGCATCTTTTAACAGTTAAGTGGAGGGCTTCTACATCAATAGGATAAATGCAGTACTGCAAAATCAGTTTGAACCACAAGGTCAGTGGTTCAAACTCACCAGTCACTCCTCAGAAACCCTATACTAAGTTGCTTTGAGTTGGAACCAACTTGAAGACACCACTTAACAACAACAACAATATCTTAAAAGCATCTAAGAGAGAGATAATTTTATGTACATAATTCTTTTGTTGAGCCCCGGTGTGGCGTTGTAGGATAAACACTGGGCAGTGAGGTTGATTTGAACCACAAAGTCAATAGTTCAAATCTACCAGGCCCTCCTCAGAAACCCTATATACATGGCTGCTATGAGTTGGAACCTGGTTGAAAACACTTAACAACAACACAATCCTTTTATTAAATAATAAGTGTGCTGAGCCAATTTAGGGAAGTTTCCACTATATGGTGTATATGACAAGATAATTTACAGACATTTAACTATATGTTGTTGTTTTTGTTATTGTTAAGTGCTATAAAGTTGGTTCTGACTCATAGCAGCTTTGCATAGAATTTTCTAGGAGCAGTTGATGTGTTTGAACCACCATTCTTGTAGCTAGCCATCCATTGCCTATCCTACACCACAACACATAGTTATGTTGTTATCTCATTACAAAACACTTCACATTTTTCTGTTTCTAATTTAGAAATTCCTTATCTGGTTATAAGTTGCAATTTCTTTATCACAGCATACTAGTGTTATGCCAACGTCTGTTGGTTCTTAACCTCGTTCATCTATTTATCAATCTCTAAATTTATAAATTCCCTAAATAATTTTCTGATGACTTATAATTTCTAACAGCTTGAAAGTTGCTAATGACTTCTACACTTTCTAGTTATACAGTATTATAGAAGTATATGTATATATTTCCATGTCTGTCTAACTGAACTGCTAACTACAAGGTCAGCAGTTCAAACCATCAGATGCTCAGAAGTCCTATACAGGTTGATATGAGTCAGAACTCTATAGCACACAGCAACAACAACTTCAAATTATGAGTGAGTTGTAAAATCATAACAATGTTGAAAGTATTACATTAGCCTATGTAGTTAGAGACGATCTTATAGGCATGATATGATTTTGGCTAAGTGCTGTTAAGGGATGCTTTCAGTGGGGAAGATTTGGTCCTATACTCTTGTACAATAAAGAGACTCACTCTAAATCCAGGTAAATGTGCTGTATTCGAATAGTTAGTTTTATGATTCATTTTCTTGGAACTTGGTCTTTTCCTATAGAAAACATGTTGGAAATAAGGTTGACTTCTAAGGCAAATCCATAAAACTCAATCTAATCCATGATGGATACAAAGTATTGTTACCGAGCTTCAAGGAGTGGAGTGAGGTATTGGGGATGCAAGACACCAGCAAAACAACAGGAGTGTGAGAAAGTAGGTTTACTAGAAAGCGAAAGTACACTGACTAGGCCAGCTGGTTTATCTCTGAAAGCCAGTGAGGTACACATGGATCATAGCTGTTGATGTTAAGTGCCGTCGAGTCGATTCCGACCCATAGCGACCCTTTATAGGGTTTCCGAGAAGCGGCTGGTAAGCTTGAATCACCGACCATGCAGTTCAAATGGTTTTGTAGTCTGGCGCATTAAACCACAGCGCCACACCAGGACTCCTGTCTAGGGAGTATTTATTCTTTAAAATGTCCATCTATGACGTTCTCTCTCATAGCTCATAGGCTTTTCTTCTTTTATCTCCTTATTTAGTTAGCTTGGTGGTGCTTATCATTGGGATGGGGTTAAGGGGTGTTTGCTCGGCATCTCCTCGCGTATCTATCAGTATGATTCCTCTTCTATCAGTATGATTCCAAACCAACAGATTTAATGACTCCCTTTTAGCTGCGTGCTATTGTTTCCAGTGAAAAATCTCTTAAGCAGTCCTCCTGGGGGAGGGGTGGAAGGCAGTGGCACAGCTAATTCTAGTAAGGGAAAAGTTAACTCCCTTCCTCCTGCCACTCTTATGGATCCGCTGAAAACCTTCTCGGCAGAGGTCTTTCAGTCTATCCTCTGTCAGTGACTAAGTATTCAGAACAAGTCCAACTTTATCATTTACATGCCTTGCTTCACACTGACATTTTTACCCTCGCTCTCAAATTTAGTTGCTGACCACAGTGTCTCTAGCTTTTTGTTTCTGCTCATGATCCTTAAAAGAGTTTTCAATTCTTACATAAATAATTGAGTCAGATGTTAATGGTCACATAAAGAAGAAATAGGTAAGGAGTAAACAAAATTCTTTTTTTTTTTGAAACCCAGTTTTCTTAAGACTAAATAAGAATAGTAAAATGATTTCTTAGATCTCAAGAGAATATCAGCTTCAGAGAAGTATGGTAACTTTAATAGGTTCGTTAGGGTGAACAGTCCTCTGAGTAGCATTTAGAATAGGACCTCACTTTGAAACCAGGAGACTAAGGAGAAGACAGACTCCTGGCAAGAATAAAAATTAGACTATATAACCCATGACCCTAAAGTGAAGAGCAAGGTGATAGAGGGAGTCACTAATTGAGGAACAAGAGAAAATATAAAGAAGAAAAATCCGAAGCCATGGCCATTTAGCGGAAAGTATTTTATTTCAGTTGCTGCCTAAAATGCCATATGAAAATCAAATGAGCTTGTAATCAAATGTAGAGGCTGAAAACTGGTCATAATACAGCAAGAGAATGTGGGGGATTTCCATGTGAATTTAACTAACTATGTAACTAATTAAATGCTGAAAAGAGTATACATACTAAGGCACTTTTGTTAATATCTTACATTCACAAGGGCATCACTGGAGAGATGGTTTCGTTTCTCTGGGAATTTGACAAAAGCATTGATGAGCACCCAGTTAGAAAAATATGGGCCTGCCTTGATTAGTTACTTGCCTGTCTTATTGACAACTTTGTAAATTATTTGTACATATCTTTGACATTCATTCCTTTCCAAATAATAGTTTATGTATCAGAAATATAGAGAGAAAATGTTTTGGCACGCCTACTGAAGTCTTCATGCATTCCTTTATATATATTCTCAGTCATGAGATTAGTTCTCTTGCATCAGATGGAGGTAGACAGAACAGGCAGAGAAGAGGAAAGAAAGAAAAGTGTCAAACACTGGCACCGATCATGGGGTAAAGATGGGATAGCTCCACGGATCAGCAAACTTCACTTCCTTCTCAAGAGAGACTGAAGTATGACATCACCACTCACAACTCTAAGCCTAAGTTCATCCAAATGTTCTTATATTACTCAAACATTTTGCCTAAAAAGAAAACATTTGGCTGCGATTCTAAACATCTGGTTTTGTTTTTGTTTTCTTTGTTTTGCTTCTTCTTTTTCAAAACTGTAAAACAACCTTAGTGTCCTTAAAAATTGGAGGAATTCACTAGCACAAATTCTGGGCCCAGACAGGCTAGTAAGGAGATTATTCTGTTGTCCCTGTCCAAGGTTATCCGCTGGAGCTTATTTCATGCTTGGCTGCCTGTGCCTGCCATTTAAAGTCATGTTCTCCTTTACTAGGATCTCCAAACCAAACAGTAGCATTCAGGTCTTTAGCATGACAGGCCTTTGCTCAGATGACAGGGAAGTTTAGGAGGACAGGTTTGTGACCTCGTCACTCCACAGCTAATGAGTTTTATTATTTTAAACAATTTGACCCTGCCATGGAATCCAAGAATAAATAAAGGAGGTAGAAAAGAAGCGGGGTAATTTTTTATTGTTCAAGAAACAATCTCAAGTTAAGTCTTTATTTTTTGCTCTGTACTCATTTGCATTACCCTAGTTTAATGTGGAAGTGAACGCGTTTCACTGGGAATTCTGAACTATGCATCCTTTTTAGATTTGTAAACTTGTATTTATCTATCCATCTATATATCTATGTATCTATCTACTATCTTATTATCTATATATTATCCCTGCCACTCAGTTTGTCAGTTTGTCCTTCTCTGGTGGCTTACATGTTACTGTGATGCTACCAATATGGTGGAAAAGCTCAGTATCATCACTCATAACAAGACTGGGACAAACTGGAACAGACCATCAATTGCTCATGTGCAAGTTCATGCTCAAATGGAGCAAAATTAAAACAAGTCCATGAGAGCCAGAATATAACCTTGTAATATTCTACCTGAATTTAGAGACCAACTCAAGAACAGATATGATGCATTAGACACTAATGAACAAAGATCAGAAGACTTTTGGTATGACATGAAGAGCATCATACAGGAAGAAATCAAAAGGTCATTTAAAAGACAGAAAAGAAAGAAAAGACCAAAATGGGTGGCAGAAGGGACTCAGAAACTGGCTCTTCAGCATAGGGATGCTAACGTGAATGAAAGAAATGAGGAAGTCAAAAAGCTGAAAAGGAAAGGTCAGCTTGAGGAGACAAAATCAAGTATTATAATGAAAAGTAAAGAGACCTGGACTCCGAAAACCTAAATGGAAGAACATTGTTAGTGTATTTCAAGCTGAAAGAACTGAAGAAAAAAATTCAAGCCTTGACTTTTTTATTGTATAATTCTATGGGCAAAATGTCAAATGATACAGAAAACATTTAAAGAAAATGAAAGGTGTACAGAGTCACAATATTAAAACTAAGTGGTCAACATTCAACATTCTAAGAGGCAGCATATGATCAAGAGCTGATGGTACTGATGGAAGAACTCCAAGATGCACTGAAGACACCGGAGAAAAACCAAACTCCAGGAATTGACAGAATACAAATAGAAATCTTGGGGGGAAAAATTAGTTTCTCACTCATTTATGCCAACTTATTTGAAGACAACTAAATATTAGTCAGCCAAAAGGAAGAGAACCATATTTGTGACCCTTTCTAAGACAGGTGATCAATGGAATGCAGAAATAATTGAAAAGTATCATCGATATTGTATGCAAGTAACATTTTGCTGAAGATCATTCAAATATGGCTGCAACAGTACATCGACAAGTATCTCTCAGAAGTTCAAACTGGATTAAGAATTGGAAATAGAGATATCAATGCTGATAAATATGGATCTTGTCTTAAAGCAGAGAATGTCAGAATGATGTTTACTTGTGCTTTACTGACTATGCAAAGGCTTTCAACTGTGAATACAGACAGACTATGCATAAAATTGTGAAGAACGGGTATTCTAGAACACTTAATTGTGCCCATGAGGATCCTGTACATACATCCCGAGGCAATTGTTCCGACAAAACAAGGGGATAATGAATAGCTTGAAATCAGGAAATATGGATGTCAGTGTTGCATTATTTCAGCATTTTATTCAATCTGTATGCTGAGCAAACGATCCATGAGTTGGAATTTATGAAAAAAACATGGCATCAGGACTGGAGGAAGACTCATTAACATTTTACAATATGAAGATGATACTACTTTGCTTGCTGAAAGCAAAGAGGACTTGAGATACTTACTGATGATGATCAGTCTTGAGTATGGATTGCACTTCAGTGTAAAGAAAACAGAATCCTCACAACTGAACCAATAAATAACATCATCATGGATGGAGAAAAGATCGAAGCTGCAAAGACTTCATTTTACTTGGATCTACAGTCAACACTCATGGAAGTTGTTGTTGTTGTTAAGTGCTGTCGAGTGGATTCCGACCCATAGAGTAGTCATATAATCAAACAATGTATTGCATTAGAAAAATCTGTTACACAAGACCTCTTTAAAGTTCAAGAGTAAAACTATCAGTTTGATGATAAAAATGTGTCTGATCCAAGTCTTGTTCAATAACCTCATATGCATGTGAAAGTTGGACAACGAATAAGGAAGACACTAGAAGAATTGATGCATGTGAGGTATGGTATTGGAGAAAAATATTAAAAGTACTATGGACTGACAGAAGACCAAACAAGCCTGTGTTGGAAGAAGTACAATACTTTGGACATGTTGTCAGGAGGGACCAGTTCCTGGAGAAGGACTGTAAAGTCCTTGATAAAGTCTTGGGTCAGTGAAAAAGAGGAAGACTCCCAACAAGAGGTACTAGCACAGTGGCCGCAGCAACAGGCTCCAGTGTAATAATAATATCCAGGATGGCGCAGAATTGGGGAGCATTTCATTGTGTTTGTGAAGGGTTGACTTGTTTCATAACCCACTCAGTGACACCTGACAACAAACAACACCATCTGTCTATCTATCTATCTATCTATCTACCCATCTGTCTGTTCATTTATGTTTCCATTTATCTACCTATCATCTAGATAGGTGGCTAGCAGTCTTATAAATCTTGAAATGTATGTTGTTGTTGTTAAGTGCCATTGAATCAGTTCTGACTCATAGTGATCCTGTATAGGGTTTCTGAGGAGCAGCCAGTGTATTTGAGGTGCCAGCCTTGTAAACCAACCACAAGCAGTCCAGTGCTTATCCTATAGCAACCAGCAACCATACCAGTACTCCAGGTATATGTGATATGTGTGTGTATATATATATTTATATATATATATATATAATACAAAAATTCAAAGCATAAAATTAACACCTTCTTGAAACCTTTGTAATAAGATCTTATGTATAATTATTGAAAAACTAATTGGAAAGAGTTAAACTATAACAGGAATTCAATTTATTTAGGTAGAATAAAGAAGTGTAAAACAATCCTAAAATCAGAAAATAATTTATTAATGACTAGTACATATATTAATGACATCTAGAACAGAAAAAATAGAAATGATTAATATTAAAGCTCATTGTTTGAAAAATAATAATTAATAAATAAAGACTAAAAGGATAAATTAGTTCTATTGAAAATAGATAAAAATATAATGTAAAATAAGATTGCTTTAGTTAAGTGCCATCAAGTCACTTCTGACTTACAGTGACTCTTTATAGGGTTTCAAGGAGTGGCTGGTGCGTTTGAAATGCCGACCTTTAGGGTAGCAGTCCAGTGCTTATTCTATAGTGCCAAAAACCACATAATGACAATCGTGGCATTTTAGTGTTGTCTTTGGCATTTCAAAAACTGACCAGTGAATAGTGAGCTTTATTCTTTTTTTGTTGTAGTTGTTTACTGCAACAATATATTGTAGAGAAATTTCAAAATTTTGTTAAAAAATAAGGTAGAAAAGAATTTTTCTGATGTTGTTATTACTACATAGTTAAATCAAGTAAATTAAATTAATAGATATTGATTTTTGAAAATCTAGAAATAATAACATAGAACAATTTGGATATGAAGTTTTTATTCCCATTTAATGTAATTAAATATAACATCTGGAAACTAGTGTTATATATAGATATGTTGTTTTTGTTAAGTGTCCAGTTATGACTCATAGAGACCCTGTGTTGGGATTCGAGGCTGTAAATCTTTATAGGTTCAATAAGACTCATCTTTCTCCTGAAGGGCAACTGGTGGGTTTGAACCACTAACCTTGGAGTTTGCAGCCCAGTGATTATCCTACAGAGCCACCATACTCCCAGATACAGTGAGAGAGACAATGACAAAAGAGATTTTTACTAAAATGTGAGTGAACATATTATACAAAATTGGAGTGATTTGCTCTACAAAATATTGAAATGCATTTTAAAGGGCTATGATGTAAATATTTTAGTTTTGAATTCCAAAGAAATAATTTAATAAGAATAAAAGACATAAAGATTAGTGTACAGATTATATGACGCAGTGACAATATGAAAACAACTAAAAGTGATTCATTATTTAATAAATACTTCTAGGATAATTTTTAATTAAAATAGCTTTAGTGTTCAGATTTATTAAGCAGAGATTACAGAAATATAATAAAAATAAGCCATCAACAACAACAACAAAAGGTCTACAAGAATAAAGCAAAAAGAGAAAGGTGGGTAACTATTAGCATGACTATCATTGGGAGGGACGATGTCATCAACACTTCATAAAAAGCAAAGTGTAACAAAAGGCTGCATTTATTTTTTAAATATATTTAATGATATAAAAATATTTTGAAATAATGCACCAAAAAGAAATATAAAAACTATAAACTCAATAGAAGTAAAAGAAACAAATTTGGATTTGGGGAAATATTTGTAATATATGATAAGAAAATAATCACTATATTAAAAAAGCTCTTAATATCTACTAGGAATATAAGATTCAAATAGTTAATTGTATAAAATACAAATAGAGTAAATAATATAATTTGTAATAGCAAATTCTAAAAGTACCCCAACTGGAATTTAAAGCAATTAATATGTATTTTTCTTAGAATTAAAAAAAATGAACAAATCTAAATTTGTTGTTGTTAAGTGCTGTCAAGTCGATTCTGAATCATAGCGACCCTTTACAGTGTTTCTGAGGAGTAACTGGTGGGTTTGAACTGCTGAACTTGTGGTTCGCAGTCCAATGCTGATCCTACAGCACCACACCAGAAGTCCTAAATCTAAATTGTTGTTGTTGTTGTTGTTAAGTGCCTTCGAGTCGGTTCCGACCCATAGCGACCCTGTACAGGGTTTCCGAGGGTGTAAATCTTTATGGGAGTAGAAACCCTCATCTTTCTCCCACGGAGCGGCTGGTAGTTTCGAACCGCTGACCTTAAGGTTCGCAGCCCAATTTGTAACCACTACCTAAATCTAAATTAGTTGCCATAAAATGGGCAGTTTTAAAAAAGGATCATGAATGTGCTTTTTAAGAAAGAGACAAAAAACAGCAGAATGTTTTTAATATGGGTTGAAGAAATAACCTTAAATACTCAGTAAATCCAATTAGTCAATTAAATTGTGCTATAACTATAAAGTGTAGTGTCATGGTGGTGGTGGTGGTTTTGTGCTGTGGAGTCAGTTCTGATTCACAGCGACCCTGTATAGGGTTTCCAAGGTTGTAAATCTTTAAGGGAGCAGAAAGCCTCAACTTTCTCTTGTGGAACCTCTAGTAGTTTTGAACTGCTAACCTTGAGGTTAGCAGCTGGGCTCATAACCTGTATGCTACCAGATAAAACTAACAAAATTCCTGTTCTCTAAGAAGATTTACTGGTATGATAAATATTAAAACGAAGTGCTATATGTAAATACAAAAGAAGATCCAAATAAATAAATGCTGAATTTTAATTTTGTTTTATCCCCTATATTTCTATGTATCTGTGTCTGCTGTCTTTGAATAAAGGGAATCACCATGGCAAAGGTATATATCAAAGTTATGGCAGTGGATATTCAAGTGTCATGAGATGAGATTAGCGTTCCTTCCTTAAAATCATGTAGTCTTGAAGTTTTATAAAATTAGTATATATTGTTTCATAATTAACAAACTATTCATTTTTAACTAAGTAACATTTTAACCAAATTTTAGAATTATAAAGTTATCTTAAAAGTTTGCATTATTATATATATGCTGGGTTTTTTTAAGCTATAGTTTATTTTTATAGTAGCTTCCTCTCAGACATTATGATAAATCTTCTAAATTGTAATGTTTTATGAAGCTTTTACTCACTCAGCATTAGATCATCTTAGTTTGCTTTATTTAATTTCCTTCCTCAATGTCTGTTTTTAGAAACCAGGAAAAAGCATTCTTCTCAAAATGAATACCAACTGAAACAGAGAGTGTCCTAGAATCAAAACTCTGGACAATGTACTTGGGCATGAGATACATTTAGAAGGCTATTATTTACGTTTCAATGAGTCAAACAATGGAAATTAAATACCACATAGATATATGTCCGTGAAAATGAGATGTTTTCACATAACTCTGCAATTCTGCACATAAGCAAATATGGAATATATATGCTTCTTCAAAATGTTACACATGATTTTGTATCTTACACACTACGAAAGTTGCACTGTTTCTTTCTTTGATTACCTATCTTATATGAGTCTATTTTTGTTTTCCATCCTGTCTTTTAAGAAATAAAAAATCTGGGTAAGTTTGTAATAGGGCATACTTTCCCTGCTGGCTCACTTTGATGTATCCCTGATTAATAAGATTTATGGATAGGCACTTACTCGGCTGGATGTTAGGGCTGTTTTATTTTACTATAGTCATTCTAGCCATGAGTTGTTTCTGTTCTTCCTCATGAATTGAACTTTTTACCTCCAAATATCCATATGCTCATCTGACCTATAGTAAAAGCAAAAGTGCTGGCTAATTGTATCTCTTCCTCAAATGTTCAAGCAAGTATTTTCATTTTAATCAGAATGATTCAACAGCAGGTAAAACTCAAAAAAACAAAAACACCTAAATCTCAGGAATGGAAAGAAGGCACTGCATGTTGAGTATAAATATTTAGTTCATTGTTTTAGCTAAATATGTCTTTGTTAAAAAAAAGCTCATGGGTGGTTTGCAATCATTAAATTAACACTCACCATTACATTTTGTAGATTTCAACTCCAGGAATATTTTTTCACTTTTCATAAATTGCAATCTAAAGTAAAGTATAACATAACATTGTCTTCATACTACGCCTCAACGCCATCAGTGAAACAGAATTCAAGGTACTAAATTCATAGTGAAGTTTTTATAGTTCAATATTTCAAAAATAAATCCAGAGGATGATTCTGGTTTTCTAGTTTGATCTGGTCTGTTCCTCACTTATTCACCTTCTTCCCCTGTAAAGATCTCAGCTTTAGGAAAATGAAGAATGAAAGCATTTGCTATTATTGCTTAGCACTTCTGTGAGTAAAATGGTATGTTAGCAATGGCTTGTTAGTTTGATAATATAAATTTGACCTGTCATCTTTGACCTAAATATTTGTAAATATTATGCTCTTCGGATTATTTCTGTGGCGTGTACAGAGCAAATGCACAGCAGGGAGCACTCAAACCTGGGGCCTTTGGAAGACATCAGTAGGCTGCCTTATCAGCAAAGAAACAGTTTTAACAACATTCTAGTTTATTTGTCTATTTCCAGGCACATTTTATGTAAAGGATGATTTTGTATTTGCTGATTTGCAGTATCTCTTAGCATATGGTTTTTTTCTAAACCTATTTTTGAAATCTTTTATGCTAAGGGGAGGGGATATTTTCCCATCGCTATAGATGTGTACTTATAAATATAAAATTTTCTCAGAAAATGTACAGTATGCTTAATCCTAAATTAAAGCTGTTGCTGAAATGCTGTTACTTAGCTCGCAGGCATATGTGGCTTCTAAAGAAACAAATTCAGCGTTTAATTAACTCTGAAATCCTCCTGTAAATGGAGCTTATATGTGTGTGTAAAGTTCAAGGCTTGATGAATTTAGAGAAGAAAACTGCTCGGAGGGGGTTGCTGTCCTGCAGAAGCCAGTCTGTCCTATCTGAGGTAGACAGGCTCAGCACATGGCTACATGTATGAAATTAAGGAGTGCTAAAGTTCATCCAGAGTGCACAGATTAAAATTTTCAATAGACCTAAAAATGTCTCCAAGGCATGAATGAGCCTGTCACTTTGCCTCTGCCTCTCCAGCAAATGATGGATTCACTTTATACCCATAATACAAGCCGTGAGATATGCCTGGTTTGGTCCGTTATTCTTCGTTCTCAGTCAAGCTGAAATAGAGGTTGTGGTTAAACAAATCCTCTTTTATGGAGCAAAGCGCTGTGAAACAGAGCTGATTAGGGCCTGACACATGGAATTAGACTGGGGGATAAAGTTGGCTGATGACTCTATTGTTTCAGGAGTGTGGTTCTAGCTTTGCTATTCTGGAAACAACGATTCAAATAACTGCTTCATTTCTATTTGGGATAGAAAGTTTTTGGAATGGTGAAATGATTCTATTTCAAGCTTACACATTTTACCTCTAAACATATTACTTGTATCTAAAATCCAGATTCTTGCCAGCTATAAAACAGACTATCAAATCTGTTAACAAACATGAAAAAATACTATTAAAAATGGTGTTTTAAAATTTTGTAAATACATATAATTTTGAAATAAATACGATTTTGGTACAATAACTAAGTAGTTAATAATATATATATACAAAATGTCTTAAAATTCTATCAATAAACTTACTTCTATAAATATAACCAAGACTCTGGTAGCGTAGTGTTACGAATCGGGCTGCTAACCCCAGGGTCAGCAGTTCGAAACTATCAGTTGTTCCATGGAAGAAAGTTGAGGCTTTCTGCTGCTGTAAAGATTTACAGCCTCGGGAACCCTGCACAGGGTCGCTAAGAGTCGGAACCGACTCCACGGCATATAACGACAACAACAACAACATTCTCTAGTATCTGGTATACAACTACTACTTAGATTGTAAATTGTAGAGTTTTGTGGTGGAGCGTTTAAGTGGAAGGTCAGGCGCTGGTACCCGTTAACCACTTGACAGGAGAAAAGATGCAGGAATCTACTTCCGTAAATATTCAAACAAAAGAACAGACGGTTCAACCCACAGTCATCAAGTGGATTCCCACTCTTTGGGGCCTTATGTAGGATTTCCAAGGCAGGAGCAGAAAGTCAGCTCTTTCTAGACCAATTTTTGGATTCAAACTGCTGTCCTTTCGGCTAGCAGCCCAGCGCATAACCCACTGCACCACCAGGACTCCATCTGTAACGATTTACTGTTGTTAAGTGCCATTATGTCAGTTCCGATTTACCGTGACCCTGTTATGAGGTTTCTGAGGTGCGACTGGTGAGTTTAAACCTCCGAGTTTACAGTTCAAACTAACCCATAAAGAATTTTATATCAAGAAATGGCTCATTATTGTAGAGATAGCAGCGTCCCAAGTGCAAACCAGGTGAACCAATATTGGTGGGCGGGCCAGGAAGGCAGGACATCTCAAGTCCGGGCACAGAGCAGGACCTCAGTGCTAGAGCAGGGGCAGCAGCAGGGTAACCCGAGACCAAGGTCTTGGCAGGTGCACTGTAGAACTGCGGTGCGGAACACACAGTCCGGCAACAGGAACAGGCATGCAGAGTCCTCCGGTGGGCGTCCAGTTTTCCAGGTACACAAGGTAAGCAGGCCCAACAGGCAAACAGACAACAGGCCACTGGTTCAGGTTCAGAAAATCAGAGGTTGGAGGATGACCAGATGTGAGATTCAGGGCTAGCAGGAAAAGAGGGTGGATCTTTCCAGAATGCCCATATATTAGGAGCAGGTCACACCCCCAAGGAAACATCCTTTCAAGTGATTGGCTGCTGAAAGCCTATTACCATAGAGTTTACTATCAACTGCCGAACAACTGGGAATCCTGGCTTAATCATGTTGACGCAGAGCCTACTAGTATCACAGACTGCATGTTGATTGTGTAGTAGTTTGGGTTTGGCCTCCATACATATTGACACTTAAGAAAGAAGTTATGGTTTTCTACTTTGCATACTTATATGGAACATGAGCCCTCAGGACCACCCACAATCTTTTTAATTGTGCTAATGAATGGAGCCCTGGCTGTGGGTTAACGAGTCAGACTGCAAAGTCCTTTGAACTGCAAGGTTAGTGGTTCAAGTTCACCAGCTGCTCCTTGGAAACCCTATACAGGGTCGCTATGGGTCTAATCAACCAGATGGCACTTAACAACAATGAATGGAGGTGGGAGAAAGATGAGGCTTTCTTCTCTTGCAAAGATATATAGACTTGGAAATCCTACACAGGGTTGCTATGAGTTGGAACCAACTCAGTGACTCTTAAAAGCAATAATAACAGTGAATGGAGAGAAGCCTTCATTACTGACCAAAAATATGGGTCAGGGACCTTAGTGGCATCTCACTGGGCAGGGTTTAAATACCGTATTTCCTATGTGGCGTTAGGAAGAAAAGAGTCTAGGGATCCGAGATTCCTGTTGGTTGCCTGGCCCAACTTCTATGATAAAAGCATCAGCTGGTTCTGTTCAATTGCACCACAATGAAGAGTAAGATAAGCATGACTTTTACATCTATGACGTATTGCTTTCTTACTATACTGAGGATCATTCCACGTGTGAGAGTATACAGATGCATGCTTACAAGCATGTTATATATTATAGATCCAGGAACTGGAAATTCAGTTGAACGTTTGTAATAGAAGATTATCAAAATATAAACAATTGTAAAGTCTACTTTATCTAAATCTTTATATTATATAGAATAACTTTAAATTAAATATTTTTTTCGGAACCAATTTACCAACATTAATTTTCACTGAATTTCAGAATAAAAATAGTTATCTTCCCAACATGTTAAAATTAAAACAATACATACAATTAAAATACTGTATAAAGGAAATCTTCTCAAATTAGTCATTCTAAAGGATATTCCTGTCAACAAAACACTTGTATTTTTGAAAAAGTGGAAGGAAATTCCTTGAGCAAATTAAAATGAAGTAATAGTAATTATTATTATCTTCCTACCATGAATGGAACTTTTTTTTTGCCCACACTCTTATCTAAGATTGATCATGATAAATAATTTTAGGGGCATTTACAAAGAAATGAACCCCAGTGTAAAGAATGTTACATGTTGATTTAACTCTGTTAGGATAATTACACACTGCCAGGCCTGTGAACTCTCACAAAGTTGCCATATATAAATACATCTAGCAGAAGTTGTAGACATAGACAGTATTTTTGTAGCATAAAAGATTTATACTTAAAAACTTTTGTTCTGGTTGTTAGAGCCACTAAGTTGTTTACAACACATATGGACCCTTATACAACAGAAGAAATGTTGCCAGGTTCCATGTCATCCACATAATCCTTCCTATGAGAGAGGACCTTAGAAAATACACAGGCATCAAAACACACAGGACTTTTCAGGCCATAGAATGAATTTATGACTATATTTTAAGAACTATAGACAACAATGACAGGATACCAGCAGGAAGGGAAATGAAGTAATTTATATTTCTGGGAAAAAAAGTAATATTTTTTTTCAAAGAAGATAGAGGGGACAACTCAGTTCAAGGAAACCAGTTAGCCGACTATTGTAATACAAGATGCTACTAAGGAGCTAAGGTGTGGCACAGTTTTATTGATATCTGATAGGATTAGGTAATTAATTAGATGTGAGAAAGAGAAATAATTTCTCCTAGGCTTTCTCTTGAGTCACTGGGTGAGTGGCCATGATATTTATGTAAGGAAGATTTTTTCTTTCACAGTAACAGGTGGTATTGTTGATGAGCATGTGGGCACAAACTGGCTGAGGTGGTGATTAGAAGAAAAAGTAGTTCTTGCCTGATTTCTCTTATTTTATTCCCATACTGAAGCAGATTGGGGAAGAGTTATTGAATATTTGAAGAGGGAAAGTATGAGATAGTCCTGCCAGACAATGAAAAACTTGTCTTTTAGAAAGTGTCATTCTATTTTCTGACAGTGATGAGGTCATCTTTGAGATTAGTCATCATAATTTTAAGTGAGTCCACCCAGCCATATTGCGGGATTTTTGTTTTGTTTTTTACTCCAGAAATTGTGTGCATTCAGTCCCTGAAGATGGTCTTCTTCTTCTTCTTCCATTGCTATTTCAACAATTGACCATATTAAAACAACAAAGACAAAAATCATACATAAGGACAAGAATGTTAAGGAGAGCGATTACTAAATTAAAACAAAAATAGTTGAGACACTAGTGAGTATCAGGAAGTAGTAAAAATGAGGTAGAATTAATGCACTGGAGGTTTTTCTGTAAGTTTGGATGAAGTCAAGCATTGAAAACCTTTTGGAGCACAGTTCTACAATAAAACACGTAGAATCACAATGGGTTGGACTCTGTGACACCATCTGGTTTTACTGTTTGTTTGTTTTTTGTTTATAGTAAAGTTAGAAAGACAGGAGCCAAATTAAATAAAGTATTTTAAATCAATATTTAATGGTGACAAAAATCCTGGCAGTGGGGAGTGGACAGTAGGCTCATGTTGGTCATTAACTGAAGCGAGTTTGATAAAAGATCCAGGAACTGGTAAGACAGAGTATTGAATGAACCTTCTATGTGGATGGTAAATATTTCCAAGAATAATGCAAAAATGGTGGTGATAAAGAAAGGCAGTGAGTCATGTGTTAAAGTTATCAAGAAAAGAGAAAGAGTAACTAGGTGGTCATTAAACAACCTCCAATATCAGTGTTGTGGAAAGAACAATTTTCAGAAACATGCTTCAAAACTGCTGTGGCTTTTGAAGGAGGAAATAAGATAAGTGGTCTTATAAAAGCCAGGAGGAGGTGTGTGAGAGCAAAACAGACTGTATTTGAGGGTGCTGCTGAGGAAAGGGTGACCTCAGGTGACAATCATTTTTTAGGAATTAGGAAATAAAAGCTAAATAATGGTTTTTACATAGTTTGTAATATAGTGCTGCTGTCGTATATACGCTGAAGAGTCAGTCCTGACTCACTGGAACACTATAGATCAAAGTAGAACTGCTCCATATGATTTCCTAGGCTGGACTCTTCATGGAATCTGATTGCCAGTTATTTTCTCCCTCAGGGTGGCTAGTGGATTTGAACTGCTGATCTTTCAGTTAGCAACTGAGAACTTATCCATTGTGCCACCCAAACTCCTTCAGTTTATACTATATAACTTATAATAACAAAGTTGTTGTGTTTTTGTTGTTGTTAGGTGCTGTCAAGTCAGTTCCAACTGCCAGTGACTCTATGGATAAAGGAAGGAACCACCACCCAGTCCCACAGCATCCTCACAACTGTTGGTAGGTTTGAGCCCACTGTTGCTGCCATTATGTCAGTCCATCTCCTTGAAGGTGTTAATCCTTTTCTATGAACCTCTCCTTTACCAAGCATGATGTCCTTTTCCAAGGATTGTTCCCTTCTTACCACATGTCCAAATTATGTTAAACAACGTCTCGCCATCCTCTCTTCTAACGAACAGTCTGGCTGTATTTACAAGTCAGACTTGTTTGTTCGTCCAGTAGTCCATGATATTTTCAATATTTTTCATCAACACCACAATTCAAATACATTGATTTTTTTTTTTTTTAACAGTCTTCCTTATCCATTGTCCAAATTACACATGAGGTGATTGAAAATACTCTGGCTTGGGTCAGCGCATTTTAGTCCTCCAAGTGACATCTTGACTCAAACCCTTTAATGAGTCCTGTGTAACAAATTAGCCAGTTGCAATATGTTGTTTGATTTCTTGGCTGCTGCGTCCATGAACATTGATTATGGATCCAAGCAAAATGAAATCCTTGTCAACATCAATCTTTTCTCCATTTATCATGATGTTGCTTTTTGATCCAGTTGTGAGGATTTTTGTTTTCTTTAAACTGAACTGTAACCCATCCATACTGAAGGTTGTATTCTTCGACATTCATCAGTTAAGTGCTTCATTTCTTCTTCTGTTCCAACAAGGAAGGTTTGTCATATGCATATCACAGGTTGCTAATGAGCTTTCCTTCAGTTTTGATGCTATGTTCTTCTTCATATAATCTGTCTATATAGTATATAGTCTAAAATGAAGAATGACATCTGGAATTTGATAGATATATGGTGGTGGTAGTGGTGATATGCCATAGAGTTGGTTCTGACTCATAGTGACCCATAGGGTTTCTATGACTGTAAATGTTTATGGTAGCAAAAACCTCATCTTTCTCCCACAAAATGACTGGTAGTTTTGAACTGCTGACCATGAGATTAGCAGCCTAACTCATCACCGCTGTCCTAACAGATCGATATATAAGCTTTGAAAAACAGGACCAAGGAGCAGACAAATTATTAAGAATGCTTAAATTCAGCTTTATAGATATAGAAAGAATAACTTGTTTATGAATTTTTATTAAAATGATTATGGAAGTCCAGAGCTAATTGATTAATTGTCATGTAAGGATGTATACTTAATTTAACAAAATTTAGAAATAATTCTATATTTCAAAATGTGTTTCTATTATAAAAAATGGTAAGAAAGTATACAGATCCATGCTGATATGGGTTCCTTAAATTTCCCTATATGTGCTTCATCAAGGCCTAATTTGAACTAGAAATATTTGAAGTTTTATTTTTTAATTAATTTATTTATTTTTAAAAGATGACAGTTTTTGATATAATTTGAATAGCTATGCTAAGAACTTGGTTGAGAATTTGGATAACTTATTTGGAATGATAATTATGAGTACAATAATACAAAAAAATTCAGTAAAGAAGAAAACTAATGAAATAGTTATTTCTTTTGATTTAGAAGTTATTCAACTAATTTTTAGATTATGAAACCTACATTATTTTAGCACAAATGTCAAGACTATTTTACCACACTTATTTAATCAAAAAGTTAGTCTTATTTTATATATGCTTGCATTTAATCTAGTTAGTTTTTTTATAAACACTATAAAACTTTCGCTATGGGTTGGAACCTACTCAACGGCACTTCACAACAACAACAACATAAAACTTTGATATAGCTAATTGATGCATTCAAACACAAGTTCAATAGAAGACTCATATGTATATATTCTGTTAAAATATCAATTTGGTATGAGAGTGCTGAATATATTAACAATAGTTATGGGGTCATATGGTAGTGTGGTGAGTCTGTAGGACAAGCAGTGAGCTACAAACCACAAGTTCAGTGGTTTGAGAACACCAACAGCTACACAGAAGAAAAAGGAGGCTTTCTATTCCACAAAGATTTAACAGCCCCAGAAACCCCATACAGGATCACTACAAATTGGAACCAATTTGATGGCACTTTACAACAAAAACAATAACATAAGATCATAAATTATATTAATAGTATGGCATAATTTTATTTTATGATACTACACTGCAACAAGATAGGCTAAACTAATTGACTTAAAACACCATGTTGGATGGGTGATTGAACCTCAAAACTGGGGAAAAGAGGTAGGTACTTCTATTCAATCCATGTGATTAATTTTAATAGAAACACCCAGATTAAACAATGTTAGTTGCTAATATTTTTAATTGCATGTTCTTCAAAAATTCATAAGTATTAATGCTATAATTAGAATATCTAGAATAATATACCCTTGAGTATTAGTAAATTATAAATTAATAAATTGGGGTGATTATTTTCTATCATAAGGAAACAACTAGTAGATTTGAAATTCTGATTATAGGATATTTTTCTAAGAACAGTTTTAGATTGGAATATACTTCTTCAAACATTTTTCCAAATGTAAATTACATGGAAATTTATTCTATTGGTATAATTAACCTCGTTACATGAAGTCTGATATTTATCTACTTGCCCATGTGCTCAGTCCTACTTCTATTTGTCCACTAGATCATGACAGAGAGATAAAAAATATGTAACAATTATGATGCTTCTTCTTGACATGAATTAATTCAGATGAGCATTTGTGCAAGAGGCAACTAAGGACTTCATATGCCAAGCAGGAATACAGAAGTTCAAAGTTCATGAGTAAGTCTTGTCTGATATTTTTATTGGAAATATAATGAAAAAAAATGGATTAAAGGTTAAAAAATAGTTAAGAAAACTTGTTCTTGTTAAAGGAAACATTCTATGAATATTACAGGGTGGACAGAGTAGGGAGTAGGAAAAAATTAAAGTGAGTAGAGGTAAATACTGCTTATTGATGGTACATGGAATAAGTTACAATCAACAATCATTGTAATGACACAAAGTGTATAATTTGTTGAATGTGGGACTGATGATCTGTTCTGTAAACCTTCAGACAATTCAGAATAAAAAGTTAAAAAAAATAAATAAAAACAATTCAACTTTATTGATTACCATATCATACTATCATAATATGGTAATTCATTAACATATGGTGGGAGCTATGCTAAATATTTACAAAATGATTTCATGTAATATCTACATAAACTTGAGAGTATAAAATGTATTACCAGTCTCCCTTTCCTTAGGAAAAGTTTAATCTTTAATTGTTGTTAGATGTCATCGAGTCGGTACTGACCCATAGCGACCTTATGTACAACAGAATGAAACACTGCCCGATCCTGGGCCAACCTCACTACTGTTGCCACACTTGAGTCCATCAATGCTGCCACTTGGCCAATCCATCTTGTTGGGGGTCTTCCTCTTTTTGTCTGACCCTCCACCTTACCAAACATGATATCCTTCTCCAGCGACTGGTACCTCCTGACAGTATGTCTGAAGTATGAGAAGTTTGGCCATCTTGGCCTCCAAGGAGCACTCTTTCAATTGGTATAGTTTTGAACCAGGATGGAAACTGGGTTACTTTAACTAAAGTTCTCATGCTTTCGAAAAGGCCATTTTGATGTTCCATTAAAACAATAACAGCAACAAAAATCTTTCATTGTCAAGAAAATTTGGGTTGTCTTTTTTGTTGCTGTTGAAATTTTCTAATTTTGGTTATTAAATTCTTATCAGACATGCAAGTATGGCAATCAAAGATATTCTCCCAGCCTGTAGCTTGTTTTTTCACTTTTTTTTTTTTTTTTTTTTTGTGGCGGTGTAGTCTTTTAATGAGCAAAATCTAAAAATTTGTATGTGGTACAATTTATTCATTGCATCTTTTGCTGTTGGTACCGTTATTGTTAAAAACTAGGACTGGAAAAGTTGTCCCTACAGTTTGTTCTAAGAATGTTAGTGTTTTAATTTTCACATTTAAATCCTTAATCCATTTTGAATTTTTCTTTTTTTTTGTATGGCGTGAGGCATGGATAACTTTATTTTTCTGCATGTAGAAAACAAATTTTTCTAACACCATTTATTAACTTGGAACCTTTGTTGAATATCAGTTGAACATAGTTGTATGGGCTTATTTCTAGTCTTGATGGCACTTAGAAAAACAAATTGTATTCCACTGGTTAAGGAAGTTTTGATTACTGTAGCTCTATGTTGTTGTTATGTATCATTGAGTCAGTTCTGACCATAGCAAACCTGTATAAGGTTTCCAAGGAGTGGCTGGTGAGCTTGAACCAACAATCTTGCAGTTCAAACTGACTTTGTAGTCCAGTGCATTAATTCACAGCACCACTCTATAGTATTTTTAAAAATCAGGAAATGCCCTTCTGCATAAAGTTGATCATTGGTTTTTCCATTTCCATATAAACAAGGCTGTTGGAATTTTTATTGGAATTGCATTAATCTATGGATCTCTCTGGGTAGTACTGATATCTTAACAATATGAGATCTTCCAATCCATGAACAAAGAACAAATTTCCATTTATTTATGTCTTCTTTAATCTCTTTGAGCAGTGTTTTGTATTTTTCATTGTATATATCCTTTATTCCCCTAGTTAAGTTATTCCTTATGGAAGTTTGTTCTCTTATATACTATTATAAATTGAACTGTTTCTCTAATTTCTCTTTAAAATAATCAAATCATAAAATAATAATAAGACTTGTATAGACAATCCACAAAAGGAACATTCAAATGGCCAACCAGTACATGCGAAGATGCTTACCTCATTAGCCTAGTAGCAATTAGTAACACATCAACTAGTAACAAATATTAGCAAGAATACGGGGAGACTGGAACTCTTCATTGTTGATGAGACAGCAAAAGGAGTCATGGTGTGACATTGTAAGGTAAGCAGTAGATTGGTAACCACAAGGTTTGTGGTACAAACCCAACAGCCACTCCTTGGAAACCCTATACAGGATCACTATGAGTCAATCCTGTCTCCACGGCACTTAACAACAACAACAACAACAACTGAGCCTAAAGACTGAATGTAGGGACTCAACCAGAGAAGTGAACATCAATGTTCATTATAGCACTATTCACGATAGCCAAAAAGGTAGTAAAAACTAAACAAATTAGGTTGCATCCATACAGTGGATCATTACTCAGGTAGTTGTTGTTGTTGTTATTATGTGCCATGGCATCGGTTCCAACTCATAGCGACCCTGTACAGTGTTTCCGAAGTTGTAAATCTTTACAGGAGCAGAAAGCCTCATCTTTCTCCTGCGTAACAGCTGGTAGTTTCGAACTGCTGACCTTGTGGTTTGCAGCCCGATTCGTAACCACTACACTACCAGAACTCCTTACTCAGGTAGTAAGAGAAATGAAATGTTGATACATGCTACACTATGGATGGAACTGGAACAGATCATGTTGAGTGAGACAAGTCAATCACAAAAGAACAAATGGTGTATGCTCTCACGTACCTGTAAAGAAAGGGCAGATGTATACAGACCAGTGTTTACTGGTGGTTTCCAGGAGCAGGGAGGAGGGGACACAAGGGTTATGCTTATGAAATACTGAATTTCAGTTTTCAATGATGGAAAAATCACTTGATTAGCTGTAGACTTGCACAGACTGTTATTTTAAGTGTTGCCAATAAGTTGTACTCCTGCAAAAAGTTAAATTTACAAAGTTGTATGATAGATATTTTGACAACAATGACAACAGAAAAGATTAGGTGCTGAGGCTGATTATGTAAAATCAAACACCTCGTGGGATTTAGTTTCTTGGTTTGGAGGCTCAAAGTCATGATTAAATGGGACAGTACTGTTAATTGGGTTAATTGGCCTAATAACATTCTTAGTGTTTTTGTTATACCATCTAGTTCATTGTTTAGTTATCTAAATTTTAAAAGCTTGCAGGTGGACAATGAAGGAACAGTGTTTTATCTTTATGTACCTAGAACAACAGAGGAACAAAGAGTCAGGAGTAGGAGATGACTGTGGAATGTGTGGCTAATTGCCTCCATGAAAAATTACATTCCTGTTCATGAGACCAGAACTGAATGGTGCCAATCTACCATTTTCATCAAAGATTGCACAGAAGAATTCTGATCAAAAGATGGGAAATGGAGAGCATAATTTTAAATTGTCATGGCACTAAGCCATCCTAAAGTCATGAAGGCAGAATGAACTCCAGAAAATATTGCCCTGAGAAAAACTTCAATCGTAAACTAAAAATATTCCTTGAAGTTTTCTGTAAATCAAACAACGAACTGTCAGTTCAGCATAACTAATAAAAAAATGATGCTCTTTTAATAACTATCTATGTGTGCTCAAACTGACAACAGTAGCAGATAGGAATGAGGCTGCAAGTTCATGTTAATGAAATGAGCAACTCAGAAAATGAGGAGAAGGCTGCCTGAATGACTCAGATCATGGAATCAAGGTCACTGAATTTTACAGATAGAAACTCTTGAATCAGGCTATGCTTTGCTGTATATATTCCCCAAAGCAACAGCAAAATAAATTTCTAAAACTTTTAAATTTTTGTGAAAACATGTTTTCATGTTTTGTAGTAAATATCAGTTTTTAAGAACTATTCCAAATTTGCAATATTAATACATCTAAGGAGCTCTGGTAGCGTAGTGGTTACGAATCGGGCTGCGAACCTTAAGGTCAGCGGTTCGAAACTACCAGCCGCTCCGTGGGAGAAAGATGAGGCTTTCTACTCCTGTAAAGATTTACACCCTCGGAAACCCTGTACAGGGTCGCTATGGGTCGGAACCGACTCGACAGCACTTAACAACAACAACAAAGAAACAAATAGTTTTAAAATCCATATTTAAAAAAAAATACAAACATGTGAATCCTTTGGCATTTCACTATTAACTTTTGGCAAACTAGTCAAATGGTTTTTAAATGACTGGCTTAAAACTTTATTTATTTATTTATTTATTTTTATTTATTTATTTATTTATTTATTTATTTATTGAAACTGACAAAAGTTGGCAAGATGAACTCCTGGGTGAAGGGCAATTACCTGCCAGGCATTTTGGGCCAAATATTATGGTGCATGTTGCTGTTGTTAAATGCCTTTGAGTCCGTTCCTACTCATAGTAGCTGCTGAGTTTTAACCACTAACCTTGTGGTTCAAACTGAACTTTCAGTCCACTACTTTATCTCATAGTGCCACACCAGGACTTGTGAGCATATGAGAAGCAAAAAGATCATAAATCCACAGAAAAGTAATAGGTCACATACAATTCTAGAATCTACTCTTTTGTAGATTTTTTGATAAAGAGTAAACTTGTCACAAGTCTAAAATTTCATTATTGTTGTTGTCAAATGCTATCAAGTTTGTTCAGACTCATAGTAACCCTGTATAGGGTTTTCAAGGAGTGGCTTGTGGGTTTGAGCCACCAACCTTTGGATTAGCAGTAAAGTATTTATCCTGTAGCGCTATAATAACAGTCCAAGAGTCCAAATTTCAACTATATCATATTCTAAACACCAAAAAGTTTAGTATAAAAATAATTCCCATTTTATGCCTGACTTACAATATTTGAAATCACTTAATTGCATTAAGCAAGGAGTAAATTAATAAATCCTGTCTTCTTTGCTAACTAGCATGAATTCAATCCCCAAAATATGAGGACAGATCCAGTTCTTAGCTTCCTAATTCTCCATCTTGGTTGCCAGTTGCCCAGTGGTTGTTCTCCTCTTCAATTCTAGTCACCCAGCTGAACTCTTAAATTGGAAGAACAGTATCTTTTATACCAGTTGCTCATACAGCATTTCTCAGATCTTAGTCATGCAGAGCTAGGTCAGAGTTGACGTGTTAGAAGGAATTCTTCTTTCAAATGACCAAATGAGCAGGTACCAATTCTGATGGCTCTCATTGCCCCTGCGATCCATGAATTCACTGAAATGGCTCACAGAATTCATTTAGAGTACACCTCTGGTAGCATAGTAGTTACGAATCGGGCTGTGAACCACAAGCTTAGCAGTTCGAAACTACCAGCTGCTCCACGGGAGAAAGATGAGGCTTTCTGCTCCCATAAAGATTTACAGCCTCGGAAACCGGGTCGCTATGAGTTGGAACCGACTCCATGGCACATAACAACAACAACATACCTATGATTTATTAGAAGCAAAAAAGATACAAATCAAGAGTTGCGTAGAATGAGGTCTGGAGGGGTCATAGCATGGAGCTTATGAGTCCAAAGAGGGACACATTATCCTCTTCTGTGCAAGCTCAACAGTTAGTAACCTCATGTAAGCTTTAAGGGCTTTTATAAGCCCATCTGCATGGTCTTAATAGATTCACACATGAGACCTGAGGCTTAGTCATCATTGGGCTCCCAGTAATCCATCTTGGTCTGATTCCTTAGACCTGAAGTACAGTCTGACATGAACAAACTGAGAACAAAGTCCAAACTGCTTTTGGAAAGGTGTTTCCACATATCACGGTAACGCGATGCTTCACATAATTTTCTCCCCTTGAGTCATACAAATGCAAGAAACATACAAAGTTTTGAAGTTCATAAAATACCATGCAGACTGTATAGTTCACCACATTAGGCAGATGGCCTGTAGCTTTGAGTGAAAGGCAGTTGGCATCAAAGTTGAATATCAAAACAAACGTTATTTTTAAAAAAGTGTATAATAGATTAAAAATATCACAAATAGCATGTGTTTATTTAATATGGCATCAATGATAGATAATATAAAAGAATGTCACCTCTCATAGCTTTAGTGCATAAATTATATCTGTCATATTATTTTGCTTTTCAGTGTCTTTAATGTAGTTCCTTCCTGCTTGTTTGATTTACAGATCAAATATATCTAATTGTTTATGCACCAAATGCCACAATGATGGTGAACATTTCTAATCTGTGCCCTATGACTCCTTTTAATTGAAATAAGCAATTGTTCAAAAATAAATACAGTTAAAACAGACGATACTGCATCATATAAATAATAAGGAGCTGTTTTATTCAGATTTATTATGCTACTAACCTAACTTCAGGAAAATAAATAATGTAATTCAAAACATAGAAAAATAGACATTTTATTAGAGAGAAAAGGAAAAGACAGAAAAGCTACACATAGAATATATGTGAGCTCAAATTAATATAAAGTTTGATGTTTCAAGATACTTTAAACTTTTATGAAGAAATAAATTGAGACTCAATGGTATAGAGCTACAAATTAAGGAGCGAGGAAGAGGTAGGGAAGGGCATTCATATTAATTAAAGATCTCCCATTTGAAAGGCACTGGATTCAGTTATAGCATCTCTTTGTTGTTGCATGAACCTTATGAAATATCAATAGCCTGTTTCATAGGAAAAGTTCCTAGAAGCTGAGATGTTTGGTTTTTTCTACATTACCCAAGGTTACCCTACTGGTAAACATTGAAACCAGATTCCCAAATCTAAGCAATGTGACTCAATAATAGTATCAACTAAACTCTTGCTTCTCAGAATGTGGTCTATGCACCAATATTGTTTTCTTTATCTAGAAGCTTGTTATATATGAAAAATCTCAAAACTCACTCCAGAACCACTGGAACAGAATCTAAATTTTAATAAGGTCCCCAGATGATTCTTATCCACATTAAAGTGTATGAAGCATTGAACACTAATGGAACAATGTTGGAGGATAAGTGGGGAGGATAAGTGGAATCCCCAGAGATGAAGTGAGAGAGAGGGTTGAAATATAATCAGAGTTAACACCACAATTGCAGAGCATATGCTGAGGGGTTTGATTTTTGTTGTTGTTGGGTTTTTTTGGTGATCAAGGTGCTTATCTCAGGCAGGGGCAGAGACTTAAAAGGTCCAGATGCTATCTTTTACAATCAAAGAACCAGATCAAGATGTGATCTCTTGCTTCCTAAAAACAAAATGAGACAACAACAACAAAAACTATTAATTATCTGCTCTTAACCCCTTACTTTACATTTCAGGAGATGACTAATGCAAGGATGTTAAGATTAGAATCTCCCACTTCCCAGCTTGCCAAAGATCTTCAGAAAAGTAAGAACTAGCCTAAGAAAAATGTAAACGTGTATCCTGAATTTTTAAAAGTAATTTTGATTCAGTTTTATATCAGACCAGATATTATGTTTGACTATGCTATAATAGACCAGATTGTTATTGTTTTATTATGCTGGAAATAATCATCTAAAACTTTGTCACAAGTTGCATGTCTGACATTTATTCTTGTGCATATAAATGAAATGAAATTCTCAGATACTTGAAGCTTAAGTTCTCAGAGTGTTGATTGACTAGAAATTTCAAAAGCTTTACACAGAATTCCCTAGTGCATGGCATGACCAGGTTATAAGAACTCTATATGAGAACAAAGCTAAGATCTGTTAATTTTGATTAATTATTGATGAGGGTTATTAAATTTATCTCTAACTGTGTTGTATTACATTTTCTTCATATCTACTAAGCTGAGGTTTAAAAATTGTCCAATTATTGATAAATTTTGAAGGCCACTCATTTGCTTATTATTTAGAGTGATGATGCTAAATATTATCTTAGATATTAAGTTTTTTAAAATGCTTCTGATTTAACACTTTCCTTAGAAAGTAGAAGTGGAAATGAGTGTTTTAGCTTCATTTTCTTGGGTGAAGTGAAATTCTTCAAAGTAGATACGAAGCTTGAGTTCAACAGTATAGATGATTACAATGTGAAAATAATGGTTGATTGACATACATTCCAGGGGAATATGCCACGGTAAACAAAGGGTTCAGGGGACACAAGATACTAATGTGTGAATCTGTTCAATATCTTTGACAAGGAAACAAACATTCAAGTTGATATTGTTAAGATATGAAATGGATTTTGTTGGGAAGTAGGCCTATATGGGTGGACAGGTCTGATTTATAGTCTCTAAGGAGGTTGGATTTTATTGTTAGATGGTGGGGAGCGCTTCATTCTAGAGTTGGTGTTTATAGGATTGATTATAGCAAAGGAATCAATTAAAAGAGAAGAGAGATTTGTTGTTGTTGTTGTTAGGTGCCATCTAGTCGGTACCGACTCATAGCTACACTATGTACAACAGAACGAAACACTGGGTCAACTTCACTATTGTTGGGTCAACTTCACTATTGTTGCCATGCTTGAGCCCATTGATGGTGCCACTTTGCCAATCCATCTCGCTGGGGTCTGCCTCTTTTTCTCTGACACTACACCTTACCAAACATGAGATCCTTCTCAAGCGACTGGTCCCTCCTGACAATATGTCCAAAGTATGAGACACGAAGTTCGGCCTTCCTGGCCTCCAAGGAGCACTCTGGCTGCACTTCTTTCAACACAGATCTGTTTGGTTTTTAGCAGCCCATAGCACCTTCAATATTCTCCTCCATCACTATAACTCAAGTGTATCAATTCCTCTACAGTCTTCCTTATTTATGAGGGTTGAAACTGGAAAGTAACATGGTGATTCAATATATTTTGAAACAAGTATATTACCTGTGATTAATTTATAATATATTTAGTTAATGGAGAAAAAAGTCCTAAAAACAGGAGTTGGTATTCCTCCATGTGAAAAACAGCAGATTATTTATAAAATACTTGAACAGAATACTTGACTGAAAATTAAGAATCTCCTGACATGGGTGAAAGAAGGAAATAACTAATTGCTCTAGTGTAGATATGATAAAGGCAGTTGGTGGTGAGGAACTGCAAAGAGGAGCTAAGGAGACAAAGAAAATTAGTAAATATATGAAGAAACACAGGCAGATTGGACTGAAAGCTTGCCAAAAATTCTGAAGAAATTTTCATGAACACGGGTGTATAATTAATGTTGAAATTATTGTTATGCCTGCTTTAAATGCATAACCTAATGTGAAATTTTTTCTATGTTAGATATATTTGTATGAAAAGAAAAAGAGTTTGATTTATTATCTAGACTTATGTGATACTAAAATAAGGTGATGAAATATTAATTGGCAAAAAGTGGTAGATTTTCCCAAGAATATAAATGGGAACTCCAAGCATGGGAGTCCAAGTCATTTGTAGTTTTGTAGATCTGCAGGAATAAGAAACTGAGGCATGTACAAGTGTTTAAGGTGCGTGGTAATATTCCACACATTTTACACATCTCTATGGCATGTGCCCAAGGAGCTCTGGTAGCATAGTGGTTATGAGTCAGGCTGCTAACCTGAAAGTCAGCAGTTTGAAACTACTAGCTGTTCCGCAGGAGAAAGAGGAGGCTTTCTGCTCCTGTAAAGATTTACAGCCTCGGAAACCGGTGCCAGGTCGCTGTGAGTCAAAACCAACTCCATGGCATATAACCACCACCATCATGGCATGTGCCCCAGGCTATAATTCTGAAAATATTTGCCTGTGTTATCACTTCAGGACAAAGGAAATTGTGCTAAACAACCACTATGTATTTGACTGTTTGTTGTTATTGTTAGCTCCCATCCAGTAGGGTCTGGCTCATAGTGGCCCTATGCACAACAGGATAAAACACTACCCAGTCGTGTGCCAGCCTCACAATTGTTGTTACTTTGGAATCCATTGTTGCTACCACTGTGTCCGTCCATTTTGTTGTGGGCCTTCTTTATGGCTGACCCTCTAACAGACCATGCACGATTACCTTCTCCAAGGACTGATCCTTCCTGATAATATGCCCAAAGTACAGGGGAAGAAATCTCACCATCTTACCTTCAAGGAATATTCTAGTTGAGCTTCTTCCAAGACAGACTTGTTTGTTCTTCTGACAGTCCCTGGTACTTTCAATATTCTTCTCTAACCCACAAATTCAAATGCATCGATTCTTTTGACTACTAATATGCTTAAAACCATGGTCAATGTTTAGTTAATTTGGATATAGAAAGAAGTGAAGTAAATATAGTAAAAGAAAGAGTTGTAATAGATGCTTACTTTTCAACTCCTTTAAGAAGTCGGCTGTTGTCTACAAAGGCCATGGACTTACATCGCCAACACTGGACGGAAATTCCATTAACCCAATTAAATCCAGCTTTCTTTATTCTTGAGCTTTTAAATGTTTCACACCCAGAAGGTCATGTATTAGCATTAGAGTCTCAATCTCTGATTTTAATAAGGATTATGTTATCCATTTTCCAGGATCTGCAGCTTTAATTTCTAGCAGACTTGTCTATCCTGGGGTTTTCATGTGAATATATAAGGGAACTTCAAACAATTTTTGTAAAAATTCCACTATCTTTTAATTCCACTTTTCCTTAAACATTTTGAAACCCCCTTGTATGTGTTCTCTGTATGGCCTAATGGTCATTATAAAAACTAAACGAATAATATATAGTCATCTGTCACCCATCAAGCTTGTGACCATTCTTAAAAATCCACTATTAATTTGTTATGATCCTTTCTTATATCTCTTTTAAGCACATGGCACATTATTTTATTGTTCAGGACAAAGATGTGTGTTTTTGCACATAAAGAAAAAATAAAAATATTTGGGGAATAAATATAACATTCGGTTGTATTATTTATTGATATGTTCAAATGTATAATGGAACATATGGAGTCCAATATGTAGTATAATGGAGTGGTTATTAGTTGACTCCGAAAATAACATTTTGTGTTTGTTTCCTGGTTATCCTTTACTTCCTGTGTGATCCTGGACAGACTCTTAACTACTTTGTGCTTCTGTTTCATCACTGAGAAAGCACAAATAAAAATGCAACTGCATGAGGTTGCTTGAGATTGAGATTTAAATGGATTGATTCATATAAAGAATTTTGAATCCTGCCTGGCACAAAATAAGCATTCAATGCAAGATAGTTCATTCTTGTTTTGTTTTGCTATTGTTGTAATTAGTATTCCCTTCCTTACTATATAACCACATGTAACCATTTAGCTCCTGGGCTCAGGAGCACAACCAGAGGATCACCTACTTGACCTGGTCTCATATTTATACGTCTCTGAGTTACCTATAGTTCTCTTTTAAAATGACCATGTGCATTCAGGTGACAGGATAAGGGTGATATATATGTGTCCAACAAAGTTTCGTTGGTGTCCCTATAGACCAATATGATGATGTCTGAAAGTCAGATTTTCATTTCATATGACAGCACCTGTCTTGATTATAGGAGTTTTGCACAATATCTTCTTGTACCCTGACCCCTCTGTGAAGTTTGTCCAAAAGACTAGTGTTGAGAAGCGCATGAAGAACCTTGATGAGGGCTGTTTTCCTGCTTCCTCCCCGCTCCTCTCCCACAGAGAGTGGATGAGTAGGAGGGAATAAAGCATTTCCACTGCAGAGCACCAGTTGAAAAACCGCTTATCACGTTAATGAAAACAATAAAGAAGGTCACAGAAGATTTAGCAGCAGGATAGCCACGTGAAGAATCAGCAGATAAGCCCACTAAAGGCAATGTTCCAATTGTATTATCTTGCAGTTGATCTACTGATTTTAATTAGTGCATGAAGCCATTTACTCTATTTCAAATAAAATCATTATTATTTCAAGCATTTTTTCCTTGGGTAATTATTTGAATTCACAATAAATGTATTGCATTTCAAGTCAGGCACCCTTTGAAAATCTTACCTAAAAAGACGTCCTTGCATATATTTAAAAACAGAAAAAAACAAGTCTTAACTGAATTTTAGTAAATATCAGCAAATGTGTCATAAAGAATCTCAATGTGCCTTTATGGCATCCTTAAACCTTATGACATATAACCTTCTCATATAAAGGATATTAGTTCTGAGCATATTTAAGATGTAATTAGACATTGACAATTTATGATTTGATAGTAATTAATATTTATTTTCGTTGACTAGAAATCAAGAGGAAAGGTCTTAATAAGTAATTTTATTTTAGTTATTTCTAATTTTATTTACTGTTTCTATCACTAAAGTCTAAGAGATTCTAAGAAAGTGATATTAAATTAAATTTAGTTTGTTGAGCAACTTTACTTACACTTTTGAAACCTGACTAATTTAGTGATCATGTTTGTTGGATTTTGTAAATGTAGTTCAGTAATCCAATGGTTTTTTTAACAAGTTGATATAGCTATAGCCCTGTAGGATAAGCATAGGACTGCAAACCACAAAGTTAGTTGTTCAAATCCACCAGCTGCTCTTTGGAAACCCTATACAGAGTCACTCTGAGTTGGAATCAATTAACAATAACAAAATAGCGGCAAAAAACATGCCTTTTGATGGTAGCCAACTGGCAAATTCACATATTTACAAACAACTTTTATCATATGGAGTTCAAATGATGAATCATATTCCCATATAAATTAAAAAACAAAAGAATGGAATAACATATTTTACCTAATAAAATAATATAAATATGAAATGCATTATTATTATTTCATTTATTTTCTTCAATCCTCAACTTATAGCGAAAAATGCAAACTGGTTCTGACCTTTCAATTAAGTTTAATAATTTAAATATCTCCTATCTGAATTTAACTAATTTAAGTATTCTAACTACTAGGCAAAAATTTCACTGAATGAATAATCATATTCAGAGATATTAACAATAATGTATTGAGAAAGACATTCAAGATGAGACTACTCTTAGAAAAAAGCATTATTAATTAGCCTATTACAACAATGTATGCTCTATTAACATTTGTAACTGAATAGTTTCAGCAATATTTATCGTTCATGTTGTTAGTAAATTTATAACAATAGAGTCAATATGAGAAATGAAGCTGCAAAGACATATTCACTAAAACTATTTAATGGCTAGAAATATTTAGAAAATAATATTTTTAAATTGATGAAAATGATTAAATTAAATTACTCCTATGGTGTCAAATATGTGTGTATCTCAGTTAAAGGTAAGGTAGGGATTATAAAATGTAGGAAAATATTCTCTAGTCAATGTGAATGCAATATTTAGTGTATAGTCAGTAGATATGTGCAGCTAGGCCTTGGTAGTAACCTAGAGACCTCTGGGTGCTGAGCTAAAAAAGATGAAGTCTGATTTTGACTTCATCATCTAAACAGAATGTCATCCGTACATCAAATTCCACCCACGGTGAACCCCTGGCATGGTTAATGATTATAATCTTCACATTTAATCAAGGGAACTCAGTGACAAGCAAACAAAGGTTAGCTAAACTGACAGTTCAGACTGTTGCAACGGAAGAGAAGAACTCCACAAGTTTTATTTTTAAATGTGAATGTACAATTCCAACAGCACTATTCTAAAATGCATTTAAAGACTGTGTAAAAACATATTTGTTTGTGAGGACAAACTGTATGCATTACCCGTTATATGGCAAAATAATATGGAAATGAAAAAGGTTCTTTCAAAGTGCTGCCTTTCTGCTTCCTTTTTCTAGGTTAAATTAAGTTTTGGGTTCATAATTTTGGAAGAAAGATCTGAATATATAATTAATTCTTTTAGCTGAAAACGTTCATGTATTCTAATCTTTCTTTACATTCTGAGAATTAATTTTCCTAAATATACTCTTTTTAATTTGTTTCATTCCTTCACAAAATTCAGAACCAAATCATCTAAAGTGTGATAAAATAAATGAAGGAATTGGGGACTTGTTTTAAAATAGTTTGTATTTAGAAATGCATAATTGATAATAATTTATATATTTTGGAACTTTTAAATGAACTTATCAAAATATACTTTATTATATTCTGATGGAAATTTAAAAAATAATTCAAGAAATACATATTAAAGTAGTGATGTATATCATCTATGTCATCATAAAAATTATCAAAATGCATGATGATGTAATAATGTCAAATGTATTATAATTTTTTTAATTGTGTTATAATACATGCTATATGCTATTACATAAAATATGTTTTAGCTTAATAATTTTGATACTAATTTTTAAAAATATTATATATTTCATAATGTATTAAAATATTTGATTAAATTCTACTTTCAATGTATTTTCTACCTCCAACACAGTACATAGTGTACTGCTTCTCTCCATTAAATTAATTTAATAAGTTTTGACTTTTTATGGTATGTAATCTATTGTTCAGTTTGGAGTCCTGGTGTGGTGCTGTGGGTTAATGCGCCAGACTGCAAAGCCATTTCAACTGCAAGGTTGGCGGTTCAAGCTCACCAGCTGCTCCTTGGAAACCCTCTACAGGGTTGCTATGGGTCGGAATCCACTCGACGGCACTTGACAACAACAACAACAATCTATTGTAGTCCTACAAAAACATCTTCTAATTAATTTTCATTACTATTTTTCCAAAGAATGAATTGGGTTTCCTTGTTCAGATGATCAATATAATGTTGGCATACTATGAAATTTACTTAATTTTATATAATGACATGTTCATTATTGTTAGAGTCACCAAGTCGATTCTGACTCATAACAACCCTGTATAGAGTTTCCAAGAAGAGGTTGGTGGGTTTAAAACACCAACCTGGCAGTTAGCAGTCCCGAGCTTATCCTACAGGGCCACATTATAACTTCTATATAATGATTGTTGTTGTTAAGTGCTGTCAAGTCGATTCCGACCCATAGCGACCCTGTACATGGTTTCCAAGGCTGAAATCTTTAAGGGAGCAGAAAGCTTCATCTTTCTCTTGTGGAACAGCTGGTAGTTTCGAACTGCTGAACTTAAGGTTTGCAGCCTGATTCGTAACCACTAGCTGCCAGAGCTCCTTATATAATTATATGAATGTTTGCTTAATTTTTATTGTCTCTTTTTTTATGATAAAAGTATTAATTTCTAACTACAAATTAGAAGTTACAGGTATTTTAGAAATTCATAATTTTGTTTTGTGAAAAAAAAAAAAAAATTCCATCTTCAAAACCAATGCCAGAAAAACAACAATCCAGCAACACCAGAGATTATCCACAGGTACAGATAGGGTTATGTGCAGTCTCCTGCTACTACAATTTGGGAATCCTTTAAAGAAGGATGATACGGTTTCATGAGAAAAGAGTACATATTGAAAATGAGAAAATCAATAAATGCTAAAAATTACTTCGAATGTTAAAATCCAGAAAAATAACTTTTTATTAACTACTTGACAAACTGTATTTTATTACTTATTATTTTTTTGGTTCACATGACAACTACCTTGTAATGTTTTCTATAGATCTAAGCAAAAAATAATTAAAATGTTTCTTTTAGTCCAACTCACTAAAATTTGCTTTTTAGTCTTGATGGTGCTGTTGTTGCTGTGTGCCATGGAGTTGGGTGTGATTTATAGCCACCCTGTATAGGGGTCTCAAGGGCAGCTGGTGGGTTTGCATCCCCAGCCTTGTGGTAAGTTACCAGTCCAGTGCCCATTCTATTTTCATTGTACCATTTAGTACTGTTGTGATGCACAGTTAAGTCCGTTCTGACTCACAACGATGAAACATGACTCTGTCCTGCACCATCCTCACAATTGTTGCTACTGTTAAGTTCAGGTAGACCCCCAATGAGATGGATTGGCACAGTGGCAGCAGCATGGGTTCAAGTATAGAAATGATTGTGAGATTGGCCAAGACTGCACATTGCTTAGCTCTGTAGTTCATATGATCGCTATGAGTCTGTACCAGTGGAGGGCACATAACAACAACAACAATGAGTTGTAATCGACTCCACAGCACATAACCACTATATATGTATGCTCTTTCTGTTAAGTGTCATTGAGTAGGTACCAATTCATAGCGATCCTGTATAGGGTTTCTGAGAAATGGTTAGTGAGCTTGAACCCCTGACCTTGCAGTTCAAAGTGACCTTATAGTTCCATACATTAACCCATTCCATATATATGGAGTCCTGATATAGAGCTGTAGGATAAGCACTAAACTGCTAACCATGAGTTAGGCAGTGCAAACACATCAACTGCTCTTCAGAAACCCTGTAAAGGGTTGCTATAAGTCAGTTCTGACCCTACGACACATAACAACACCAACTGTATATAGTCCTGGTGTGGTGCTGTAGGATAAGCACTGGACTGTGAAGCTAGTGTGAATCATGAGTTAGGCAGTGCAAACACATCAACTGCTCTTCAGAAACCCTGTAAAGGGTTGCTATAAGTCAGTTCTGACCCTACGACACATAACAACACCAACTGTATATAGTCCTGGTGTGGTGCTGTAGATTAATGTGCTGCACTGCAAAGTTGGTTTGAACCACAAGGTTGATGGTTCAAGCTCACTAGCTGCTCCTCTGAAAGGCTATATAGCATTGCTATGAGTCAGAACCAATTTGACAGCACATATATATATATATATATATATATCAAGGAGATGGTTCATGCAGGTGTTGAATCTGGCAAGTACCAAGTCCACAGGTCAGATGTCAGGTGTCAGGTTGGGGGTTCACTTGACTCACATAGTTGATGGTTGAAGAACTCAATATTTGCATGCCAGATGGCAGACTGCTGACTCACAGGCTGAAGGCGCTAATGACTCCCAGGATCAGCAGACCTGTGACTCAGTCCCAAAGAACTGGAGGGCAGTTGATGATGATAAGCCAGATGCAGATCCAGATCCAGCAAAAAGTAGGAGAACTTTTCTAGAAAGTCCATATAGAATAGGAAGCAGGCCATATCCCTGTAGAAAACTTTCACTAGATTGGCTGTTCATAGCAGATGTCACCATGGAAGTGACATTTATAGCAGATCTCATCCTGGAGAATGAATACATCATACATCCTAACCATGCTAAGTATCCATGAGAAAGAAAGCCTCTGATTACAATGTTATACCAGGGGTTTCAAAAGAGTTCGTGGGAAAATTCCATTATTTTGTTTTTAATTGTAATTTGGGTCAAGGTTTATAGATCAGTTTTCCATTCAACAATGTATACGCAGTTTGTTTCATCTCATTGACATCAATCTCCATAATGAAACAGCTCCTGATGCTTCCTATTTCCCTTCCTCCTTCCTTCTTAACCTATCCTGAACATTAGGCAAACGCTGCCTTTTGTAAATCTCAAAGGTTAACTATTCTAAGGTGTGTATACTTCTCCAGTGTTCCCGTATAGAATTGCCCATGATTTGGCTGAAATGGAGCCATAGCAGTGAATTACTTTCCAGACCTGAAGGGTGACTAAAGGTGGTAGTTTCAAGAGTACCACCAGTCTTTCTCCATTATCTTTTCATTCTTTTTTTTTAATTGAAAAATTTATATTTAGAATTAGTCAGCTGGACTCCAGTTTAGATGATCCCAATTTTGTTGGTAACAACCAAAGCATCCTAGTCAGGAGCCAGTCAAACATATGGGCCTTCTTTTCTCCATCAGTCCCAATCAAGGTGTTGACCTTGGCTGCGTCAATGTCATGCAGTTGCTTCATAGCCTGTTCTGGTGCTTGTTGGCCTTAACAACCAGAGTGAATACAAGTGTGTTGTTATCTTCAATCTTCTTCATGGCTGACTCAGTAGTCAGAGAGAACTTGATGATGTCATAGTGGTCAAGCTTGTTTCTCCTGGGGGCCCTCTTCCGAGGATATTTATGGACTGCCTCTGGAGCCTCAGAGTCTTGGACCACCAGAAGATGGGTGACGTGTGAACCTTCTTTTTTGTGTGTGGCTCTGTATGCTTTTCAGCTAGGCGTTCTTGGCCTTCGGTGCCTTTGCTTTCGCTTTAGCTTTGGGAGGGGCAGGGCATTCCTTCTTCGCTTTCAGTACCATCTTCGTAAAACAGGTCTTTGTTCAATTTTGAAGCTTCCTCATATAGCCAATGTTTTGAGATTTTTTTACAAAACAGATTAGCTTGTTTCTCTATACATTTATGCCATTTTTCTTCCACTATTCACATTAATTGAAAGTATGTGTTGTAGAACACACTCATAACAGGATACAACCATAGTCTTTGAATTTGCATAGCAAGCCAGAGTGTATTGGCAGAAATGTTCTTGCAAATTATTTCTATTCAAGGTTGGATGTTGCATAGTGAATTATGCTCAGAAATTACCGCGAACCACAAAATTAAATCCATTAAATGTATTCCCAACTCAATTTTCTTTTAGTGTAATTGGTAAATGCCAGTAGTCACTCCTCAGCTCTCCAGTCAACTTGGGGAAAAGAGTTCTTGTAGGGAAAGTTGAGTGGAGGAGAAGTGATCCTAAAATAATATCTGGCTTTTATAGCAATTTTACAAATATTCAACCATGTGAACACATTTCGAGGGCTCCTTATGGAAGTGCTGTGGGCCTGTGTGTATGATGAGAGACTCAGAAAAATAAGCGGGAGGTAGGCTCAAGACATGGACCTTGTGGTTTGAAGTCCAGTGCTTATCCTATACAGAACCCATACATTCCTCTGAAAACATGATAAATGATTTAAAATCGGAACTTACTAAGCATATTAGAGGCTACTTTGATAGTAGAGGTTTCTTTGCATATTTTATACTAACTATTGAATTTAATTGGCTCAAATCAACAATAAATTATATGAAAGTGAAAAAAACACAGTGAAATTTGTTAGACACAGAACTTGGTGGGGCTGCCCTGCTTTCTGTTCCTTTGACAGATGCAGTCTTAGCAATTCTCTTTTGCTCATTTTAGTGGAAAATATTTTCATTTTCCTTCTTTGGAAACGTCTTTTTTGACTTTTGTAGGTTTTGCTGCATATAGACTTGACTTAACAAATGTATCTCTTGCCCTTCTGCACCCTTGCACAGCTCTCCATAAAGGCTCAGGCACAAGCACATTCATTTCCTGTTCAAAACCCTAGAGGGATGACTGTTATAGAGACTCTATATGTCACCAATGAGTGTCCCCTTTAGTTCTATTATAGTCAATAAAGAAATTATTGAAAAATAGATCATGTAAAATCACTTCCAACTTAAATTGTCCAGATTTTACCATCTATGGATACACCAAACAAGGATCCGTTAAAACCATCTAATAATCCAACAGCTGGGATAATAATAAGCAGCCGTGTGTTATTTCCTAAAATTAAGAATGTATTCAAAAGGAGCAAATGGAGATAATAACACAATTGGCAAAGTTCACAATTTATTGATGAATATGCCTATAACCTCAATAGGAAAGGAGCTCTGGTAGCATAGTGCTTACGAATCGGGCTGCGAACCTTAAGGTCAGCAGTTCGAACCTACCAGCTGTTCCATGGGAGAAAGATGAGGCGTTCTGCTCCCGTAGAGATTTACAGCCTCGGAAACCCTGTACAGGGTCGCTATGAGTCAGAACTGACTCCACGGCACATAACAACAACATGCTTATAACCTCAAAAGGAAGAAAGTTCAAAAAATTTTATTTCTTATTGTTAAATAAAATGTATTTATTAATTACATTTGTGAGGAAAGACATAATATTGATATCATTAGGTGTACATTGTTGTTGTTAAATGCCGTTGAGTCGATGATGATGAGCGGCTGGTGAGCTTGAACCATTGACCTTGCAGTTCAAACTGACCTTGACGTCGAGTGCTTATCCTGTGGTGTCTCACAGGATTCCTAGGTGTACAAGTGTACTTTAAAATCATAAATAAAGCTGCTATCTCTATTATCTATCTTTTGCAAATTGTTCATATTCTTGGATATCACACTGTGTAATAAGAAAATAATGAAAACATATGTTACATAGGCACTTGTATCTAAAACAAGGTATTTAGTTCATCATTTATAATTTGATATCAGATTTAATGAAATATACAGCCTTTTCAAGCCATCAAATAGTTGTTTTTCTGTAATCACAGCTTCTCCAGTTTTCTCCTGAGAAGTGTTACTACGATATGAGGTGTTTACAACGAAGCCAATTTTTACTTCACCCAGTGAGTGTTTACAACAGTAAAGCATTCTTAGTCTCAGGATTTCACTTATTTCAGATGAATTATCTATTTATTAATTTTGGGTAAAACTTTTGAAATTCCATTACAAATCATCAGAAATTTTTAAATAAAAGCATATATTCAAAGAAATTCTTGAGCATTTTATGAAAAAACTGTAGGAAAAATTAGTGACAAATATTTATATAGATGAAGAATAGGAGAGTTTGAATGACAATAGACATTTTAAATCTATTTTTAAGGTTATATAACACATTGCTTGAGCTGTCAAGATTTCATTAAAGAAGAAAATAAATGAGAAAAAAGTGAGCTCATGCTTTAAGTCTGAAATGATCGAGTGATAGCTTCAAAAGAGATTATAAGTATTATTTATTCTCACTTCATTGATTCTTGCCTGTAGATATCTAAACTCTGCAACAAACAAGCTCAGTATGAATGGGTAACCCAGATAGTGTCTTCAATTTTATAGTCAAAGAAGCAGAGCACAATGACTTATAAACTTGAAGCCTCTTCTGTCTATCTAAGACAGGTGGTGGGCAACATTAAGGAGCAGACTGATCAACTTTCTGTATCAGGGAGAACTAAAATTCTATGAAGGATATTGAAACACAAAAGAAAGAAGGAGAGAAAAATATGAAATAAAAGCTTCACAATTAACATGTTTATAGATTGGTATGTCTAGAAGAAAAACAATTTCAAAAAAATAGATAAAAACTTAAAACACTTTTATACTTCAGTGAAAAGAAGTTAGAACTATAATTAAGATAATCAGAGATTGGAGATCTAGGTGAGACCTTTTGGGGAAGTCAGTTAACCTGTCCAAGAATTGCTTTTCATTGATTTTTCTGTTTGCTTTTAAGAAAATACAGATAATATCATACACAGGTATTTGGGGGATAGAGAGGGAAGGATGATCTATGTGATAAACCACCATCATCAAGTTGTTTCCAACTCATGCTGACCTTGTATCTTTATAAGAAAGCCTCCTCTCTCTCCTGCTGGTGGATTCAAGTTGCTGAACTTGCAGTTAGCGGCCCAATGCTATGCCAGCAGAGCTCCTTTAACCTAGGCGGTGGTACTTTTAAAATGGAGCGTCACATAAACAACAAATGTGTAAGCCTGGCAGAAGGAATCCTGGTTAAGAACTGCACTGCTAATCAATATAGTAGTGGTTTGAACCCACCAGTCGCTTCATGGGAGAAAAAAGTTTCTGTGCGAGATTTCAGCCTTGGAAACCCTTTGAGTGGTTCTCCTCTGTTCTAAAGGTATGAGTCCAAATGTCGAGATGGCAGTGGCTTCGGGCCCTGCAGAGAATGTAAGGTGGTGAGCTGAAAGGTTTGATTTGCTGTTCGCTCAGACAGTTCCCATTTCTGTGCACCTCTGGCAGAGCTATCATCTCAGTTCACTGATTATGTTATTTGGATGAAATACGTCTTTACTCCCCATGCTGGTTTTAGAACTGAACTACATATAAGATACTTAGTGCCCTGTAGATTTCATGTGAGACTGGAGGTGAAGGATAAAATAGAAACCATGCCCCGTGGGTTATCAAGTTAGGGTTTTACCCAAATGACTGCAATTCTCTGTCGAACAGGTCTTTTCTCAGGATATATCTAAGTGAACTCAGTACAAGCAAAACAAGAAGCTATTGAAGGTTCTGTTCTAAATCACCTCATACAGCAAATACTGAAATAAAGCAAGTCACATGGATTTTTTGTTTCCCAGTGCAAATAAAGTTATCACTTATACTGTACTGTAGCCCATTAAGTATACAATAGCATTATGAAACAAGTTTGAAGTCTTGCAAGATTTGCCAAAATGAGATACAGAGACATGAAGTGAACACATGCTGTTGAGAAAATGGCACCAATATACATTTGCTTGACTCAGGGTCGCTACAAAACTTCATTTTGTACAAAACCCAGTACCTGTGAAGAGCAATAAAATAAGATAGGCCTGTATTCTGAAATATGGTGGTAAACAACACCATAAGACCCTAGTGGGTACTAATCAGTTCTCAACTATATTCAGATCAAATATAGTTTGCTCTGTTTCAAAAAAGAAAATTCTGCATGCAACAGCCCTTTCTTTTTCTTTCTATCTTTTTTATTCTTTATTTTTAATATAATCTGTGCAGTCCACTCCGGCAAGTTTTATGCTGTTACATTCATTCTGGAGTCCTGGTGTGGCACTGTAGGATCAACACTGGACCACAAGGTTGGTTTGAACCGCAAGATCGGCTGTTTAAACTCATCTATGCTTCTCAGAAACTCTATACAGGGTTGCTATGAGTAGGAACTGATTCAAGGGCACTTAACAATAACAACAATACACTTCCTTATGTGGCCCTGTAGGATAAGCACTGGACTTGGAACCACAAGATTGGTGGTCCACGAACCACTCCTTAGAATTCCTATGCAGGATCGCTATGAGTGAGAAGGAGTGGACGGCGCTGAACACCACACTCATATACACAGGGAAGCAGCTTGACTGTATCTAGGAAGCTGAGAAGGTGGGTCTCAGAAGCACCACCTGGGTAACTCCTCTGACCAGAAGTAGCAATAGCAAATGCCTTGCAAATCACATGGAAAGTAGAAAACATATTGAACTGAATAATAAGAATGTCCAGTTTATAAGAAGGTAAATGAAACAGTGTTTTGAAGAAAATTTGAGGAGCCCTGATGCGGTGGGTTAGGGGTGTGTGGCACTGTCCACACTTGGGGTTACCAGTGGATGTGGGGAGTCAGGGGAAGATTGAACCTTTTCTGGTCACCAGCTAGCATGCTACAGTGGCCTTGGGCCAGTGTAGCCAGTTACCAGGCTGCTCGCTGTAGGAGAAGATCGGTTTGAACCGCAGAGTCAGAGATTCAAACTTAACAAGCGCTCCTCAGAAACCCTGTAAAGGGTTGCTATGAGTTAGAATAGACTTAAAAGCACTTACAAACAACAACACCCCATGGGAAAACTGCTTACAAGACTCAAAATGGCCTTGCTGTGTATTACCAGTTGACAATTCACCATTCCGCTAGCTTCCTTACGTGCTATTTTCATTTCATTTCTCCTTCCAGTCAGTATTTGATCCACGTCTTTATCCTTTCAGTTGAAGCGTACCAGGATTTGGTTTCTTATGTCCTTGTAGGCTCTGGGTAACTTGTCTCCCCAGCTTGTCATCTTACCCAAAGTCACTGCTTCTGATTAATGCAAATCACATGGAAAGAAGAAAATATATTGAACTAAATAATTAAAATATCAAAATTTTTAAGAAGGTAGATAAAACAGTATTATCAAGAAAATTTAAAGAGTTCTGCTGCAGTGGATTATGAGTTGGGCTGCTGACCTCAAGGTCAGAAGTTCAGTCCACCAGCCGTTCTACTTCCATGACGATTTGCAGTCTCGGAAACCCTACACAAGGTCTAGGAATCCCTCAGCACACCAGCGCCATCTTAAAGGAAATGTAATGGTTAAACTGTTGGCTGGAACCTAAAGGTCATCGGTTAGAACCAACAAGCCACTAGGTGGCAGTCTGCTTCTGTAAATATTGTTAGTGTCTTCCAGTGGATTTGGACTCATTTAAAGGGTCTTTTAAAAAAATATTGAGGGAGTACAAAGCTTCATCTTTCTCCCACGTAACGGCTGGAAGGATTGAACCGCAGACCTTATTGTTTGTAGTCCAGTGCTTATCGTATGAAGTCAAAGGTGTTACACATTACAGCTTTAGAAGTTCTTTGGAGGCATTTTGACTCTGTCCTAAGGAGTCGCTTTTTTTCTTGCAATCAATTAGCCACCAATCTCTTAAATAAATACATTATAAAAGAAACTTGAATCTCTGTGTCTAATCTTCCACCTGCCTAAACTAGACAGCAATTTAAACTTTTAGAGAATAAAAGAAACAAGTAAATCAAAATGACAAAATTGGTTGAAAAGGTTAACATCACTGATAATTTTTTTAATAAGATTGATGAAAGGCAAACCAAGAGGTAAGGTCAGAGGAAGAGTAGAAATAAATCAAAGAGGGCTTCAAAAAGTTTGTGAAACAAGGAATTAAAAGATGATGGGATTTTTCCACAAACTTTTTGAAGCCCCCCTCCTTGTAGATCAGAATGTTTCAAAAAAAAAAAAAGTCAGTGATTAAAAAAAATATTGTAAAATATATTTGCTAAAAAATAGATTTAATCAATTGCTTGAAAAGCACTTAAATTGTCACAAACAGAAAAAAATGTGATTGCAGCTAAATACACTTCAAAATTTTAAACCAATATTAACCTCCCCAAAACGCAAATTTAGACTTAGAAGGCTTCAGAATAAATAAAAAGCATAAACTTTCTAACTGAATTGTTAAGCTAGTATAGTTTTGATACCCAAATTGAGAAAGATGTTGTTGTTGTTGTTATATGCAGTGGAGTCGGTTCTGACTCATAGCGACCCTGTACAGGGTTTCCAAGGCTGTAAATCTTTACAGGAGCAGAAAGCCTCATCTTTCTCCCATGGAACAGCTGGTAGTTTTGAACTGCTGACCCTGAGATTAGCTGCCCAGTTCGTAACCACTGCAATACCAGAGTTCCTTGAGAAAGTTATTACAGAAGAAAAATGACTGATCACCTCTCTTAAGGATACGGATGAAAAAATACAAACTGAATACTAATAAATCAAATCCAGTGATATAGGAAGGATGAAAACTTTTATTAAGGAAAGCAAGGATGGCTTAACAATCATTAAATGTAAATCATTATATTAACAAAATAGTCTATGATCATCTACATACAAGTAGATGCAGAAAAAGCAGTTGCTATAATATCCTACTGATCAGTTTCAGCTAAAATAAGATAAATACGATCGATGTGTTTCTCTCATGATCTGTCCCACTAAAGACTTCATGATGACAGTCAAATTGGAGAAAGAAACCCAAACTCTACTCTAGGACTCAACTATCAGTGGGGTTACCATAATACTTTCCTCCAAAATGTTACAGCATGAACCACCAATGTCTGAAGAAGGGACACCAAAATGACCGTCTATACAATTGTGCAGTGTTTCAGCAGACATCTGTGATTAGTAATAACAACAAAAATATTTTTATAATCACAGCTTCCATACAACAATATACCTACAAGGCTAAGGACTCCTGGTGTGGTGCTGTAGGAGCAGTACTGGACTGTGAGGCAACATGTCAGTGGTTCAAACCCACCAGCTGTTCCTCGGAAACCCTGTATAAGGTCACTATGGGTGGGAATCTACTCGATGGCACTTATCAACAACAATAACAACACAAGGCTAAACTCTAGGTTAATGTGCATTTCCAGCCTTCTGAGGTACTACCTGGATGGCAATTAACAACAACAAGGCCCGACTGTTAGCCAATTACAGTGATGTTTCAGACCACGTGGTTTCATCTGCAGGTGTTTCAAGCACATGGTGGTGTTTTTATAGTTACTAATTTTGCAAAATTGTTTGTGTAACAGCTACAATACTGTGGTATTTTGTATTTGTGAACTCCATAAATGGCATGGCAGCAGCATCTGAACTACTGTGCCTTCACAACGGTAAAAGGAGACTCAAACTCACATCAGCCCAAGGCTGATTCTGAGGAGGCTGAGGTCAGACATAGCTCCACCCTTCTTGACCATTTCTGACACTAGCTGTCCCTCATCTTCTCTGCTGTGTTCCATACCTCATTGTAATGGACACACAGAACTTAGACAAAACTCGCAATGATAGAGGTTATTAGGAAAAGTTGTTGTTATTGTTGGTGAGTGCTGTGGAGTCAGTTCCAACTCACAGCAATCCTGTATAGGGTTTCTGAGGAGCAGCTGCTAAGTTTGGATGGCCATTGTTGTGGTTCAGAGCGACACTTTGGTCCAGTGCTTTACCTTACAGCACAAAGTTAACAGACTCCAATTCTGGGTAAGAAATGCTCAGATTACATTTCTTCCTTTCAAGAGCACGTCTTCTCATTTGTGCCTGCAGATACGCCTCTCTCTTGATCAGGTAATGCTGCAAAACTCTTTTGTTGTTCTTGTTACGTGCCACCGAGTTGATTCTGATGCACAGTGACCCTGCACAGGGCGTCTGAGGAACAGCTGGTGGGTTTCAACCACTGACCTTGTGTTTCACAGTCCAGTGCTTATCCTGAAGCACCACTTTAGCAGTCCTTTTCTTGCTGCTGATGAATGCTGAAAAGGGCACCCTTATTCTACTTTGAGCCTCAGCCCAAAAGCATTCGGCTCTAGCTTCATGGATCACCAAAACTGGTTCCCCGATTACGTGTTCTTTGTTCTGATGTCATTCCTCTGCTGCTGCCACCACTTCTCTGGTGACACAACTCTGTCTCCTGGACTAAGGAGGATCCGTGAGCAGGGATTCTGGGGTGCAGAGGATGCACTTCTCTCCTGGCTCTGCTTTTTTGATGGTAATGAGATTCCCTCGTTTCTGCTTTAGAGATGGCTAATTTCATACTCAGCAGGATGACAAAATTGATCAAAACCAAAATTAGATTTCTGATTTTCTACAATCACAATTAAACCTGTTAATACTACTCACAACTTAATCATATTATCCTTATCAGAATCTTCTCCAATATTCTCTTACATGGAGATCTATTGGAAAAAGAGTAAATACGCCCTGCTTGCATGATCCTGAGTGTTTCATTCTGTTGTTGATAGGGTCACTGTGAGTTGGTACTGACTCAATGGTACCTAACAACTGCAACAACAACACAACAAACACTATGGGTAGAAGAGCCATATCAAATAAATCACTATATCAATAACTTTTTTTCAACATAAAGTAGTAATTAAAGGAAAATATGGAGAAAATTAAATAAAGTTTTGATAATAAAATTGTAACTAATAAATGTTTGTTGAGGAGTCCTGGTGTGGCACTGTCAGATAAGCACTGAACTGCTTACCCCAACATCAATAATTCAAACCCACCAGGCACTCCTTGGAAGCCTTACACAGGGTCATTATGAGTCAGAACTTACTCGATAGCACGTAATGCCATTACCACTAACAATGTTTATTTTAATTCAATGTAGAAAGATTTTTAAAACAATTGCGTTGGTAGCATTCAGACAATCTAGGAAATCCTACATCTAAGCAATTACAAATATGTCTATCACATATTGATCTATGATTTAGATTGATAATAAACTCGACTGAGGATTCTGTGTGGTCTGATATGGGAGGATGTCATGGAGGATGGGGGTAACACCCTGAATTACTATACCAAATGACACCAATTCTTGTGACACTTCTGCCAGGGACGTAAAGGCAACCCGAACTGTCCTCTTTTCCACCTGATCTCCCATCCACCTTCCAGTTTTTGAAAAGAAAGAGCTCCAAGAAAAATCACAGCTTTACTTTAATCAGGAGGACTGGCTGAGTCATATGATTCTGAGCAAGTATGACGTCTTCGTGTGTGTGTGTGTATACTCCTGCCCCAAACTGGAGCCAGAGAGAAATAACTGAAAATGATTAAAGGAACCAACTGCCAACACAGAGTTCTATACCTAGTGCAATGATCCTTCATGAATGAGTGAGAAATAAAGACATTTACAAGTAAAGGAACATAAAAATAAAGTTTTCATCAGCAGAAGAAATATTAACAGAAATTTTTGAGACCATAGGTAAATAATACTGGAAAAAATTCAAACTTCAGAAATAAAGGAAGATAAAAGCTATAAAACAATAATTTTTAAGTTAGTAGTAAAAAGTTATGCATAGGGTAATCTTGGGGAAAAGAAAAACACAAAAAAAAGTATTAAAAAAAACATACAACCAAAACTAAGCAAATATATTGAAATGCAATAGTAAATAATATTCAAATAATTTAAAAGAACCCAGGAAAGGATCAACAGATAATTAGTTTCTCAACTGCTTTTAACACTTAACTACAGGATTAGAAACAAAAACTAAGAAACTGTGAAATATGTATCTATCCATTTATTTAAAATATCTAATATATGTTAATATATTTAACATGTTTTACTGAAAATACATATCTTATAAAAATAATTGAATTTTTCTATGCAAGAAGAACAAAAGACTGATTATTTCATGTTTTAAAAATATCTTTTAACAGTTTGGCTTAATAGAATATAGTCAATTTCCATATCAACTTTGGCATTCAATCTATCGCTATATTTGTGTTTTGATTTTTTTTTTAAATGACATAGAAAATTCAAACACACCAATGGTTAAAAAAAGAAGAGTATTTGTTTAGCTTCTACAGAGAAATAGGGCTACTTTTCATTAACACTATACTAACACTTGACAAGTGATAGTTTGTTAAAAGTTATGTATAATTTGAAACCAATGCAATGCATTTCCGTTCTATTATATTAAAATCAAATTTGTATTTGAATGGATTATTTATCCATACATAGTGTTATAAATCTTTCCTTGATCATTTGGAAATATTGGTTTAATAAATTTTATCAATATCCTAGTTATCAACACATTTCTTTTGGGTAGTTCCCAAATTACAATGGTAAAAACAATCTGTGAAATTTTAAAATACAGAAAAATTGATAATACACTTCAAGACAATTTGAATAATTAAAATAAAAGAAAGCTTGAAGCCTGAGCTAGCAAATCAAGATAAAAATGACAGTTTCCTTTTAATGATTATACATTCCTATAAAATTACAAGACAAAAGACGTTATTTTTATTGAAAAAGAAAAATAGCAAGTGTTAGGGTGGGACTTCAATTTCTTTGCTAAATGTAACATATTTGACTGAAAGAAAAGTAAGCTGTACTTCAAAGAAATATCATTTCTGTTATCTTCTTAAAATCAAAATGTCTATGTACTTGCTATTACAATATACATAGCATAATGTAGGATCTGTTCTTGGTGGATAATTTATGGCATATGTATATTTGCTTATATAAGTAACTGTTATATAAAATAACAATTTATATAAGCAATCTTAGACATGTGATGTAAAAATATGTTTTTCGTTTAAAAATGAATATATGCATTAGACCTCTTTTGATATTTATATCTGAACAACTGGAGAATGTGTCAGTAAGCATATTTTGTTTCTTAGGTTCTAAGTTTGAAATTTTCAGGCAGAAAGCAAACGGGCATTCTGAAAGAGCAGTTAGGATTGGTATGGCTTCCATTCCATTTTGATTGTGAGAAATAAACTGTAGTAACTTACTGCATGGGCTATCATATTAGGTTATCCAGTACATACAAATCATGTACCATTAAGCAAACCGTCTCTCTTCTCTGAAGTTGTGCCATCTCTATTGTCATTGTCGTTTAGTGCCATTGAGTCTGCTTTGACTCATGGTGATCCTGCATCGGGTTTCCTAGGAGTAGCTGGTGCGTTTGAACTGCTGAACGTGTGGCTATCCTACAGCGCTTATCCTACAGCACCACACCAAGACTCCATAGCAGGGCTATTAATAGAAGTTACTTTGTAAACCTTTGTTTAGGGACTTGGGCATACTACTCATTGTCGACATGGCAACCCTATAGGAAGAATACAGTCACCCTATGATGAGGAGTCCTGGTGTGGTACTGTGGGTTAATGCGCCACACTGCAAAGCCTTTTGAACTGCAAGGTCAGCAGTTCAAGCTCACCAGCTGCTATTCAGAAACTCTATACAGGGTTGCTATGGTTTGGAATCGACTCGATGGCACTTAACAACAACAACAACATGAGGTGCTGTAAGACAAGCCTGCCAACCACAAGACCAGTATTTTAAAACCACCAGCCGCTGATCTGAAACCCGGTACAGGGTCACTATAAGTCAGAACTCACTCCACAACACTTAACATCAAAAACATAGGACTTCCCAGGCTGTACTCTGTACAGAAGCAGACTGCCACATCTGTCTCTCACAGAGCTGCTGGTGAGTTCAAACTACAGATCTTTTAGTTAGCTCTTGAGTGCTTTCACCACTGTGCCACCAGGGTAACTTGGGATATTAATAATTCGTTGATTCTCAGATATTATTTTCTGATCAATTCCAATTATTTTCATAATGGTAATAATATTGACACTTAAGAATTAATTAGTGTTCACAATATGATGCATTTCCCCATGAAAGTTTTCTTTTTAAAAAACAGGGTTTAAAGTATATTTGTTGTTGTTAAGTACCTTGGAGTCGGTTCCGACTCATAGTAACCCTACATAGGGTTTCCGAGGCTGTAAATCTTTACGGGAGCAGACTGCCTCATCTTTCTCCCGCGGAACTGCTAGTAGTTTTGAACTGCCGACCTTGAGGTTAGCAGCCCGATTCATAACCACTACACTAGTAAGCAGCAGTTGTTTATTAATCTATTTTATGTTTGCTAGTTTAGTCCTTTACAAAGATTGGAGTTTAGATATAAGTTTGCTTACAATAGTTAGAGTGGACAGGCTTTTGGAGCTTTATAAAATGATTAATAATCTCCAACGTTTTAACGGTTGTTAAAGCAAAAGATCGTGGTCTTTGTCCCTCTAGGAAATCCTGAACTTATATGCCATATATATCACATACATATATGATTCTTTAATGCTTGTTACCTACAAAGATTGATAAAATAAGGAAAAAATGTTTTCTAATTTTTTAAAATTAGGAAAATCTTTTTCTAAGTAGTTTTAAAAGGTAAAATCATATTAATCTTTGATTTTTAGTACAGTTTTCAGTTTATCTTTTCTAACTTCTCATTCCCTGTGATTATATTACATAAGTCTCTAAGGTATTTTGATGTACAATTTACAAGAAATCAACTATGAAAAATTGTGCTGCATCTGTGTTTATGCCACATAAGTGAATTTTGAAGTCAAGATTGATTGTTGAAGTTACTCTTCTCTGTGCTATAGCAAATCGTTTGGGAAAAGTCATGAGAAAGCCTGTGCTATTGAGTCCGTTCTTACAGCAACCCTGTGTGTATGTAGCCGAGTCAAACTGTACTCCATTACAGTATTGTGTGTATGTAGCCGAGTCACACTGTACTCCATTACAGTA
>NW_006408547.1:7055178-7056777 GCF_000296735.1 Chrysochloris asiatica | reverse complement strand
CTGTACTCCATTACAGTATTGTGTGTATGTAGCAGATTCACACTGTACTCCATTACAGTATTGTGTGTATGTAGCAGAGTCACACTGTACTCCATTACAGCATTGTGTGTATGTAGCAGAGTCACAGTGTACTCCATTACAGTATTGTGTGTATGTAGACAAGTCAAGCTGTACTCCATTACAGTATAGTTTCAAGACACGGACCATTTGAAAGCAGATCCTGTAGCCTTTCTTCATGGTCACTGGGTAGACTCAAATCACTGACTTTTCTGTCAGTAGTCCAGAGCTAAAACATTTACATCAACCAGAGATTTAAAAATATATACTTATTTTCTGCTTTCTTTCTATTTTCCGTTCTTTCCTTTTATCTCTTTTATTTCTCTTCCCTTCATTGTAAACTCATGTTTCTTTAATTCTTGTAAACTTTTTCCTTAAATATTTTTTTTTTCTTGTTACCCTTCTTAATTTTGTTGTTTAGTGTCATCAAGTCAGTTCTGACTCCTAGCGGTGCTATATAGAGTTTCTGAGGAACAGCAATGGGTTTGAACTAATGACTTTGTGGTTCACAGTCAAGTGCTGATCCAACAGTGCCACACCAGGAGTTAGTTTTCATTCCATTGTTTCCTTTCCTTACTTTTTCATTTTTTAAATATATTCTTTTCTTTCTTCATGTTGTGATTAGTTTTTCCCTTTCATTTTTTTAAAAACTTATTTTAAACTTTATTTTATTGTGTGTTTTTTTGTTGTTTGTTTTGTGTTTACTCTTGTTTTTATTTCTCTCTCTTTTAACTTTTTTTGTCCCCCTTGGTGGGAAATGGTAAACACAGCCACACTGCCCAACCACACCCTTATCTCCTATGGCACCATATACTAGGTGAGGGCCATCACCAATTCCTAAGCCACCTGATCAACAATGTAGGGTAGTCAATAACAGCCAAACCCACCCTCGACTTCTCTACATGAGAGAATTGCCCACACACTCCCGTCCTCTGTCACACCCACCAGGTGACAGGTGGAAAGTGCCTAAGTGCCTCCAAGCAAGCAAGAAAAGTAGCATAGCAGCCCCATTCACTGAAATACATCAAAACAAAAGAAAGCAAAAATAAACAAGTGAACCTTTGAAGAAAACATACCAACATACAATCAATCACCTATTAAAAATAGATACAGTCACCACAAGGTTTCAAAGACAATAGACAATCTCAACTCAGACAAATAAGCAAGACAGAGCTGTTTGAACTAGAGACCAATATGTTGAACTCAGATGAGAAGTAGAAAGTGCCATGGGAGGGGTGTTTGGTGTCATTTTTCTTGCAACTATAAAAGAAAACCAATAAGGGTAAGCTCTAGTTTCTTGGAAGAAGCCATGCAAGCAAGAAGGTAATAGAAAAGCATATATACAATTCTGAAAGAAAAGAATTGCCACCCAAAAATATGGATGGCATAGAAAAATATGGATGGCATAGAAATTGCCACCCAAAAATATGGACGGCAAAAAAATGGAACACATAGAAATCAAATAGACTACATCTGTGGAAAGAGAAGATGGAAAAGCTCCATATCATCAGTGAAGACAAGGCCAGGGGCAGACTGTGGAAC
>NW_006408547.1:7049634-7050798 GCF_000296735.1 Chrysochloris asiatica | reverse complement strand
AGTAAGGTTGGCCCAGGATCGGGCAGTGTTTCATTCTGCTTTGCATAAAGTTGCTGTGGGCCGGTACCGACTTGATGGTACCTAACAACAACAACAACAGGGAAGCCCAGTTAATACCACTATTATTCAAATTTATGCACCAACCACTAAAGCCAGTGAGGATGAAATAGAAGAATTCTGATCCAGTAAAGGGATCCAGTAAAGGGTTCCAAGGAGTAGCTAGCGGATTTGAGCTGCCAGACTTGTGAGGATGGGTGCGCATGGTTCATTCTGTTGTGCATACTGTCACTATGAGTCAGAACTGACTTAATGGGAGCTCTGATAGTGTAGTGGGTACGACTCGGGCTGCGAACCTTAAGGTCAGCAGTTCGAAACTACCAACTGTCTCATGGGAGAAAGATGAGGCTTTCTACTCCCATTAAGATTTATAGCCTTGGAAACCCTGTACAGGGTTGCTGTGGGTTGAAATTGACCCAATGGCACTTAACAACAACAACAATAACAGTAGTTATCAAAAGATGGGAGGCATGGGAATATAAATTTCTTATTAATTAGACTTTAAGGGGAAAATCAGAACAACAGACATGGAAGGATGTTGTTTAATAAAGAAAGGGTCAATCAAATAAGAGGACATCACCATAATAAAAATGCACCCAAAAAGGAAACTCAAAATACATAAATCAAACTGTCACAGAATTGAAAATAGAAGCAAACAACAGCATAGTAATATTGGAAAACTTTCATGCGCCACTTTTTTTTTTAATTGTTTTATTTTGAATTATGATAGTTTACATGGTAGAACATTAGCTTTACATTCATCCTATCATATATTATTTCATCATACACCACTTTTGATGAGCAGAGTAAGCCGAGCAAAACTTGACAAAGACACAGAAGAATTAAGCACAGTTGACCATCTTGACTTCATATACACTTGGAGAACGCATCACCCAACAACAGAAAAATATACATTCCTTTGAAGTGTATATGGAATAGTCTACAGAATAGGCCATATGTTAGGCTACAAATTTACTACACTTACAAATTTACTACAAAGCCAGCCGTAGTAAATTTAAAATCACAGAAATATTACAAAGAATCTTCTCAGATCACAAGGCTATAAAATTAAAAATCAACAATAGGAATTTCAAGGGAAAATTCAAA
>NW_006408547.1:7023913-7048444 GCF_000296735.1 Chrysochloris asiatica | reverse complement strand
AATTAGTCCAAATGACTAATGAACCACATAAATCTCAGCCTTCATGACCCTGAGACCAGAAGAACTACATGGGATGTGGCTGCTAGTGCCAACCATTCTGAAGAGATTACAGTAGAAAGCCATGGGGAAAGTGGGAAAATATTTAGAACAAAACTCAAAATCATAGCAAAGAAAAGACCAGGCCTAAAGGTTGGATAGAAAATCATGGAACCCTCAATACTGTAAATAAGTTCTGGAAGTGAATTTACCCTCATGACCAAATTTTCAGCCAAACAATAGATAGATCAATAAGGAGAACAGCACAACTCTGGATGTATGGGCTCCTAGAACAATCAACCATTCAATATGCAAAGGACAGCAACTGCCTGAGGACAGTGTTCTATAGCCGGAAGCATTAGCACAGAAGACATAGGAATGCAAAACACAGGGTAACAGTGGAATAAATGGCATTCCATTATAGAGATTTCAATCAGTGACATGAAACAAAATGTGTGTAAATTGTTAAGGAGAAAATTTTTTGCTCTGCAATATTCATCAATTCACAATACAAACATTTTTTGTTTTTTTTTTTTTAAATAAAGCAAGAACATAATGCATGGTTTTCAAGATGTAATATTTTCTGTGCTTTTGTTGTTCCAATTCATATTGACTGTATATAGTCCTCCTGAGGAGTGGTTGGCAGGTTTGAACTGCCCACTTTGTGGTTAGCAGGCTGGTGCTTATCCTACGGTGCCACACCAAGCCCTTTTTAGTACTACATTTTAATGAAATATTTCTACTTTTATGCTACTGTGGTCATAAAATGTTCTTGAAATAATGCAAACTTTTGAAATATGAATTTGCCCTAAGGTTGTACATATGGTCTATTTTGGTCCAAGTTATCTGTGCATTGGATGATAATGTACATTTTGTTCTTCCCAGCAGTCATGTTTTTTGTCAGTGAAGTCAATTGTGATGTTCGTGCCTTTTCTAACACTGTAGAATTTTTGCACTTTTATTCTATCCTTTGGTGAGAACATGTTTAACAGTTTTCACCCTAAATTATACATTTTTCTCTGTATTTTGACTCTCCCTTGATAGGGCATAAAGAGTCAGATTGATCACAGCACTCGAGTCATAAACTTTATGGTCGTTATGAGTTGCAACCGACCTGACAACATTTAACAATCAAGTTTCTTTACCAAGTGTTAATTTCCACTTCTCCACAGTTGGATTTGATGAGCTTGTACATTTGGTGGTGCTCTTACTTCCAATAGTCCCTATCAGTAATCTTTTTATACTAGACTGAAAACAAACACTTCTTGTCTGCTTTTAAAAGTTTTGGCTTCGTTTTTTAGCCCACCTTCCATAGCGCAGCCCTACTATCCCTAGTCTTTAAATCCCATTCCTCCATCAATATTTGGCAAATACCAAATATTGTTTGCAGTCCAAAGGTCAGAGTCAGATCACAATATGTTGTTGTTGTTAAGTGCAATCGAGTTGGTTCCTACTCATAGTGATGCTGTAAAGTGTTTCTAAGGAACAGTGAGTTTCAACTGCCACTGTTGTGACTCAAATCGACCTTGAGGTCCAGTGCTTATTCTAATTGCTACACCAGGATTATTATATATACTTGAAGATGTATGATGTATCATCAGCAATTTGGAACCAGAATATTTTATATTAACTTCAAAACAAATATAGTCTTTTTTGTTTGGTTAGTTTTCTCAGCTGTACACAGCTTTTCCTGGGCCAGACAAACCCATCTGGCTGTTAATGTTTTTCCCCCTTTTATAAAGAGGAGGTCAGGTAGTCATTTCTGATTAATTGAAATTAGTGATACAACACAAAGGATGTGGGTCAATTTAGTTTTCTTTGCTTCTCCCTAGCCAAGTAGAAAGAAAGTCTTTGGGAGTTCTGGGTGGCACTGTGGGATAAGCACTGGACTGCTAACCACAAGGCTTGCAGTTAAAACTCACCAGTACTCCTTGGAAACCACATACAGGGTTGCTATGAGTTATAACTGACTTGACAGCATGTCATAACAAATTATATATGTTGTTTTCTTGGGAATTTAAATGGAAGGATCTTTTTTCTTTTCCTCTATACAGTCATGTTAATTTCTTTGAATATCGATTTATGTGTGACTTCTCATTGGCTTTAGTTGGTCTGTTTTCTGAAAGCAAGCATGGTTTAAACACTCTGATACCAGTTAGTTTACAATCGCAAAAGGTGTATGTGAGAGGTTTACACTTTTGCCATTCTTAATCAGTCTGTATACTAAGCAAATAATCAGCAAAACTGGACTGTATGAAGAAGAATGGGAGAAATATTAATTAACAACCTGTCATATGCAGATGACACAACTTTGCTCAAAGTGAAGAGGAGTTGAAATAGTTACTAATGAAGATTGAAAACTATAGCTATTAATATGGATTAAATACACTTCAATAAAAAAAGAAAGAAAGAAAGACGAGCAGAAGTAAGGGAAGGAAGGAAGGAAAAGAAAAGCCTCATACCTGGAACAAAAAGCAACATGATAAAATATTGAAGGTAGGTGAGAATTTCATTTCATTCAGATTTATGTCAACTTAAGGTTTGTTTGTGTTGGGTAAGTCTGCTGTAAAAGACCTTTTCAAATGTCAAAAAGCAAAGATGTCATGTTGATGACTAAGGTGCATCTGACTCAAGATGTGGCATTTTCAGTTGACTAACACACAGGCAAAACTTAGACAATGAATAAGGAAGATGGAAGATGAATTGATGTATTTCAGTTATGGTGCTAGTATTTAGTATGTGGGAATCTTGGTGTAGTGTTACCGGTTAAAGCGCTGAATTAAAAGTTGGTTTGAAACACAAGGTTGCCAGTTCAAGCTCACCAGTTGCTCCTCAGAAACCCTATAGAGGATCACATTGGAACCAACTCGATGATACTTAGTAACAACATTTAGTATGCTAATTAGATTTCTGGAAGAATGAACAAATGTGTCATGGAAGAATAAGTATAGCCAGAATGTTCCTTACAAGCAAGGTTGTCAAGAGGAACTAGCTCCAAAAGAAAGACATCATGCTTGGGAAAGTGGAGAGTCCGCAAGACAGAGGAAGACCTCATTGAAAAGGATTGATGTCATGCCTGCATCAGTGGGCTCAAACATCGATTGATTGTGAGGATGATACATTCTATTCTGCTATATACAGTCTCGCTATGAACAATAACTGACTCTATACACCTAACAAAACCACCATTGTTGGCAGTATTCTACCTGATCCCTTCATTGTAAGCAAGAGGTTTGGCTTTTGTACCAATCCCTTGAGGATTATATTTGACTGATTTTTTTGAACAATACCATGTCTCTGATTTCTATGTATAATTCTCTAATCTCTTCTTGCACTCTGAAATGTCATTAACTAGTTCTTATAAGGAAGTTTTGCTTGCTTCTAGCTTAATTAAAACATGAAATAATTATTTCTCTTTGATACTTTCATATAATTCTAGCAACACAGGAAGAAAGCACCAGCTATATATATTTTCAATCAGGAATTTAGCAAGTCCCACTTTTTAATCCCCTTACTATAAAGATGGCACATACAATATGAAGGATTTGGCTCTGTACTGCATTTTCCTAATTGCTCAATTCTTTTTATAAAAACAATGACACCTGGCTCCCCATACGGTCCATTTGTAATTTGAATATTTAAGACAGTATCTTAATTATTTAATAATTATTTAATATCACATGAACGGACTCCTGACATGGCGCTATAGGAGCATCACTGGACTGTGAACCACAAAGTTGGCAGTTCAAACACACCAGCTGTTCCTCAGAAACCCTATAAAAAGTTACTATGAGTTGGAGTCAACTCAATAACACTTAACAACAACAACATTTACATAAATAAGTTAAATTAATAATAGTAACTTATTTATCTAATAGGTAATGATTAAAATGTGGGACTACATCACAGATGTAACAATATATAAAGCAATAATCCCCATGAATATAAATTTTACAATGTATAAGGATAAACAAGGAAGAAATTCTATAGCAATATGGCAATAACCAACTTGTTTCTAAAAATCAATGATTTCAAGTTAAATTTAGAGGATGTCTCAAAATTGCTTGAACAGATTACTTACTTGAGAAGCAGTTTGTAGTGATTTAGAAAAGAAAATTCACTTCTCTTGGTTATAATACTGAAGCTCTGGGTAGTGTCAGATTTTGGTTTTTAAATACTGTAATGCCTTAGGGTAAAGATGGGCTCACACAAGTCTATGTAAGGCAATGTAGCATTGTTAGAGAAGTCATTTGTTGTTGTTGTTATGTACGTGGAGTCAGTTCTGACTCATAGTGACCCTGTACAGGGTTTCCGAGGCTGTAAATCTTTACGGGAGCAGAAAGCTTCATCTTTCTACCATGGAATAGCTGGTAGTTTCGAACTGCTGACTGTAAGGTTAGCAGCCCGATTCGTAACCACTACACTACCAGAGCTCCTTTAGAAATCATTAAAATTTTGTCCTCTAAATCTGTAAATCTTTTAATCCCACAGATTCTAATATCTAAAAAGGTGAGGAAATTCCAAAATATGCGCTCCCTTTACTTTATTTTAGATTACTTTTTAGGCATTCCCATGATTTCAAATCTTTCATTACATTAATATTGGCTAAACATAAAAATTAAAGACACAGTGTAAGCTTTAGGAATTTTAAAATCTCAGGTAGCAAATATATAAACTGAAGTTTTAAGTGATATTTTGCTTGTGTATCTTGCTTTAGAACACTCAGTATCTACTTAATGACTTTGTTTGCGGTATACTTGGAACTCTTGACATGCTCTAACAACAGAAACTTAAAAAATTATCAATGGTTACAAAGCAGAAGGAGATAATTACCCTCATTAATGAGTTTGCTTAACATCTTGACAACACTAACTTTCACAGCTGGAGAGCCAGGCTATTTTTATGTAAGATATACCTACCCTTGACATTCCTTAATTACTTTTCATGGTTTCCTTTGGCTCACCTTAATTTCCAGGAGTAATGTGGTTCCCACATTCAACATCAGCTGTAGATAATTCACATGGCAACAGCCCATTGTTGGACTTGATATAACCCTGAACTTGAAAACATTAATCTTATTTTAGAGGAGTCATCATCATACACTCCAAATAAAATTTCAAGTCTTCAGTTAATTTTTAACAGAATGAGTAAAAAAAAATTAATTTGAATGAAAATATTGTCATTTACGGATTCAGTAGATAAGTATATTCTGTTGTGGCATTGTAGGGTCAGCACTGGACTGCTAACTGCAAGATTAGTGGTTCAAACTCATCAACTCCTCAGAAACCGTATACAAGATTGCTATGAGTTGAAACTGACTCCACGGCACTTAATTACAACAACAACTTGAAATTTACTGTGAGAAATGATATAAAGAGATAACTAAGATAGTTTGGAATGATGCAAATATTTGCAAATTTACTGAGTGTTCTAAAGATTTGCTATGTGTTAAGTGATTTTAACTTACTACATTACAATTTTTATAGCACCCTGATGCAGTTAGAAGTGAATTAGTTAATTATTACCATTTTTGATCGTTTAAGGTGAAATGATTATTTTGTCTAATTGTCAGAGAGTGCACTAAATCCCATAAAATTGACAAATTATTTTAATACAATGACATATTTTTTTGTAGTAAAATATTTCCCCTGATATGCTCATTAGTTCTTTTTTAAATTAGATAACATTTGTGACATTTAACAAGAAACAGTAATAGTAACAGCTATCAGGTAATTTGATGTCAATACTCCAGTATAGGTTAAGGAGCTCTGGTAGCGTAGTGGTTACGAATCGGGCTGCGAGCCTTAAGGTCAGCGGTTCGAAACTACCAGCTGCTCCGCGGGAGAAAGATGAGGCTTTCTACTCCCGTAAGGATTTACACCCTCGGAAACCCTGTACAGGGTCGCTATGGGTCGGAACCGACTCGACGGCACTTAACAACAACAACAATACCTCTTCACTACTCATCTGTCAAGAAAGGAGGAAAAGGTCCAAATGGATGTCAGAAGAGACACTGAAACTTGCTCTCCAGCACAGAGATGCTAAAGTAAATGGAAGAAATGAGGAGATCCAAGAGCTGAACAGAAAATTTCAAAGATCAGCTCAAGAAGTTAAAACTAAATATTACAATGAAATGTGCAAAGATCTGGAGTCAGAAAATCAAAAAGGAAGAACATGCTTAGCATTTCTTAAGCTGGGGGAACTAAAGAAAAAATTCAAGCATCGACTTTCATTATTGAAACATTCTCTGGGCATATTCTTGAATGATGCAGAAAGCATCAAGAGAAGATGGAAGGAATACACAGAGTCACTGTTCCCAAAGGAAATGGCTAATAAATCAAAAAGGAAGAACATGCTTAGCATTTCTTAAGCTGGGGGAACTAAAGAAAAAATTCAAGCATCGACTTTCATTATTGAAACATTCTCTGGGCATATTCTTGAATGATGCAGAAAGCATCAAGAGAAGATGGAAGGAATACACAGAGTCACTGTTCCCAAAGGAAATGGCTAATGTTCAACCATTTCAAGAGGTAGCATGTGATCAAGATCTTCTCTATCCTGTATGCTCTCTGTGAGTTGGAATGGATTTCATGACTGTGGGATTGGGGTTTGGATCATAGTTATAACTAACTGAATGGCTGAAAATGTATCAGTCTTTGATTTTTAACTTCATTTCACCAACTCTTTCAGGTGTTGTTGCTGTTGTTATGTGCCATGGAGTCGGTTCTGACTCATAGCAACCCTGTACAGGGTTCCCAAGGCTGTAAATCTTTACAGGAGCAGAAAGCCTCAACCTTCTCCCGTGGAACAGCTGGGAGTTTTGAACTGCTGACTTTGCAGTTCACAGCCCGATTCGTAACCACCACACTACCAGAGCTCCTTACTCTTTTAGGTAAAAGATAAATAAAAAGAAGAAAATGTATCAGTTTAGCATCCAAATTCCTCACATTTTAACTTTAAAGTAAACTTAATTTTTTAATTCTTGCAGTTTATTAAAATGTTTGCCTTGCTTTTCATTGTCCATTTGGTAATGTTTTCTGCTGTTCTTGAATGTTCGTTAACATACAATTCAGTCAGCTAATAGAATGGATATGAAATTTGTCCACATATAGAACTGGGTTTGTATTCCAATTCTTGGATAATATCTGTCTTACAATCTGATGCTTACGCATTACAGTTTTGTTTTCCACAAGTCTTTTTTTGTTTATTGTTAGTTCTTTTCTTCTTTTTGTAGGTTGTTGACCATCTTAACTTTGGTGTATTTTGTAATTCAAGCTGTCTGGTATGGCAGTAAGATAAGTGCTGGACAGCTTACCATAAGGTTGACAGTTTAAACCCATTCATCACTCCCTTGGAAATCATATACAGAGTCACTATGAGTTGAAACCAACAAAAACATTGGTAGTTTGAATCCATCCAGGTGCTCCTAGGATAAAAGTCATGGTGATTTGTTTAGTAAAGACTGCAAACTAGAAAACCCAATTCGGCAGTCTACTCTGTCGTGTGGAATTGCTTTGAGTTGGAACTTAACAAAAATTTTAAAAGAGAGATAAATTATGTGGTCCGTGTTCCTGATCACACACTGGTATTTGGCGTGAGTCCCACTTTCTGAGTCCCACTTCAGAAAATGAAAAAAATATTTGTGCAGAATAAAGTCTAGAAAATACAAGAAAAAGAAATCATGAATGCTACAGGAATAATTATCTAAAAATATCTCTTTTTTGTGTATTACATAGTATTCTCACTCTTTCCCATCCAGTTTAATATTTGGTGATTATGTAAGAATTACTTTAATCCTTGTCCTGGTGTTTCTCTATGGGTTAATGCACTGGACTGCAAAGTTGGTTTGAACCACAAGGTTGGCGGTTCTAACTTACCAGCTGCTCCTTGGAAACCGTATGGGTCGGAACTGACTCAAAGGCACTTAACAACAACAATGAATAGCGCAATCATTCATTTGCTATTATACACTTATTTTCAGATCTGAGAAATAATAAGTGGTGTAAATACAAACGATCCTTGTGCTGTACAAATTTGCAATGTTAATGTATCAATTCAGATTCAGTTACAGAATTGTTGTTATTGTTGTTGTTATGTGCCGTGGAGTCAGTTCCGACTCATAGCGACCCTGTACAGGGTTTCCGAGGCTGTAAATCTTTAAGGGAGCAGAAAGCCTCATCTTTTTTCCACGGAGCAGCTAGTGGTTTCGAACTGCTGACCTTAAGGTTCACAGCCCGATTCGTAACCACTACGCTACCAGGACATAAATATAAGGATAAGTCAAAAAATGTTGCTACTGGGATTCCAGTTCATACATATACAGCTTTGTTCCAAATAAAACATGCTTACACATGTTTTTGTTATCTATCAGTATACTGCTGCAGACAAGTTCTCTCAGTAATAAACTTGTGTTTGTCTCATTAGGTTACCTTAAAAAAAGATCCAATGAAAACATTGACTTCTAGAAGTTCTTCTGGGTCAGTTAAATACAAGGCAGAGAGGTCACCTAAGAAGGTTATAATGATTGTTTTTCGGGATACCAAAGGGACAATCTTGATTGATTTTCTGAGTGGACACAGGATGACCACAGAGGCTTCTTATGAAGAAGTCTTAAGAAACTTGAAAACTGCATTGGTGAGAAAAAGACCTGGAAAATTGTGCCAAGCAATTGTTTTCCATCCAGGAACGTTTTCCATCCAGTGCACCTAAAAGGATGTCACTGAGAAACCTTACCCCACCCATCCTGATCATATCCCTTCAGATTTCTTTTTGTTCCCCAAACTCAAAGAACATTTAAAATTAACAGGATTTGAGTCTATTGAGGATGCCAAAACTATTGTCTTTGATGTGGTATAAAATCAAAGGGTGCAGAATTCTTTGGGAAAGGGTTAGAGAGATGGAAATTGCAGCTAATAATCTTAATAACCATTTTATTGTATGTTTCATTTTAACTGCTTGTGATGAGCATAACCTTGTTACATCAGAGAATTTCCTTCTCCTTCACTGACTTAACTGAAGCCTAAATCTTCCCTCAGAACATAGTTTTCAATCAATCATTGTCTCTTTGAGTGAAGTCTGCTCATCAGACATATTATCTATATTCCTAAGGTTGACTGATGGCAGGCTTGTTTACATAGCTTCTTTATGCAGTATTTCAAATGTATATTTCATAATATGTTTAACTACCTACTTTTAAAATCTGTCACTGATTTTTACAAAATTCTTAACCCTTTCCAATCTTATTTAATATTGGGGTGGGGGGATTGGCATGAAAATGATAACCGCCACAAATTATACATGGCAACAATGTTTGTGAATATATATTGCTTATGATATGATGCAGACACATACCAAAATAATAGCAGATGCAAGTATAGTTTGTAGCAACTCAACTACATCATAGGTCAGGGATTACTTGTATCAAACTTTATACATGTTTTTAATCTACTTGTTTTAGTGACTATACTTTCTTCGTAGCCTTATAGAGTATACTGAGGTTAAATCATTTCAACTACACTGAACCTTCCTAAATGACTGAGTAAAATTTTGCATATTTTCCCATTGATTTCATGGATTCCTTTTTGTCACCCCTCACACCATCAAAACAAAGCAAATATATTTACTTATTTCTATAGAAAACAGTTTTGGGGCAGCTGTGTTTTGGGAACTGTTAAGGGCTATATTTTAGCAGCCAACAATGCATACCTACATTAATTGAAACCAAAACAAAAGTCTGTGCCATTGAGTCAATTCCAACTCCTAGCAACACCATAAGACAGAATGGAAGTAACCCATTGGGTTTCCAAGTTTGACATCCTTATAGAAGCAGACGTTCATGTATTTCTCCTGTGGAATAGCTGGTGGGTTTGAACCACTGACCTTTCATTTGGTTCCAACTCATAAAGTGAAGAGGACTTGAAACATTTACTTATGAAGATCAAAGAGCACAGCCTTCGATATGGATTAAATCTCAATGTCAAGAAAACAAAAATCCTCACCACTGGACCAATAAACAACATTCTTATCAATGGAGAAAAGATTGAAGTTGTCAAGGACTTCATTCTTCTTGGATCAACTATCAACACTTGCGGAAGCAGCAGTCAAGAGATCAGATGACGTATTGCATTGGGCAAATCCGCTGCACAGGAACATTTTAAAGTATTGAAGAACAGAGATATCAGCTTGAGGACTAAGGTTTGCCTGACCCAGGCCCTGGTGTTTTCAATAGCCTCATATGGATGCGAAAGCTGGACAGTGAATAAGGAAGATCATAGAAGAATTGATGCCTTTGAGTTGTGATGTTCGAGGAGAATACTGAAAGTGCCATGGACTGCCAAAAGAACCAATAGATCTGTTTTGGAAGAAGTGCAGCCAGAGTGCTCCTTGGAGGCCAGGATGGCTAAGCTTCGTCTCTCCTACTTTGGACTTTTGTCCGGAGGAAAAGGATGTCATGCTGGGTAGGGTGGAGGGTCAGAGAAAAAGAGGAAGACCCCCAACGAGATGGATCACCCAGGTGGCATCATTGATGGACTCAAGTGTGGCAGCTGTAGTGAGGTTGGCCTAGGATTGGGGATCGGACATTGTTTCATTCTGCTGTGCATGGGGTCGCTATGAGTCGGTTCCGACTCGATGGTACCTGACAACAACAACATAAAGACCCTACACACAACAGAACAAAACACTGCCAGGTCTGTGCCATCCTCAAAATTGTTCCTATGTTTGAGCCCATTACTGTTGCCTCTGTGCGGATCCATCTCATTGGGGTGCTTCCTTTTGTATGTCGATCCTTCACTTTATCAAGCATGCCTTTCTGCAGGGATTTGTCCTTCCTGATAACATGTCAGAAAATTGCGAAGTCTCACCATCCTGGCTTTTAAGAAATATTTGGGTTATACTTCTTCCTACACAGATTTGTTTGTTCCTCTAGCAGTTCATAGTACTTTTAATATGCTTCTCCAACAACATAACTCAAATGCATCAATTCTTCTATGGTCTACTTTATTCATTGTCAAACTTTCACATGCATATGAGACTATTTAAAATACAATGGCTTGGGTCAGGTGCACTTTAGTCCTCAATCCCACATTTTTGCTCTTGAACACTTTAGGCAGCAGATTTTCCTAATGCAGTGCCTTGTTTGAGTTCTTAACTTCGGTTTCCGTTAGTGTTGATTTTGGATGTGAGAAAAATGAAGTATTTGACAACTTCAATCTCTTCTCCATTTATCATGAGAACGTTCTTTATTATTCCAGTTGTGAGGATTTTTGTGTTCTTTAAATTGAGGTGCAACCCATACTGAAGGCTATGATCTTTGATCTTCATCAGTAAGTATTCTAGTCCTCTTCACTTCCAGTAAACAAAGTTCTATCATCTGCATGTCACAGGTTATTAATGAGTCTTCTGTTAATTTACTTCTTAGGTACCATTTAGTCAGCTCCAACCCATAGCTACCCTGTGCACAATAGAAGGAAACATTCCCCCACCCCCAGGCATCCACACCATTGTTATTACACTTGAGCTCATTGCTGCTCAAATGGTCAATCCATCTTGCTGAAGCCCTTCTTCTTTTTTGCTGATGTTGTTGTTGTTAAGTGCCATAGAGTTGGTTCTAACTAATAGCAATCCTGTACAGGGTTTCCAAGGAGCAGCTGGTGGGTTTGAACTGATGGCCTGTGGTTCACAGTCCAGTGTTGATTCTATAGGCCACACCAGGACTCCCAGTTACCTACCAAGCACAACATGTTACAAGTTAGAATTATTTTTTGATCATTTGTGTCCCTTTTTTTTTTTTTTTTACAGTATCTATATATTTTTTGTATATTAGTGATACAAAAATCATTCTAAAGTTTAATATTTTGTTTGATAGAGTTTTAGATATTTAAGTATAGGTATCAAATCCACAGTGAAAAGTGATACAAATGATTATTTTCTAAATGCAGTTTAAGCTGAGAATAAGTGTTAATTTCCATTCTTGCATAAGCAGCAAATATTTCTTGAGATAACGACCCCATTTTACAGTGATTTCGCTCTAAATTAATTTTACTCCATCCACACGATGATAGCTCAGTGGCTCTGTAGGAAAAGCACTGGACTGTGAACCCCAAGGTCAGCAGTTTGAACCCACATTAACTGCTCCATGTGAGATAGATGAGACATTCTACTCCCACAAAGATTTAAAATGTCTTGGTAACCCCATACAGAGTAACTATGAGTCGCAACCAACTCAACAACACTTAACAACAACAGCAAAAGACGGAGCTAACTTGTCCCTATCAATCATATTAATAACTCATATTGATATCACATTGCCAAGTGATCATTAAAGCTAGCAGTTGTTCTCAATGTTGTTACTGCTAAGAGCTACTACAATTTTATTTACTTTTAAAAACACTATGCTCCTTAGCATTTATGAATCAATATCCTTAATCCCTCTCCCCATGCTTCTCAAAGGGTAGCTAAATTAAACAAAAACAGCATGTCACTGGATCACAGGATATAAATTCTTTTGAGATTCTACTTAATGCAAATTCTGCTTTTGGAGTTGAAAGGAAATTAGAGAAGTTTAGTGTGGATAAAATGTTTCAATTCAGGCATTTAAAAGGAACTGGGTAAACTATTGAACATCTGCTGAATGTAATCACATTGGGGAATACAACATCTTGAAACGAAGCTCAAAAAAAAAGCCACAAATTTTTCAAAGCCTAGCACCCAGTTTAGTTATACTATTTTTAATGACTTTTCTTCAATAAGTAATGTTTCCAAAACTTTTGGAACAAAATCTTTACCAATTTAAAATTGTAGATAATGCATTGACATTTAAATTTGATTGTTGTTGAACAACCTGTATAGGACTTTCAATTAGAGGTTTGAACCACTACTTATGATATAGTGCCACACCAGGACTAAAACTAACAGAAACTTGATGAATGGATGAACTAGTCTTTGGATTTCTAGTACTTTCTTCCAGGATGCAGGAGACTTTGTAAGTATATTCTTTATCCCTCTCACTTTTTCTTCTAGCTGTAACAATTAGTAGTTTAAACATGTACATCACACCATTTCTCCTGTTTACCTTAATCTGGCTCATGTAAGAGAATACTATTTCACAGGTGTGCTCTTTCCTAAAGCTATTTATTCTTGGTCACCTGAGCCAAAGACCAGTCTATCATTTGTTGTTGTTGTTAGGTGCCATTAAGTGGATTCCAACTCTTAGCAGCCCTGCATAGGGTTTCTGAGGAGCAGCTGGTGAGCTTGAACAGCTGACCTTGCAGTTCAATCCAACCTTGCAGTCCAGTGCATTAACCCACAGAGCCACACTAGGATTCCAACAGAAAGAATAATAATGGACAGATAGCATCAGCTAATTGTTGATAGTTGCCTTTGTGTATGAAGTTTTTTTGTGTGTGTATTATCTTTGAAGTTCCTCTCAGAATATATGTAAATCATTCACAATGGAAGCACAGAAGATTAAGGCCAAAATTTTTGTAAAATCAGTTAAGCTGATTAGTACTAAATGACTGATGTCCCATCTGCTAAGGTGGTAATAATTTTTTTTAAAAACTGCCTATATTAAGAGCTTCATTTCACAAAATATCCATAGTCAATGTTCCCGTTGGATATACTTTATGCTAATTGACAAATGAAGAAAATGATGACAAATGACATCATTTTATGAGTTTAATGCCACTATTAAAAAAAACAAACTAGCAAATCATCTATGACACTATTAGGAGAATATGTTTTTAATATTGGACAAATACATTTTTGCAATCAGCTTTCTAAATGGAAATTTTAAAACATCTGTACAGAGGTCTGAACAAATAGATGAGGACTCATGGCACAACCATAGTATCCTATGTATATGCAAAACTGTTACAATCTAACTGTGAGCTCTCCAGGAGAAGGGGAACCAATTAACTTTGAGTATCCTGCTCGTACTTTCAGACTGTGAGGACAAACCAGTCCCTGGAGTAGGAGATCATGGTTGGTAGGGTGGAGTTGTCAATGAAAACAAAATGAGTTCCCACAGGATGGACTGTCAATGGCAACAACCATGGGCTCAAACACATCAACAATTGTAAGGACCGGGCAGGACTAGGAAGAGTTTCATGCTGTTGTGCATAGTGTCACTGTGAGTGAGGACTGACTAGATAGCAAATAACAACAGCATATTGAAAGACTCTGCACAGATCATAAAGGCTTGGAAATTTCTTGTCCTCTTGGTAAAAATATTTAGAAATGATATAAATTGTTGAGGGAATCGTCGTGCAATTGATATTCATCATTATGAATTAATAAATTGAAAATATAATTTTGCATACTATTTACAGATTCTCTGTATTAAATATGAAGCTGCTTTCAGTATACTGACAAATCAGGTTTCTAGCTGCAATTACTTTGAAGGTAACAGAAATTGTAAATTAGACAATGTTTCATAGAAAGGTATTAGTAGACAAGAGCTTGTTCTGATAACTTCATGTGTCATACAAGTGAGGTTCAATATTATTATGGACTCAACATTTAATCGTAGCAGCTTACTGTAACGAAGGATGTGTCCATATGCATTGTATGTCATTCAGTGTGACCCACAGTTCCTTCTGCTTTGTTGTGCCTTTCCTCCAGGTGGCCAGGCTCCATCTGCAACTTCATGGTTTTCATAGCAGAAGGTAAAGCAAAACGGGATACAATGAACTTAAAACTTTCCTCACAACTAACACTTAGCTCTCTGCCCATATTCCACTCACAAAATCAAAACTCATTGTTAAGTTGGTGTAAGTATGGAAGATATTCAGATCAGGATGTTCCCAACTGGATACAACTCATACTCAAAGAAGGTCATATACTGAACATGTTTAGAACAAGACAGTCAAAGCTAGTCTACAACACCAATAATGACTGAACAGATCTCTCTTTTGTCTAATATAAATGATCACTGTGCCAAATTTTTAATTTCCCAATCGATGACAATTTTTTTTTTTTTTTGTCATTTGTCCTATTCATGGTGACCTTCCTTCCATATAACAAAACAAAACAAAACATTGCCTGCTCCTCACCATCTTCATGGTCAAATCCATTGTGTCTAGTGGGTCATTCCATCTCCATATTATTAAGGATTCCCTCATTTTTGCTGATCCTCAACTATACCAACCATGATGTCCCTTTCTAGCTATTGATCTTTCCTGATGACTTTTTCAAAGTAGTCAAACTCTAACCATTATCTACTCTAAGGAGCCTTCTGGTTGTATTTCTTTTAAGAATGATTTGCATTTTCCTTCAGCAATCCAACTGTACATCCAATGTTCTTTATCAACACCAGAATTCATACGCATCAATTTGTAGGTCATCATGACAATTCTGGTTTTGTTTTAGTGCTTTTTATCCTACATAAAATTCATAAGAAATGCAATTTTTGGAGAGTTTCCAACTTAAAGCCAGTCACAACTTCCTTAATCCCTCCCAGGAATCCTCAGCACAGCCTGAATTCTGTAAATTAGCAGAATTCGGATACAAGGTTGGAGAGTGGAGGCATGTCTGACCTCTACTGCATAGAAATAGGCTCTTTTTGAGATGTTGCCATAGTTCTTCTGAATTGTATTTTCCTTTTTTGCAGCAAACTAAATTAGCCTACCTCATTGTACTAAGAATCAAACACACATACACAAACAAGGAAAGAAAACACCATTGTTGTCCAGTTGATTCTGACTCATAGTGACCTATAGGACAGAGTAAAGTTGACCCACAGGGCTGCCCAAGCTGTTATCTTTATGGAAACAGATTGCCACATCGTTCTTCCATGTCTGGTAGGTGGCTTTGAACCACCAACTTTTTGGTTCACAGTCAAACAACCATTGCACCACCAAGACTCCTTTTAACAAGTATATTCGCATCCTTCTTGGGTTATTGAGCTTTGACACTGTATCAAAATAGACCCCATTTTCAGCACTAATACAATCTATCATACTATGACTACCTGGTGTGACACTGTAGAATTAGCCCTGAACTGGGAACCACAAGGTCAGCAGTTCAAACCCATCAGCTGCTCAGCGTTGCTATGAGTCAGAACTAATGATGGCACTTATCAACAACATTTATAAATGAAGGAGCCCTGGTGTCACATGGTCAAATGCTGCTAAACACAAAGTTGATGGTTCAAACCCACCAGCCACTATGCTTCCTGAAAATGTGGCAGTCTGCTTCCATACAGATTTACATCTTGGAAAACCTATAGGCTAGGTCTACTGTGTTGTATAGGGTCTCTATGAGTAGGACTTTCTCATCAGCAGTGGGCTTGGGGTTTTAGTTTTGATTTGTGAATTATATCAACAGTTGTAAAAGCCCATCAGTAACAATGAAATATGGTCTCACCATTCTGTGCAGTTTATACATTGTAATGCATTCATTATCTAACATTGCTGAAAAAAATATCTGCCCAGACTCGATCTAAATTTATCTTTATGTTGATTGGCAGGTTTGTTTTTTCTTCATTTTTTTGAAGTACAAATTATCTGTGTGAAAGAGGTGGCAAGGGAGATGGCATCTGATCTCTTCTTACATCACCAGGAGAAACTAGAATTAAATGCCACATCAGCCAAAGGCTGATTTCTATGAGGTAAATGTCAGACAAGCCTCCAAAATTCTCTTGTTCTGACACCAACCATCCCTTCCTACCACACTCGAATTCTCAGCTGGGTTCAATAATTCATTGCGATAACCACACAGAACTCACCAACCACACGTTTATTAGGGGAGTTTAGAGGTTGCAGTTCAGGATTAGAAATGTTCAGGATCTATCTAGTTTATTTGTCAGCACAGCCTGTAAACTGGCTTCTCTCTGGCCCTTGACTCCTTATTCTGGCTTCTGCCCTGCTTGGACAATGTTACAAAACACTTATAGCGCTGCTGATAAATGCTCAAAGGACACTCCATTGTTATATAAGCCCCTGCACAAAGGTACTCAACTCTATTGCTCCTCAGTTAAGTGCCTACAGGCACCCCATTCCACAAGCAAGCCTCCTGCCTAAACACACTCAGCTTTGCTTGCTCTATGGGCCGGGAAGTCCATTGTTTCACTTCAGGTTCTGGCTGTTGGTTCTGCTGCTGCTTATCTTCTGCTGTTCCTCCGGTGTTAAGCTTTCTGTCCCTGGATTGAGGAAGTTCACTGCAGAAGGATCTTGGAACTGAAAGAACGTGCTTTACTCCTGGATCTCCATCCTTGTTGCTAGTGAGATCCCTACTTCAGCTGCTGAAATCAAGGAGGAAGACAGATTTGACCAATTCCCAAGTTTTTATAATCACAACTCTTTTAATCATTCACAACTGAACCCTAGAATCCTTTCAGCATCTTGCCTCTCCTCTTTCCATCAGAAAAAAAAAGTTGTTTGGTGGGGGTTACAGAGAAGAACCATATACAGTGATTTACAGGATCACGAGCTCAGTAAATTTATTTTATTTTTCTTAAAAGTGGGTAAAATATCAAAGATTAAGTGGCAGAAACACTTGTCTTGGATTCTCTAGTGGTATACATCAGTTACTTAACAATTGTCCCAAGACATCAAGTTGATTCCGATTCATAGCAAGACTATAGAACAGAGTAGAACTGTCCCATATGATCCCAGGCTTGGAATCTGTATGGAAGCAAACTGCCACATATTTCTCCCAAAGAGGGGCTGATGAGCTCATACTTCCAGCCTTTCAGTTAGCAGCCAACTACTTAATCTCTGGGTCTCCAGGTTCCTTTATTGAATAATGTTGTTGTTGTTGTTATTAAGTGTCGTGGAATCAGTTCTGACTCATAGCGACCCTATATAGGGTTTCTGAGGCTTTACATTTTATGGGAGCAGAAAGCCTCATCTTTCTCCTGCACGGTGGCTGATGGACTAGAACTGTTGATCTATGGTCAGCAATACATTGTTTGATTTCTTGACTGCTGCTTCCATTAGTGATGATGGTTGATCCGAGCAAAATGAAGTCTTCGACAACTTCAGTCTTCTCTTCATTTATATGAATGTTATTTATTGGCCAACTAGTGAATATGTTTGTTTTTGTTAAATTGAGGTGCAAGCCGTACTGAAGGCTGTGGTCTTTGAACTTCATCAGTGAGTACTTTAAGTCTTCACCACTGGAGCAATAAATGCTGTTGTTGTTGTTAGGTGCCATTGAGTCGGTACCAACTCATAGCAACCTTAGGCACAGCAGAACAAAACACTGTCTGATCCTGAGAGCAACAGATAACATCATGATAAATGGAGAAAAGGTTGAAGTTTTCAAAGACTTCATTTTGCCTGTTGTTCATCCACCATCAACATTCATGGAAGTAGCACTCAGGAAATCAAACAGCATTTTAGGTAAATCCAATGCATAAGATGTCTTGAAAGTATTTAAGAGCAAAGCTATCAGTTTGAAGTCTAAAGTACGCCCGACCCAAGCCTTGATATTTTCAATAACCTCATATGTATGGTAATGTTGGACGGCGAATAAGGAAGACCATAGAAGAACTGATGCACAGTGAGTTTTGTGATTGGAGAAAAGTATTAAAGGTGCCATGGACTACTAGAAGAACAAACAAATCTATGCTGTAAGAAGTACAAATAGAATGCTCTTTTTGTATTATATTTGTACAAATGGAAGCCAGCTTGGTGAGACTTTGTCTCTCATACTTCGGACATGTCAGGAGGGAACAGTCACTGGAGAAGAATATTATGTTAGCTACAGTGAAAGGTCAGTGAAAATTAGCAAGACCCACCCACCCCCCACCAATATGATTTGGCACAGTGGTAGCAGCAATTGGCTCAAACTTATTAATGATTGTGAGGTTGGCACAGGACTGTGCAGTGTTTCATACTGTTGTGTATAAATTGCTGAGTCAGACTGAATTGGATGACATGTAACAACAATCACAACGAAGCTGGCATTTGAGACACCTATGATAGCTTCCAGCATTGCAGCACCAGGTAAGCCACCACAGTACAACAAACTGACAGATGAGTGATGACATGAAGATTGTTGTTGTTAAGTCCGGTAGAGCAGGTTCTGACTCATCGCGACCCTCTATTGGGTTTCCGAGGAGCAGCTGGTGGGTTTGAACTGCTGACCTTGTGGTTTGCAGTCCAGTGCTGATCCTCCTGTGCCACACCAGAAGTCTGACATACAGGTACAAATTAAAAAATAGTTTTGCAGATAGTAACTGATGACAAACTATGAGGCTGCTGTTCTAGCAATCCAAGTAAAACAGTAAAATCTTGTGATATAGAAAATGAAAGTGTGTGTGGTACCTTGAATTTATTGGATGCAGTGCTTCTTTCCAATGTTTTCCTAATTCCCACCAAGTGACTCAGTGGGACCAAGAAAATAAAGTATACAGAACTTTAAGGGTAGAGTCCTGGCGTGACACTGTAGGAAAGCATTAGAACGCAGGGTCATTTGCATTTCAAGTTCAGTATTTCAAACTCATCAACCACTCCTCAGAAACCCTATACAATGTTACTATGTGTTGGAATGACTTGACAGAATTTAACAACAATGAGCCTGGGATTGGATTGTCAAACTAGGTTTCAGTGGAGCCAACCCCGTTTGTAATGTTGTTGTTGTTGTTGTTGTTATGTGCCGTGGAGTCGGTTCCGACTCATAGCGACCCTGCACAAGGTTTCCGAGGATGTTAATCTTTACGGGAGCAGAACGCCTCACCTTTCTCCCGCGGAGCAGCTGGTAGTTTCGAACTGATGACCTTGCGGTTCGCAGCCCGATTCGTAACCACTACACTACCAGAGCTCCTTGTTTGTAATAGTAGAGGTGATAACAGAGAAGGTGGTGTGGAGAAACAGAGCAGCTGCAGGCTCTTGGCCCAGGGATTGAGTAAAACTGAGTGCCTAAAGGCAGGAGATTGGCTTTGCATAATGTGCCCTTTGGGCATTCACAGATTGGCTAAAAGAGTTTTGTAACATTTGCATGGGCAGGGAGGAGGCCAAGGGAACACAAGGCTGAGAAGCCTCCACAAACCTGAGGCATGCCTGCAATATGGCAGACAAGAGGCATTTCTGATGGGAGACTGCTGTGTCCTGAGTTGGTTTTGATCCTGAATTGTCCCCTGTTCACGCCCCTGATAAACCCCATAATTGTGAGCATTGTTATGAGTTCTGTGGGGTCATTACAATGGATTATTGAACCCAGGTGTGAAGCAGACAGCGCTGTGGGAGGGATGGTGTGGATTTTGAACAAAGGGAATGATATTTGAGAGGTAAGATTTGGTGAGCAGTTACATTATACAGAAATAATAAAGGACTAAGCAGTAGAATAATTATTTCTTTCAGCAGCACTGGTAGCGTAGTGGTTACGAGTCCGGCTGTTAACGTCAGGGTCGGCAGTTGGAAACTACCAGCTGTTCTGCGGGAGAAAGATGAGGCTTTCTGCTCCCGTAAAGATTTACACCCTCGGAAAACCTGTACAGGGTCGCTATGAGTAGGAACCGAATTCACGGCACATAACAACAACAACAATTAATAGTCAACGTTTGACAATAAGTTTTAGGCCCAATTGTACTATAATGTAAATAAGTAATAATTATATGCTCAATTTGTTGTTGTTACTGTTAAGTGCCAACAGTAGATTCTCAGTCATAGCGACCCAGTATAGGGTTCCCAAGGAGCCATTAGTGAGTTGAGCTTCTAACTTTGTGTTTCAAACCTACCTTATGGTCCAGTGTTTATTCGACAGTGCCACACCAGGGCTCCATAATCTCAATTTTGTTAAGTGCCATCAAGTAGGTTCCGACTCATGGGACCATGGTTTCCAAAGAGCTGCTGGTGGGTTTGAACCGCAGACTTTGCAGTTCAAACCACCTTTGCAATCCTGCAGCACCGCATCATGACTCCATAAACTCAGTGTTGTTTTGTTAAGTGCCGTCGAGTCAATTCAGAACCATAGTGACCCTGCATAGGGTTTCCAAGGAGCAGCTGGTTAGCTTGAACCATTGACCTTGCAGTTCAAATGACTTTGCAGTCTGATGCATAAGCCCACAGTGTCAGAGCTTTTAAAATGTGTTTTTCTTTAAAAATTATGTTCTGTCTTTGCAAATGCTTATAATGCAAGTGAGTAAAAACCTACCGTGTGCACACGAAATATAAAAATAACATGTAATCCAAGTGTATCAAAGTAGAGTTTAAATATTAGAGGGAATAAAATACCTTTTAGCAGCAGACATATTTCTGCTTTTAAGTATTTTTGGAAACTTTTAAATATTATTTCATTTGTATAAAAAGTATGCATAGTAAAATAAAAACAATAAACCTATTGACATCTAGTGAATTCTGACTCATGGTTAAGCAATGAATATCAGAGTAGAACTGTGCTCCATACGATTTTCAGTGGCTGATGTTTTGGAAGAAGATTGCCAGGACTTACTTCTGAGGTGCCTCTGTGTGAATTTTAATCATTAATCTTTCAGTTAGCAATTGTACATTTAATGGCTTGTAAATATGAGGAACTCTGGTAGCGTAGTGGTTACGAATAGGGCTGTGAACCTAAGGTCAGTGGTTCGAAACTACCAGCAGCTCCAAGGGAGAAAGATGAGGCTTTCTCCTCCCGTAAAGATTTACACCCTCGGAAACCCTGTACAGGGTCACTATGGGTCGGAACCGACTTGACGGCACTTAACAACAACAATATATAATAATTAATAAAGATGAAATATTACAAAAGAGCACACAAGTGCTGTTGTCTTTTCTCTGAAATTCTTCCTGCCTGGAAATTATCCTGACAGATTTTCATTTATTTATTTTTTTATCTCATGTGTTACACATGTTCAGGTTTCTTTAGCTCAAATACGTCTTCTGCTCTATATCCGAACTATCTTGGTTCTGAAGTCAGAGTATGAATACTGGCAAGGTGTCTCAGAGTCCTGGTGTTGAGATTTGTTGTTCCTATTGTTGGAGCTGTTAGTGATAGCAGAGTGTTAGTGCATATATTGTTGCATATGAATAAAACTTTGGAGGCTAGACTAAATAAAATGTGGTAGTCTTGGTTGTATTAATTATGTTGCCTGAGTACCCAGTCAAAAAAAAAAAAAAAAATAGAGCTAATAAATGATACAATAAATTAAAAATGACTCTAATTAATGTGAGTTGTGTTGTAGTATCAATTAAAAGACAGATAATAATTTTATTAAAGCTGTGCCTAAAGCTAAATACCATTAAGATAGCAAGAAATATAAATCAGAACATTTTATTTCAAGGTTTGCAAACATAGTGACTTGAATGTTGAGTAGTAGAAATGAGAGCAAACGTGTAACACACTAAAGTGTCTTGCATTCTACAAAGGGTCTAATTTTCTCTACTCCAGAATCAAAACGAAAATTCAGGAATTATAGCTGGACTATAAGAAGACTATGGCTCATTAATGATTTAGCATATGAATCCACCTGTCAAATCACTTGAAGATTTTGTATTGTTTTGTTAAAGATAACAAGGATCTTATGTGGTGCTGTGGGTTAATGAACTAGACTGCAAAGCCTTTTGAACTGCAAGGTTGGTAATTCAAGCTTACCAACTACTCCTGGGAAACCCTATACTGGGTCGCTCTGGGTCGGAACTTACTCAATGGCACACAACATATCTCTCTATGTACCTATCTATCTATGTATCTATCATCTGTCTATCTTAGATCAAGTAATTTAATTCAAGTATCCTATTTACTAAGTTACTGAAATAAATATTTATCCACAATCTCTAAAAATACTTCATGTTCCATTTCATTCACTCATGTTTTCCCATTGAAATCATGTTCAGTTTGATTTAATCTTTTTGTGTTTTCCAACTTTTATACTTTCGAGGGAGTTGGGGGGCATCACATTCTTTATTTATGCTAAGATAATAAGATTGTTTCACCAGTGTACTTACTATCAGTTTCTATTTAGATTCTTGCTCAACAGTAGTTTTAATTGTGTTGTCTTGAGTAGTATAATACTAACATCACTCTATTATAGCCACTAAAATTTACAAATTACAAGAATAGTTATTAACTGTTGTTGTTTTTAAGTGTTATTGAGTTGGTTCTGACCCATAGCACCACTGTATAGGGTTTCTGAGGAGCAGCTGGTGAGCTTGAACTGCCAACCTTGTAGTTCAAACTAATTTGCACTCTAGCGCATTAACCCACATTGCCACACCAGGACTCCTTATTAATTGTTGTTAAGTGCCGGTGAGTTGATTCTGACCCATAGTGACCCTGTATAGGGTTTCTGAGGAGCAGCTGGTGAGTTTGAACCACTTGCACTGCAGTTCAAATAGCTTTGCAGTCTGGTACATTAATCCACAGTGCCACCTTATTAATTAGTGAATGCTAATTTAAGTGGCTTCACAAAATAATTAATTCACTTAGTTTTTTTAAATATAAAATCTGTTCAACTAAATTTTGCTATTTTAGATATTCTCCTTAAACAATTTGGTCAGGTACCATATTTGTTCACTCAATCTGTACATTAATTAAATCAAGACATATTTTGAAGCACTTATTCAATGCTGTCATCTCTGTCATCTATAGCTGGACTATAAGAAGAATATGGCTCATTAACAAGCTGAAATATGCAGATGAAACAGCTATGCATGCAGAAAGTGAAGAGCATTTGAAGCCCTTGCTGATGAAGACCAAAGAATACAACTTTCAGTATGGATTACCACTCAATGAAAGAAAACAAAAATCCTCACAACTGAACCAATAAATAACATCATGATGAATGAAAGAATAATGTGAAGTTGCCAAAAATTTCTTTTTATTTAAAGCCACAATCAATGCACAAAGAGAGCAAAGGACATACTGCATTAAGCAAATGTGTCAGAGACCTCTATAAAGTCTTAAAGAACAAAGGTGTTACTTTGAGTAATTAGGTACACCTGGCCTGACTGAAGACATGAAGCTATGGTATTTTCAATTGCCTCATATGCATAGAAAAGCTGAACAATGGATAATTTATGCAATGGAATTGTGGTATTAGTTAACAATCATGAAATTGCCATGGACTGCCAGAAGAGCAAACAAATCTGTCTTCTAAGAAGTACAGCGAGAGAGTACCTTAGCAGGATGGCAAGACTTCATCTCATGCACTTTGGACGGGCTTGGTAAAGTAAAGTGTCCTCAAAGAAGAGGAAGACTCATGACGCAGTGGATCGATGCAGTGACTACAACAATGCAAAGAAGACACTGCAAATGGAACACACCTGTCAGTATTTCCTTCTGTTGTTGTGTAAGGTCACTATAAGTTGGAACTGACTTCATGGCACTTAACAAAGGAAATGTAGGATAAACGCTGGACTCCGAACCATCAGCTGGCCCTTGAACACACTATACAGGGCCGCTGTGAGTCAGAATTAACTGGATGGCACTTAACAACAACAACAATATGTCATCTTTCTTGTTGCTAGATGTCATTCAGTTCGTAACTCATACCGACTCATAGCGACCTTATGCACAGTAGAATGAAACACTGCCCGATCCTGGGCCAACCTC
>NW_006408547.1:6991628-7023218 GCF_000296735.1 Chrysochloris asiatica | reverse complement strand
TCTTCCTCCAATCCTGATGCCACGTTTTTCTTCATATACCCCAGCTTTTTGGATTATTTGCTCAACATACAGGTTAAATAAGTATGGTGAAAGAATAAAACCTTGTTGCACACCTTTCTTAATTTTAAATCATTCAGTGTTCCTATGTTCTGTTCCAACAACTGCTTCTTGGTCCAGGTACAGATTCCTTATGAGCACAATTAAGCGTTCTGGAATACTGATACTTCACAATGTTGTCCATAGCTTGTCATGATCCACACAATCCAAAGCCTTTGCGTAGTCAATAAAGCACAGGTAAATATCTTTCTGTCATCTATAGTTACTAAAAATATAGAATGATTTTTTAAGACTTTGTAGTAAATCCACAGAATTGTGAGAAGTTTCTTATTGTGAGCTTGTTGTTATAAAGTGCTGTTGAGTCAGTGCTGTTGAGTTGTTTCTAAGTCATAGTGATCCTGTACAGGGTTTCCAAAGAGTGTCTGTTATGTTTGAGTCACGGACTTGATGGTTAGCAATCTAAAGTGTGATATTATTTTCATTGAAGTTTCCTGTTTTTTGACCTTGATATCTCACATTTATATTGCTCCACTAGTTGTTAGTGTGAGAAATGTTGTCCATACAGACAAATACTCAAGTAATTCAATCTGTACTCATTTTAGTGGGAGTGAGGTTTTCTTTATTCAATTTTGCAAATTCGGACACCCAACCCAGTAGACATGGGCAGACATACCGCATGGACAGCCTGTAAACAGTTTTATTCCCCTGTCATGAACAAGCCCCTCCTTCAATTCCCCTTTTACTGGGTATGATGGAGTTTTCAATCTCCTTCTGAATGTGGAATGTTACCTGCTAGTCCTTACTGGGAGCACTCTCATTTAAAGTTACTGTCCCCTTTCCCCACGAACTTACCCTATTTCCTTGATAAGAATATATCTATATATATAATATTCTTACTTAAAATTCCTACCAGGTCAGAGTAGTTCTTCCCCTCCACTGAGCTCCTTTTGTTATGCTAGCCTGCTGTCCCCAAGACTCCCCTCAGTTCTGATGATGGACCATGCCAACAAGAGTTATTTCTCACATAAGAGAAATGATTTGTACGTCTAAGTAGCACCACATTTCAATGACCACATTTATTGCCTGTCAAGTCTTTTCTCCCTCAGGAATTGAGTTCTTATCACAACTGCCACCTTTCAGCATTTCATTTATCACTTTACTGATTGACAGTTTTGAACATTGATCAACATGTTCATTTTGTTTTGGATGGCATAAGGACATTCTGAAGCATGCATTCAGACAAGTCAATTAGTAGCTCTGGACTGTGAGGAAACATCATTCTTGACAGCCAATGAAAGGACAGTCTGGCTAGCAAATGAGAGTTCATGTATCAGCACCTTCTGTTATAGCAAGCACATCATTTTTAGACCAGGAGGTGAAAAATCCACAATAGTTTTGGCAAAGAAATTGACAAGTGAAAAATCAAATAATAGTGTGAAACATGTGACCGGCCATGTGTACAAATCAACACTTCGTGTGTGCATACAGAAATGTATAAACCCTTGTTGCTGTTAAAAGTCTCAAGCAAGACCCACAGCACTCATTAAAAAACTGAGGTCCAAAAGAGAATGAAAGGATTAAAGCTGAAAAGTTGATTTGGAGCAAAATTCAGATTGAAGCTCCTTTCCATTATCTCACAACATCTCAGGTCTGTACCCCAGGAAAACAGTTGCCAATCCATACGCATGCCCAGGGTAGAAATAGCAATGTTATCACTCTCATATTAAATACACATGTACAAATACTCTTCTTCCTAACCCAGACGCAGAGTAGTGCATCTTCACACTTTGATTTCCCAGATGTTGTTTGTGAATTTGTTGTCCCATGACACAATGACAAAAGAAAACACATGTCACAAAAATATTTAAGGTCACATACAGGTAAATTATTAACTATGATAATATACATAAAGTTTGACACAATTCTGTTAATGAACTGCCAAATAAAGTTTTACTGAATAAAAGAGGAAATGGCTGATAGAAGAATTGATATATTGAAGATAGCTAGATGATAGTAAGATGATAGATAGAAATAATTTTAACTTGTCTTTGTAAATATTACGTTTTCCTAGAAAATATGAAGATTTTTGAAAAACTAAAATTATATATTTCTTGCCATAATTGACTTATCTCTATTTTATCTTGTAGAATTAAAAATGTTACTAAATCCCTAAGGTTAAGCGTTTTAGCTAGCATTTATATTCCATAATCACTTTTGGCATACTTTAAACTTTCTTATTAGCGTTAACACTATGCTTTTAACAGACATCAAGTCAGATCTTTTTCAGATTTGAAATGTAAAAATATTTACAAATTAATTAATAAAAGTGTGCTAATCCTAACCTTGTGATAAACAAAAGATCTCCAAGTACAACAAGGGAGAAATCTGTATGGGATAGTAAAATATTTGATTCATTTAACTACCTAGTTGCCCAAATACAACACTAAAATATATATGGAAGAAAAAAATTAATTACTTTAAGAGAATCACCCCAGGGGAACTCTCTTTTGTTATGAGGAAACATTGTTTTTAAATGGAATTAACATAGAATGAACTCAATTACACGTCACTATTCAACTGTGATATTAAATTTAGGAAATTTAATAACATGTCAATATTTTTGAAGGAATATCTTGGTGACAAGAGAACACTTGAAATGTGCATATTTAGAAAGTATCCATTATATATATTAGCTATTTTACAGAATGTTTCTCATAAAATATCATTTAGGTAAGGCAATTCTTTTTAACTGCATAAGATATGATCAATAGGGCTCAGTATAATAAAAATCAGAACAGGCAGGGTTAGAGAGTACTTAGAATTCTTTACCAAATATAATGTGTGACTGAGTAAAGGAATTGACTTCTAGATTACTAATTTTTAATGTAATCTAGAAGCAAAAAAAAAATTTCTTGAAGACATTACCCAAACACCCTATCACACAACAGAAAAAACTTTATATATTTTTTCTATAGCCTTTCTTTTAATGTAATAATTTAAGCAAACATACTTCTAAACTTTCCCTTTATTAGATAACTATATTGTTAAATGCCAGCATGTTGGTTCTGAATCATAGTGAACAATGTAGAGTTTCCAAGAAGTGCCTGGTGTGTTTGAACCCCCAAGCTCCTGGTTCAAAATGACCTTACAGTCCAGTGCTTATCCTACAGTGCCACAACAGGACTCCTAAGTAACTGTTGTTGTTAAGTGTAGTCGACTCAGTTTCTATGCATAAAGATCCTCTGTAGGGTTTCCAAGGAAAGGCTCTTGAGCTTGGACTTATTCTAAACTCACAAATGATGGTCTGTTCCACAGTTTGCCCCTGGCTTTGTTTTGGCTGATGATATTTGCCTCTCCGCTCTCTCTTCTCACAGATGTAGCCAAGGATTTCTGTGTAGTCCTACTGGTGACATTCATTTGTATAATAATAGCCTTTTATGTTGATAAAAGGTATTTGCAAAAATAAGTTGTTGGTTTCAAAACTCTATCATCAGCTGCCCAGAATAATTTCTATCTCCAAGGCCATGTTTTGCGACTAATGATCCTTCCTCTTTATTTTCAACTTTTGCATTAGAATCATCAGGAATTATCAGTGCATCTTGATTGCGTGTTTGATCAATTTCTGACTGAAGAAGTTGGTAGAATGCTTCAATTTCATCATCACTGGCTTTAGTAGTTGGTGAGTAATTGGAATAATACTTGTATTAACGGGTCTTCATTGTTGTTGTTAAGTGCCGTCGTCTGTTGAGTCCGTTACAATTTATATCAACCCTGAATAAGGTTTCCATGGCTTTTAAGTCTTTGCAGGAGCATTAATCCTCATCTTTCTCCAGAAGAGCGGCTAGTAGGATTGAACTGCAGACCTTAGGGTTCACAATTAAGACCTTATTATACAGAACTACCACATTATGGTCTTCATTATAGGCATATGGATAATTATCCCATCACAGACAGCATTGTACTTCAAAATAGATCTTGAAATTTTCTTTTTAACAATGAAGTTAATCCATTCCTCTTCAATCTGTCATTCCACTCATAGTAAAGCATATGACTGGGAGATTCCAAATGTTCAGTACCAGTTCATTTCAGCTCAGTCATGCCTAGGTCATTGATGTTTATGTGTTCCACTTCATTTTTGACAATTTTCAATTTTCCTAGATTCATACTTTGTACATTTCACATCCTGATTATCTATAGATGTTTTCACCTGTTTCTTCTCACTTTGCATTGTGCCCCATCAGCAAATGCAGTTCTGAAAGTTTTGCTCCATTCATGTCATTACGGTTAACTCTACTTTGAGGAGGCCGCTCTACCCCTAGTCCTATTTTGAGTGGCTTCCAACCTGAGGGATTCATCATCTGGCACTATATCTGACAATGTTCTGATTCTGTTTATAATGTTTCCAACTAATAGCACTATATCTGAAAATGTCCCACAGATACTCATAAAGGTTTTAGTGATTAACCATTCAGAAGGGATCTGCCTCTTCTTCTACATGTCTGAGTCTGGAATCTCTTCTGAAACCTGTCCATCATGAGTAACCCTGCTGGTATTTTAAATACCCATGGCATAGCTGCCAGCCTCACAGCAACACACAACTCACCAAATATGACAAATTGGCAGAAGAGTGGTGGAAAGACAAATTACTTACATGTAAACAGATAAAGGCCAGACCCAAATTTATACTTTATGGAAAGAAAATATTAAAAAATAAATTTCATTTAGTAGTGACAAAAAAAGTCAAGGAAAATAATTTCATATATTATGTTATTATAAAATGGCAATATTCTCTTGTTAAATTCTATAATCTTATATAAATTCTTTTAACTGAACTGAGGGTCACACATACCAATGAGATGAAGCAATTCAGGTAAACAATTTTATAGTGATAAAACTCACATATTTGGGCATAGAAGTCTATGTAGTGTATAAGAAATTCCTTGTAGCTTTCATTTTGCCTATTGCTAGGTATTTCACTACTAACCTAAAGGTTAGCAGTTCAAATCCACCAATCTCACCTCAGAAACCCTAGAGGTTCACTATGACCCAGAATTGACATGAAGCCATTTAACAACAGCAACAATATGGAAAACATTTAAGTATACTTACATATTTATAGTAACAAAGTTTTATGATTAAAGCTTAAAAATCTCAAGGGTTCACTCTTATACAAATTTAATCAAGATGTAACATTTGTATAGTTGAAAGTCATACTTTTTTAAAGTGACAAGGAAATATTACTTTGAGTGTACATTGAACTGGATTTTAGCATGCTTTACGATTTAGTAAATGCCAACTTAACTAAATGCAATTTTGGAATGCAGCAATTGAAAGGACATTGACATAGAATTAATAAGTTTTCATTTCAAGTATTGTCAGTCTTTCAGCTAGCAACTTCAGTGTTTGAAAATAAGTAATAATCAAAAGAAATGAATTGTATATTATACTGATAGATTTGGCAGGATCTATACAGCAAGTCATTGTTTTTCTAGGTATGACAACAATGGGCTAAGTACTATTCTTCTATCAATGGAATCGGACACCTTGATTGAAATAGACGATCATCTTACATTAAATAGTTTACTAAATCCTCCAGTATGAAAACAAACATTGTGTTAAACAATATGAATTTGGATGGGTCTGATAAAATAACTTTAATTTGAGAATTTTATATACTTTCTGCTAAATCACACATAAAACAGCTAAAATAAATGAAGTGCTTAACATAGTAAAGAATCATTAAGAAAAGCTTAAGATATTATACTACTTAGTGATTTAATACTGTTCATCCATCTGCCAGAAATTGTACCTCAATCTCTCATGATAAAACTATATCCTCTTATTTTAAATGACTATTATTGTAGTATTAATTGTTTTCTAATCTTTAAAACAAACATTCTCTATACATTTTCTGTTTCCTCTCTAAAACCATTTAAGAAATCTCTTGATAAGAGTCATCTAAAAAGGTTTTATAATTCCACTGTAGATAAGGAATAATAAGTCTCATTTATTAAATGCTTACTGCATGTCATTTCATATGCTAAGTGTTTCACATACTTTATTTCATTTGCTACCTACAATAACCTTTTCTAATAGTTTTAACTATTCCCATATTTCAGGTGGGCAGTCCAAGTCTCAGTGGTTAAGTAATCTTTCCAAATGCGCATAGAAACTATATGATGAGGTATTGCAATCCAGGTCTGTTTGGCTAAGAATTTCAAACCACCAAACTCACTGCCATGGAGTTGACTCTGACTCATAGTAACCCTGTATAGGCTTTTCATTGCTGTAAATCTTTAAGGAAGCAAAGAGTTTCATTTTTCTCCCGTGGAAAGGCTGGTGGATTTGAACAGATCTGACCACCATGTCGAATGATTATGCTATAGCACTACATCAGGGCTCAGAGTATATACCCTAAATTGTTGTTGTTAAGTGTCCTAGAGACTATTCTAACTCATAGCAATCCTGTCTAGGATTTCTAAGGTTTTAAATTTTTACAACACCAGTAAACCTCATCTTTCTCCCATGGATTGGCTGGTGGGCTTGAACCATCAAATTTGTGGTTATCAGTGCAATGCTTATCCTACAGATCCACCATGCTTTATGCCCTAAATTTCCAAAAACAATGAAACCATCAAGTGGTTCCCAGACTAATTATCCAACAATGATAAAGCAATGGTACAGCAGCTACATTTTCCTTCATGCTAAGCTACTGAGAGCTACCACAAATCCGTAATGTCACCCATGTTTAAAAGTCTTTCTAGAGAGCATTTTACTATTGAATTGCATAAAACGTAGAAATAACTTAATTTACAATATTTTAAAATGGGCTGCCAGTTAAAAATTTGAAACAGTTTTTAAAATTTGTATTTTCAGTTAGGTACACATAGTAACTCCTATATGCTATTTTTCTTTTTGTTGTTTCTGTGTTTTAGGAAAAAGTTGAGTTTGTGAAAAAACAACAACAAAGTATTTCATAGTAGAATTCTTACCCTTTCAATACGATGCTATTCAGAAATAAATTATGTAACCTCAGAAACACTATGGGGCAGTTGTATTGTATACTATAAGGCTACTATGGGTCTCAATCAAGTCTGAATTGACTTGATGGAAATGGGATTGCTTGGTTGAAGAATATTACTTGGTAATTATTGAAATTCTCTTTATGTTGGCTTTATTATAACCTTTAAATGCATATTGAAATGAATATATGTATGGATGAGTAAATGCCAACCCCAGACAGAGAATGTGAAAGAACACGACTTTTATTTAGGTTGCATTTGGAGATAAAGAGGTTATGATGAGATTTTTATATAGAAGAGAGGGGTAACTAACTTAGTTATCTAGTGCTGCTATAAAAGGAAGACCACAATTGGGTGGTTTAAAGAGATAACATATTATTTTCCCACAGTGTAGGAGACTAGAAATCTGAAATCAGGTTGACAGATGTTGAGGAAGGAAAGCTTTCTTTCTCTGTGTGTCAGTTATGGGGAAGCTTTTATTATATGTCCAGTGGTGAACATCTTACCTCTGTTTGTCCATGATGCCTTAATCTTCTCTTTTATATCTCAAAAGAGATTGATTTAAGACAGCTTACACTAAAATACAACCATATTAAGATAATGAAGACAATCTATTCCAACTGGGAGAACTATAGGCCTTTGTTATGCCATACAGTCGATTCTGAATCATAGTAGGATTTCTGAGGCTCTAATTTGTATGGGACCAAACAGACTCATTTTCCTCCTGCGGCTCCCTAACTATGAGTATTGTTGTGGTTAATTGCCGTTGACTTGGTTTCAACCCATAGTGATCTTGTATAGGGTTTCCGAGGAACGGTGGTGGGTTTCAACCATTCACCTTGTGGCTTACAGTCCACTATACCAGTACTTCAACTATAGGTATAGGGTTTAGAATTTACATCACATTATTTGGGGTACACAATTCAATTCATAATATCAACTATGATAGTGAAGGTTTTGTGTCAACTTGATTGGGCCAGGATTCGCAGTGGTTTGGCAGTTGAGATGGAGTTATGCCCATAATTAGATCTAATGTAATATAACTAACTCTTTAATGAGGTCTGCTATGAACAGCCAATCAACTGAAAGGAAGTTTTCCCAGGGATGTGGCCTACTTCCAGTATATTAGACACTCAGGCAAAGCTTGCTTGCTCTCTGCTGGGCCTGGAACTTGCATCTTGCTTGTCCTCCCACCTCTGGTTATATGAACTTGAGCCAGTGACCTGCTCTTTTACCTACCAATCTTGGGTGTCCTCAGAAGCTTGCTGTCTTAACTGTAGGACCTGCATATCAGCCTGGCTGCTGGATCCGCCTGGCTGAATACCATCTGTCCTAACTTGGGATTGCCTCAACTCTACAACTATGTGAGCTATTTCCTTGATATAAACTTCTCTTTGTTGCTATTGTTAAGTGCCTTTAAGTCAGTTCTGACTCACAACGACCCTCTATAGGGTTTATAAGGAGCTGCTGGTGAGTTAGAACCACGAATCTTGTGGTTCCAACTGACCTTACCTTCCAGTTTTTTTCCCCCACAGTGAGAGAGAGAGAGAGAGAGAGAGAGAGAATGAATGGTGCTGTGGGTTAATGCGCTGGACCACAAGGTCAGTTAGAAACACAAGGTTGAAGGTTCAAACCAATCAGCTGCTCCTTGGAAACTCTATACAGCATTGCTATGGATCAGAACCGACTCAACGGCACTTAATAACAACATTATATATGTATATATATTGATACATACATGAAGCTCTGGTAGTGTAGTGGTTACAAGTTGGGCTGCTAACCTCAAGGTCAGCAATTCCAAACTACCAACCATTTCATGGGAGAAAGATGAGGCATTCTGCTCTTAAAAAATTTACAGCTTTGGAAACCCTATGCAGTGTCGCTATGAGTTGGAATTGACTCCATGGCACATAACCACCACTACCGTTGTATATATATGGAGCTCTGGTAGCGTAGTGGTTCGGTAGTTCGAAATTACCAGCTGTTCCGTGGGAGAAAGATGAGGCTTTCTGTTCCTTTACAGATTTACAGCCTCGGAAACCCTGTACAGGGTCGCTATGAGTTGGAACCGACTCCACGGCACATAACAATAACAACTATATATATATATATATATAGTTGTTTCAAAGTATCTTCCAATTGGTTCCAACTCATAGCAACCCTGTTTAGACTTGAAGTTCACAGTCCAGCAGCTTCTTGTATGGAGGCACCACTCTCTCTAGAGAACCTAGCCAAAGGCAATGACTATTAACTTTTTTCTTAATTATTGAGAAACCTAAGAACAGAAAGCAGTGCTGTCCTAGAGAAAACAAACAAATAAACACTCTAGCAATATTTTGCATTAAAATACAATCTAGTTGCTCCATTATGTAGAAGATACATTTTCATTTGTAGTTTTCATTTATTTCTTCTTATATTATCCTGTCACAAGCAGGATCAGTGTTTGTGTCTGATTGATCCATGAGTTACTTAGAGAAAACTGAAGTGAAAAGGGGACTTGATGGGAAGACAAGGGGTAGACCTTGAAGCAAGTCACAGTTCTTATAGTATATTTACTTCATGTGTACGTCTATAAATGCTGGTAAATATTTCTCAGCTCTATTACCACAGTTACCAGCTGAACCTGACTGCATCACATGTATAGGCATTAACTACTGTGAAGAAAAGAACAAATTCTAGTTCTGAATTTAGCCCTGGAGATTGAAATGTTCATAACTTTCTATATAGGTTTACATTGCAAAGGTTGGGAAATGAGAAACATATTGCAGAGCAAAGAAAAAAGAGGCCAGCGGAGCAAGTTGTGTCAGTGGAATATAACCCCAGAATCTTCTTAAGATTTTTCCAATATGAATAAATGAAATGAAATGCTGGTAGCAATACCTTTTTGACAGACCTTCATATTTGCATGTTTTCCTAACAAGTTATTTGGTGATTATATACTACATATAGGAGCTCTGGTAGTGTAGTGGTTACGAATTGGGCTGCTAACCTCAAGGTCAGAAGTTCGAAACTACCAGCTCTTCCGCGGGAGAAAGATGAGGCCTTCTGCTCCCGTAAAGATTTACAGCCTTGGAAACCCTGTACAGGGTGGCTATGAATCGGAACCGACTCCATGGCACATAACAACAACAACATATACTATATATAACAAATATAATTGCACTGTTGTTGTTGTTAGGTGCCTTTGAGTTGGTTCTGACTCATAGCGACCCTGTGCGCAATAGAATGAAACACGGCCTGGCCCCGCGCCATCCTCACCGCCGTCACCATACTTGAGCCCAATCACGGTGCTAATTAATCTCATGGGGGTTTCCTTCTTTTCACTTACCCTCCGCTTAACCAAGATGGATGTCCTTCTCCAGGGATGGGTCCTGCTGGATAATATGTCGGAAGTATAAAGATGAAGTCTCACAATCCTGGCTTCTAAAGATCATTTTGACTGTACTTCTTCTAAGCCAGATTTGCTTTGTTCTGGCTGTCTATGATACTTTCAGTATTCTTTCCAACACTGTAACTCAAGTTCATCAATTACTGTACATTCTTCCTTATTCATTGTCTAGCTTTCATACACATATGAGGCTATTAAAAGATCATAGCTTGGGTGAGGTTCATCTTAGTCCTCAAACTGATTATTTGCTCTTGAACACTTTAAAGAGAGCTTAGACAGCAGATTTGCCTAATGCAATAATTCATTTGTGTTCTTTACTGATGATGCCATGAGTGTTAATAGTGTATCAAAGCTAAATGAAGTCTTTTACAACATCAATATTTTTCTCTAATGTTATTTATTGGTCCAGTGGTGAGGATTTTTGTATTTTTAAATTGAGGTACAACCCATACTGAATGGTGTAGTATTTGATCTTCATCAGAATGTTTATAAAGTTCTCCTAGCTTTCAGTAAACAAGGTTGTATCATCTGCATTTGTTAATGAGTCTTCCTCCAGTCCTGATGTCACGTTCTTCTTCATATAAGCTAGCTTCTCAGAGTATTTGCTCAGCATACAGATTGAATAAGTATGATGAAAAATACAACTCTGATGCACATCTTTCCTAACTTCAAACCATTTAATTACTTTGGCTATATGCAAAAATGGCATGGGGGCCATGTCTGGCCTCCTCCTCTGGCTTTATAAAAGGAAGGAGTATCAAACTATACATAAATCCGATATAGATTCCTATGAGGCAGATGGCAGATATGCCTCTACCCTCCACCCTTCTTTATCCTTTTGTAATACCAACCATCCTATAGAAATTTACTTCTCTTCTGGGTTTAATAATCCAGAAATTTAGAATCAGCAATAATTCAGGACATAGTAGTTCTCTGATTAGGAGCATCTCTTCTCAGGCACACGAGGCACACCTCTATCTTGTCCTTGGTCTCTTAGACACACAATCCATTAGCCTCTGCTCTGCTTGGGCAGTGTCATAAGTTCCTTCAGCACTGCTTATAACTGCCAAAGTGTACCTATTCTACAAGCCAGCCTTGTACCCAAAGGTTAGGAATTCCAGTGATCTGCCTCTCCATGCTTCTGCCTCTGCTGCCATGTCCTCCTCTGCTGCTTCTCTGTACAGGGATCTGATGGACAAAAGAATGCATTGTACTCATGGTTGTCCTTTCACCGTGGTCTTGAGATCACTGTTCCTGCATCTGAATAGGTTCCTTTAAATTTGGAAGATGGCAAAACTAACCAATACTAAAATTAGAGTTTCATACACCCTATTTGCATGGTCTCACCCAATTGTTTGGTAAATTACAAATAAAAAGGAGAGACATAATTCACTGTACCACACTATCTAAAATTCTGTCTGATTTCATATTTACACTGTTTTACCTCCATAAGACATCTTTGATCCAAGAATACAATTTTATTTTAATCAAATTAATGATTAGTAATAAAAACTATCAATACGGTCTTCCTTATAGTAAACGGATTTCATTAGCAGCATGCATTTCAGTTATGGTTTTAGGTTAATAAGAAAACTCCCTATGATTTTTGCTCTTCCTCAATTTCTTCTTACAAAAACAACAACAAAATCTTCAGCATAAATGTCACATAATTATTAGCATTACAGGCTATTCCTAATGACCTGGATTTGAATTACTTCCACCATGTTTTATAATTCCTACGTGAAATGTTACTCATATCCTCCTAGTATCTGGTGAGAATTATATGGGGGAAAATATATGTGTACCTTACTTAGAACAGTGCTTAGAACAGAGTATAAACTAGCTATTATTTTTGCTATTACTATCAAGTATTAATGACCTCTTAGTGTACATTAAAGGATCTCTCTGTGGTGCTGTAGAATAGGCACTGGACTGAAAGATTTGGTAGTTCAGGCCAACAAGAGAAAGATGAGGCTGTTTGCTCCTCTAAAGAGTTATAGTCTCAGAAACCGTGCATAGATTTGATATGAGCTGAGTTCGACTGCATGACTGTGGGTTCGTGGACATTGTTTGTGGACATTTATGGATCCCTGATGGTGCTCTGAGTTAGGTGTTGTCTGTTAATTCCAAAGTCGAAGATTCAAATCCATCAGCCACTCTGGAAGAAAGATGAGGTTGTTTACGCCTGTGAAGATTTACAATCTCAGCAACTCTACATCTGATCACTATGATTCTGAATCAACTTTGGGGCAGTGGTTTGCTTTTTTGTTGTTGTTTGGAATGGCACAGTGGTTAAGTGTTCAGCTACTAACCAAAGGGCAGATGGTTTAAACTCACTAGTGTCTCGATAGGACTGAAGTCCTGCTGATTTACTCATGGAAAGACTACCCGCTAGGAAATCCTATGGATCAGTTCTACTCTACCCTGTATGGGTGGGTGAGAATCGTCTCCATGCTGAACGAAAGCAACCCTGTACGTGTGAAGCTATTGAGTGGTACACGATAGTACTAGAATTCTAACCACTGCTTTATAGCTTGTGGGAAAATGTAGAGATTAGAAGAAGGTATGAAAATATCACCATTTACATAGGATATGAAGGAGCTCTGTTAGTGTAGTGGTTATGAGTCAGGCTGCTAACCTCAAGGATAGAAGTTCAAAACTACAAGCTGTTCTGTAAGAGAAAGGTAAGGCTTTCTGTTCTCATAAAGACTTTCAGCCTCAGAAACCCTATACAGGGCTGCTATGAGTCTGAACTGACTCCAAGGTACATAGCCATCACCACCACAAATGGTATCATTGTCTATGCACACATTTATAAAGTATCTATCTATGGTATGGTGCTGTAGGATAAGCACTCAATTCTAATTTTAGTTTGAACCACAAGGTTGGCAGTTCAAACTCACTAGCTGTTCCTTGGAAACCCTATTAGAGTTGCTGTAAGTCAGAACCCACTCAATGACACTTAATGATAACAATCTATGTATGTATATATTTAAAAATAAAGGAAAAGTAAGTTCAGCAAGGTTAACAAATACAAGACAAACACACACAAGTCAATTTTATTTCAATAGAAACAAAATACATGCGGAAACAAAATTAAAAAACAAAACACAATGTAAGATATCTCCAAAGAAAATAAAAGGTTAGTTACAGAAAATTCCCAGGTTATGAAAGTCCGAGTTACTTTCAACTGGTAGTAAATGGACCACACCCTCACCTTAAATCCTATAATATTAAAGTTTTTAAGTACATACACGGGTTCTCAATAACAAGTGGTTGTTAACTTTGTGACTTACATCAGAGTCCTTATGGTGCATTGTAGAATAAGCACTGAACTGCTAACCTCAATGTTGTCCAAAACCACCAGCCAGTCCTCAGAAACCCTGTAAAGTGTTGCTATGAGGCAGAATTGACTACACAGTACTTACCAGCAACAGTTGTTCTGTTAAAGATTCTTTAGTGTGTCTGGAAGTGTTTCTTTAATTGTGTTTGTGTGTGTATACAAGGGTAAACGTATATCCCATATACTAAGGCAAACACTACCAATATATCAGTTGGTCACACTGTGGTGAATTGTGTGTTGCTGTGATGCTGGAAGCTATGTCACATGTAGGACCACACCTTTTGGACAGATTTCAAAGAAGCTTCCAGACTAAGACTAGAAAGAAAGGGTGTAGATCCCTTCTGGATGGTTAGTCACTAAAAACATTATTCATAGCAATGGGCCATTGTCACATACAGTGTCAGAAGATGAGCACCTCAGATTGGAAGGCATTAAAAATACTATGGTAAGAGCTGCCCTCTCAAATACGGTTTATCTTAATGACATGAATAGAGCAAAACTTTCATCAGGACCTTCATTTGCTGATAGGACACAAGTCAAAATAAGAGGAAATAACTGCAAACCTCCATTATTAATCAGGACATGGAATGTACACAATATGAATTTAGGAAAATTGGAAGTCATCAAAAATGAAAGTGAACATATGGAGATCAGTCTCCTAGGCATTAGTGAGCTGAAATGGGCTGGTACTAGCCATTTTGAATCAGACAATCTTATGGTTTACTATGCTGGGAATGACAAAATGAAGAAGAATGGCTTTACATCCATTGCCAGAAAAGAGCATTTCAACATAGGATAATATCTATAGGTCTACAAGGATGCCAAGTTATTACCACTATTATTCAAATTTATATACCATTAAAGCCAGTGATGATGAAATTGAAGAATTCTACCAAGTTTTTCAGAGTCCTGGTATGGCACTGGGGGTTAATGTGCTGGACTGCAACATTGTTTGAACCACAAGGTCAGTGGTTCAAAGTCACTAGCTGCCCCTTGGAAAGCCTAACAGGGTCGTTATGATTTGGAACCTACTCGGTGACACTTAAAAACAACAACCAAGTTTTTCAGTCAGAAATTGATCAAACATGCAATCAAGAGGCATTTGATAATTACTGGTAATTAGAATGCAAAAGTTGGAAACAAAAAGAAAGCATTAGTAGTTGGAAAATATGGCCTTTGTGATAAAAATGATACTGGAGAACACATGACAGAATTTTTCAAGATCAACAACTTCACTGCAAATACCTTTTTTAAACAGCACAAAAGGTAACTCTACAAATGGATCTCATCCAATGGAATGCAAAGTAATCAAATTGACTACATCTGTGGAACGAGTGGATGGAGAAGCTCAATATCATCAGCCAAAACAAGGCAAGGTGCATACTGTGGAACAGACCAACAAAAGCTGAAGAAAATTAAAATAAGTCCACAAGAGCCAAAATAGGACATTGAATATATCCATCTGCATTTAGAAACCATCTCAAGAACAGCGCTGATGAATCAGGTACCAATGACTGAAGACCAATAAAGTTGAGAGATGACAGTAAGAACATCTGAATGTAGAAATGCTAATGCGAATGTTAAGAAATGAAGAAAAAGAGCTGAGCAGAAAATTGTAAAGGACAGCTCAAGAAGACAAAATCAAACATTAAAATGAAATGTACAAAAGACCCAGAGAAAGAAATCCAAAAGTAAAAGACAGGCTCAACATTTCTCAAGCTGAAAGAACTGAAGCAAAACTTCAAGCCTTAAGTAGTAATATTGACGGGTTCTATGGGTAAAATATTGAATGATGCTGAGAGCTTCAAAATAGGATGGAAGGAATACAGTCGCTGTGCCAAAAAAGATGATCAATGTTCATGCATTTCAGGAGGTAGCATATGATCAAGAACCTATGGTACTGAAAGAAAATGTCCATGCTGCACTGAAGGTGCTGGCAAAAAACAAAACTCTAGGAATTGACACAATATTAATTGAAATCTTTCACCAAACTGATGAAGTACTAGATGTGCTTACTCATCTATATCAAGGTATTTGTAATGGCCAATGAATTGGAATAGATCCACAGTTGGCTTATCCCCAAGAAAGGTGACCCAGAGGAGTCATCAAACAATATCATTAATATCACATGCAACTAAAATTTTACTTAAGATCATTCCAAAATGGTTACAACTGTACATTGATTGGGAAATGCCAGCAATTCAAGCTGGGTTCAAAAGGGACTTGGAGCAAGGAATAGCATTGTTGATGTCAAATGGATCTTGCTTGAAAGCAGAGAATACAAGCAAGTTGTTTATTTGTGCTTTACTGACTATGCAAAGGCTTTTGACTGTGTGGATGGTGACAAGCTTTAGATAACATTGTGAAGATCGGGTACTCCATAACACTAAATTGTGCTCATGAGGCAACTGTACATAGATAAATAGGCAGTTGTTTGAACAAAACAAGGGGACATTGAATGGTTTAAAGTGAGCAAAGATGTGTGTCAGGGTTGTATTCTTTCACCAAAGTTATTCAATCTGTATACTGAGCAAATAATATGAGAAACTGTATTACATGAAGAAGAAGGTGGTATCAGGATTAGAGGAAGACTCACTAACAATAGGCAAATGGCACAACCTTGCTTGCTGGAAGCAAAGAAGACTTAAAATTAAAAACAAAAAAAAATACTGATGAAGATCAAAGACTATTACCTTCAGTATGGATTCATCTCTTTGTAAAGATTAAAACAATCCTCACAACTGGACCAGTAAATAACATGATTTGTGGAGAAAAGATTTAAGCTTCAAAGACTTCATTTTACTTAGTTCCAAAATCAACACTCTGGGAAGCAGAAATAAAAAAAAATCACATGGCATAGTGCATTAGGCAAATCTGTTGCACAAGACCTCTTTAACGTGTTTAAGACAAGGAGATCAGTTTGAGGATTTAAAGTGAGCCTGTCCAAGCCATGGTATTGTCAATCACCTCATATGAATATGAAATTTGGACAATGAAAAAGGAAGATAGGAGAAGAATAGATGTATTTGAATTTTGGTATTGGAGAAGAATATTGAAAATTTAAAAAAAATGTCACTGAAACAATTTAACATGTAGAGCCACATAAGAAAAAAATGACAGGTGTCTCATACCGTGTACAAAATGTACTATAAATAGGTCAGGTACATTTATGGTATAGACCATAAATTTTCCTTTTAGGAAAAAAGCAAAATAAACAGGAGACTTTAGGATCTAGACTAAGAGTCCTTAGACTTAACACAAAAAGCACAATGTACACAATAAAACAATGAGAAATTAGATCTTGTCAATATTTAAACTCATCTCTGGAAAAGACAATCTTGAATGGGTGAAGAGGCAAGCTGCAGACTAGGACAAAATATTTACACACTGTCCATTGAATAATGTCTAGTATCTCATGTAAGAAACTCCCAACTCAAGAACAAAAAAGAACAGAGAAAAAGCACACCAAAGGGTTCAGTTATAAAATAAGCACAAGAGATGAACAGACATGTCCTTAAGAGGATATACAGATGGCAAAGAAGCACATTTAAAAATGCTCAACATCATTACACATTAGGGAAATGTAAATTATAACTGCAGTGATAATGAGGATCAACGTGCCTAGAAAGGAACACAGTGACAAAAACAAATGCTGGCAAGGATGGAGAGAAACTGGATCATTGAGAGATTGCTGGTGAGAATAGGCCTGGTTGCTCTTAAAATACCTGGGCAGTTTCTTAAAAAGTTAAAATTGCAACCCAGTAATTGTACTCTTAGTTATTAACGCAGGAGACATGGAAATATCTGTTCACTCAGAAACTTGTATACTAATGTTCATAATGAGTCCTGGTGTGGTGCTGTAGTATAAGCACTTGGCTGCTAATCACAAGGTTACTGCTTCAAAACCACCAGCTGCTCCTCAGAAACCCTATACAGGGGAGCTATGAGTCAGAACTGACTCCATGGCATTTAACTTGGAATCATGGATGATCCCAAGCTACAAACTTAACATCACTGAATGCAAAGTTAGAAGTATGTAAAACATAATCTCTGCAACTTAGAAAACAATGCTAACACACCACTATCCCATCCCCTATCACCATATGAATTCAGTCTCATAAGATGCTCCAAGTGAAAACTACACAGCGCAGCTCGGCCACTTGTCAGAAACCTATACAGAGTTGCTTTGAGTTGGAACTGACTTGATGGCACTTAGAAGGATCAGCAGCAGTCTTAGAAATCTTGGCGCCTGTTTGTTGTTTAGCTTTTATCTGTCACACTGCTGCTACAAACAATATGTGTTTTACTGTCATTTGTTCTGTGTAGTAATAGGATTCTGATATTGACCTTCAAAATGTTTTTCTTGAAGATCATTAATTCTGAAGTCATTAAATTCTGGAAATAGTTATACAAATTCCACAAACTATTTTTAAGCAAATATGATATTTGTTTTTGTACTACCTGATTCAAGATTTATGGTACAATTTTGCCTGATGGTTAATTTTTCCTTTGGTAACTATATAGATATTTTTTCTTTGAAACCAATTTTTTTGTTTCTCTTAAGTGTTGTCTAGTCAGTTCTGACTCACAGTGACCCTGTATAGGGTTTCCAGCGAGTGGCTGGTGAGCTTGAACATTGACCTTCTGGTTCAAACAGACCTTGCAGTCCAGCGCATTAACTCATGGCATCATATCAGAACTCCTTGAAGTCAAAAGGAGGAATTACTACGTATTGAGCACAGCTACATTGCTTACTTAGTCTAGTTGTTTTGCAGTGAAAAGTATATCTAAAATGCCCTGTCAGAATAATTATTTTTAGATATCCAGGGTAACATGCATAAGAACTATTATACAACTAAGATAATCTGAATTGTTCTAAAATTTTGAATGCATGTTTTTGTTGTTTTCAAATAAAAATTTCTCTGTGATTAGCCAAAACAATGCAAAACTTTTAACATCTCTTTAGGAATTTCCATTATTTAAATATATTTCCTTTTGCATCATAGCTGCCATGTATTGCCTACATTTTTGTTCCTGTCAATTTACACATACAGTTAAAAATAATACATGAATGCTAAGCTATTTTATGAAATAGTTTATCTGGGAAAGAGATAAACTTTGCTATGATCGTGCAAAATTTATGAATGAATTTTTTGAAATGCTGTATAATACAAGAGTGCTAGTAATAACCATTGCATAATGGAAGTCAACAAAAATTATACAAGAATTGTGTGTCTTATATATGAAATAACAAAAAGGAATATCTTGCTTTACCTTGAAATTGCTACACACTAGCCATTGTTTTCTCTTATAATCTATAAGAGAACCACGGACCAAGGAGTTCAATGTGGGGTGCAAAGAAAATTATCACTGAGACTAATATGAAGAAACAGAACCAACGGGAGTCATATTTTGAATTCCCATGGAAATGCAATACTGCAGAAAGCCTGTTCAGCTTCTTATGAAGGCATTAAACGTATCATGAGTCTGTGACTCTTACAGACTATTTGAAGTCAATGGAGCAGTTAGACAATTAGACACAGTTTTCTGTTTGGCTTAAATGAGTAATCACCTCATTTCCGCTATACTGTTTCTTGACATCTGAAACCATTTTATTTTACCCTGCTCACAGGGAAGCAAAAAAAAAAAGGCAAAACAAAACAACTCTCACTCCAGAGCTGTAATCGTCTGATTGTGTTGATTTGGAGGTGACTTTCAGCAGTAGGTATTATTAACAGAAATGCAAGTAAAAAATATTAATGTTTGTTTTCTTCTGAAACTTTGTGTTTTGTTTTTGTTTTTTCACTCAGTGTGGCCTGCATTTCATTTACAAAGTCAAGAAGAATCTTCCAGAACCCAAACTATTTCTGTATCCCCAGTGCCTGTTGGCTGAAATAGAGGTTAAATTCAGCACATTCATTGAAATCAGATGAATGCTTCAGTTATCCTGTAAAAATTCTATGTTAATTTGTACGTACTTGCCTAAAACAATTGAGGAATCTAATTCCTGAATTCCCACAATTACCAATCAGTCTTCTTAAGTAATTTGGATAAGTTAAATTTCAAATGAACTAATATCTCCATACAATGAAGGATGAAAAATACCATCTTGAACATGAGCATTTTACTACATCTTTCATGATCGAAATATATTTAAAGATTTTGTTGGTTAATTTATTGTTATTTATTCTTAGTCTATTAAATATATACAGAGTCACTTACCAATTGATTCACTTTCTCACGGTCATAAATAATCAATATTGAACATCTGGAAATACACCTTATGACACCTGATTCTATCTCTAAAATTCAATATGTTACCCTACCATTTTAGAGAACCAGATAGATCCAGTAGGTTGGTGGGTTAAATGGTTCATGGCATTTCAATTATATCTTTGCTGAAAATAGAACTTGCTATCTATTAGGTATAGAAGAGGACTTCAGAAAGTTCATGGAAAAATTGAATTAAGAGATAAATAAAATTTCCATGAACTTTTTGAAGCTCCCCCATATACAAGAGATGAAAAAATTCAAATGAATATAAAATTGTACTAAAGGAAAGCCCATTATATTTCAAAATAAATGTCTAAAAAAAGTAAAAATCTTGGGTCTTTGAAGTTTGGAAGATTCCATACTGTTCGATTCCATATAGAAACAGACAATAATTGCTATGATTCATTATTTTAAAAGAAATTACATATTCTGATTACTAGATAAATATAAAAGAAAAGGAGAATTCTTCCACAGAAAGATGATTTTGTGCATAAGCTTTATGTGTGAAAGTGCCAAAAATAAGGTTTAGGACCACAATGATCAAGATGCAGGTGAATAGATGGTGGAGGAAATTTTCCCAGAATTCATTAAAAGAACCAAACAGTAGTACAAATGTAGTGTTTGTAGAATCATGATTGTTATCAGTGTAGGAATATGGTGATACAGACACAAAGACATTAAACACTCTTTCAACTTCATTCTTCCTGCTATATCTATATTTATGTTGATAAGTGCTGTCAAGTCGACTTCGACCCATAGCGATCCTGAATAGGGTTTCCAAGGAGTAGCTGGTGAGTTTGAACCACCGACCTTGCTGTTCAAATGGCTTTGCAGTCTGGCGCATTAACCCACAGCGCCACCCCAGGACTCCTATAGAAAAGGGCTTGTAAAGAGGGAGCTGCTCTAGTACTTTTACTTGTTGGACTGGAAGGTAAGCCATAAGCTCAGTAAATAGGATGCTTAAAAGTAGAAGCAAAATCCAGTGGAGAAGATGGACCAGAGAGAACCTCCAAATCTTCTTCAATCTAAACTGAAGCAAAACTCTAAGTTGCTATTTTGTGGTCTTGATGAATTTTCCTTTTTCATCTAGCACTTGGTGGTTTTATATTTGATGTATATTATTTTGTGGTTATCCACTTTAGTTTTCATTTTCTAAACATACAACAAACATATATCAGGAGTTCTGGTGTTGTGCTAGAGGATAAGCACGGGACTATTAGCCACAAGGTTGCACAGTTCAAACCTACCAGCCACTCCTTGGAAACCCTATACAGGGTTGATATGAGTCAGAACTGATGCAACAGCATTTAACAGCAACAATAAAGCATATATTAACTGTGTCTAATAATAGTGAGAAAAAATAATACAAACCATTAGTCTCAACATAGTAAGGAGGCAAATTCTAAACTAGTAATTTGGGGAATTTCTTGAGAAATGTACAACTGACCAAATGTGATAGCTACAATTAGGGGATAGTCATTTATTTAATACAACTTGAATTTCCATGAACCATTTATATCCCTAGATACTAGCTGAGCATGGTGCGATGCTATAGGATATGAAGTGGACTACAAACCATGAGATCAGCAGTTCAACCTCACCAGCTGCTCCTTGGAAATCCTATACAGGGTCATATGAGGCAGAGTCAACTTGACAGCGCTTACCAACAACAATTCACCAAAGCCACACTTTATAAGAAAAAACAATGTTCTGGAATACTCATTGTCTGCAATGTTACCCATAGTTTGTTATGATCAGTTGAAAGGCTTTGCATAGTCAATAAAGCACAAGTAAGCATTTCTTTAGTATTTTCTGATTTTAGCCAAGATCTGTCTGACATCAACCATGATATTCCTTGTTCCAAGTCCTCTTCTGGAACCAGCTTGAACTGCTACAATAATTTTTAAGTTATCTTCAGCAACATTTCACTTGCATGCGATATTAATGATATTGTTAGATTATTTTTGCATTTGGTACCAAATTCTTACTTACCTTATGATGCTATAACAGATGACTTTAATGACAGAAATGTATTCCCTCAGAGATTAGGAAGCCAGAGTCTAAATTCAGAGGGGCAGCTCATGGGGAATGCTTTTTCTCTGTTGTCTCTGAGTAAAGATCCTTGTCTCTTCTTCAGCATCTATAGACCCCATATTCCTTGGAGATACCTATATATGTTGCCATCAGTCTTCCTGTAGATGTAGGAGCTTCACATTGCAGAGACCCCAGTTCTAAATGGTGTACTCCATTCTCAGCTCTTCTATTTTGGTAGTAGGTCCATCTTTCTCTGCTCAAGTCTCTTTCCTTCCAAGATGTCCTGGGATGGCACTGTAGGAAGAGCAATGGACTGCTAACTATGAAGCTGGGCATTCAGAGTCGCTATGAGTTGGAACTCACTTGTGGGTACTTAACAACAATAAGATGTGGCATTGTAGGATAAGTACTGGACTGCTAACCTCAAGATCAGTGATTCAAACCCATAAGTCAGTCTTTGGGAACTCTATTTAGGGTCACAATGAATTAGAACCAACTCAAAGGCACTTAACAACAACAAAATAAAAGGCATTGTATGCCATACCATTGAGATTCTCCTAAAATTGGATCAGGATTCTGGTGGGATTGAGGCTTGTGCATAGGGTCGCTATGAGTTGGTACTGAGTCAGTGGCGCCTAACAACAACATTGAATCCCATCTTAATCCTTTGATTAATTTATCACACAAAATCACAGTTTTCATCCTGGGGGGTAACGACATTTCACCTGCCAAACCATTGAGAGTCCTGGTGTGGTCAGGTTGACACAAAATCTTAACTTTCACAATCTACCTACCACTTGCCAACTTGGCACCTGTGCCTATCTCCTTAAGCCATCCTACTCTCTAAATAAAGATAATTATAAAGGCATACCTGTGTCGGACATAATGCTACGGTTGCTATTGTTGTTAAGTGCTGTCAAGTCAGTTCCTACTCATAGCAATCCTATATAGAGTTTCCAAGGAGCAACTGGTGGGTTTGAACCTCTGAGTTTGTGGCTCAAACTGACCTTGTAGCACCACATGAGGGTGTCAACAAAATGCCACTAACACAGGTAAAACAGAAAATGGGCTAGTCCCATTATATTATCCCATACTCAAAGGAAGGTGAAAGATTCTTAGGGAAAAAAAAAAACCCATAACCAGTGACTAGCTATGGTTTCATTACTATGAGCCTGTGAGTAAACGGCTCAGTATGGAATGGAAACATCCTCAACCGCTGAGTAAGAATAAAGTTTAAACGTCAACCATCATCTGGAAAATTGATGTTTACAGCATTCTGGGATTCTCAAGGGCTGGTATTGGAACACTCTTTAAGAAGAGTCCTAATGTGGTGCTGTGAGCAAATGCACTGGAATCATCTGTCAGTTTGTTGTAGTGTGGTGTCTTCTGTGTTGCTGTGATTCTAGAGGCTATGCTACGGGTATTTTAAATACCAGCAGGGTCACCCACAGAGGACAGGCTTTATTTGAGCTTCCAGATGAAGATGGATACATGATATTTTCAATAACCTCATATGCATGCGATAGTTGGACAGTGAATAAAGGAACACCGCAGAAGAACTGATGCATTTGAATTATGGTGTTGGAGGAGAATATTGAAAGTACCACGTGCTGCCGAAAGAACAAACAGATTTGTGTTGGAAGAAATACAGCCAGAGTACTCCTTGGAGGCCACAATGGCTAGACTTAGTCTCTCATACTTTGGACATATTATCTGGATGGACCAGTCACTGGAGAGGGATATCATGTTTGGTAATGTGGGGGGATCAGACAAAAAGGGGTAGTCTCCCAGCGAGATGGGTTAGCCAAGTGGCAGAATCAGTGGGCTCAAGGGTGGCAACAATTGTGAGGTTAGTTAGACCAGGACCGGGCAGTGCTTTGTTCTGTTGTACATAGGGTTGCTATGAGTCAGTACCGTCTCGATGGCACCTAACAGCAACAAGGGTTCCTGAGGAGCAGCTGGTAGGTTTGAACCATCCACCTTATGGTTAGTCGTCCAATGCTTTTAAAGTATGTTAGTTACATAATTCACCTTTGTTAGATTTATTAAAAATTTTCGTACTATAATTATTCCAGAGACATCTGCTTTAAAGTAAAACAATCAGGTATTGAAATTTTAATTTTTTTCCCATTCAAATATATGAATACCCTGCAACCAGAGTTAACCATTTTAAAGAAGTAAAATTATATATGTCATGAAAACATCAAGAAAGACAAATTCCATTTTTGGAGCTGATATAAAACACCATGATATTTAAGTGGCTACACATTTTTTAATAGAAAAATAAGAAGCATTAAAATAAATTAAATTTGAAATTAAAAAGGCAATGTGAAATGCAAATACAAAGTACAAAGGGATTAAAATTTATTTTGGTGGAGCAGAAAACAAAAAAGAAAGGTGAAAATGAAATAAAAAAAAAAAAAGATGAAACTAGGAAAGGAAAGAAAGAGAGAAAGAATAAATCTAAATGTATTATTAACCTTATTAAGTGACATGATGGGGACACCATAATTGTGAAGAAAAGTACCACATCATGCACAAATGTTATGAAAGCAAAACTTAAAACTTTCGAAGGATAGACCATGTTTGTGAATTGGATTATAAATATTCAGTTGGAGTATAGATGAGCATGAGTCAAAAATTATCTGCACTCTAGCTGTGGAATTTATTTTAATCAGCATTTAGAAAATGACAAATACATCATTTTTCAACATAATCTCCTTGCTAGTCAATACACTTTGTCCATTTGTCAAAAAGCTTTCCTTTTCCCTTATTAAAAAATATTTTAGGGCTTGGATGCACCGCTACCTTAACATCTTCATCAGAGGTAAGTCTTTATTCTCGAAGGGCTGCTTTCAGGGGACCAAACAACTGAAAGTCCGATGGAGCAAGGTCAGGTATATAGGGAGGATGTTTTAACAGTTCAGAACAGAAGTTTTTGCAGCGTGACCACATCATGGGCAGAGGTGTGTGGACATGCATTGTCATGTAAAATCACAACACCCTTGGATAGAAGTCCTCTTCCTTTAATTCAGTTTAGACCCATAGTGACCCCATGCACAGCAGAATGAAACACTGCCTGGGCCAACCTCAACAATCATTGCTACACCTGAGCCAGTCAGTTGCCCATGTAGCTGTCTTTGAAATTTCTTGGCATAGATAACTAAGTGGCTCCAGTGCCACTTCAGTTTGTTGAAAGATGTCAATTTGTGTTCCATCGATTATCTGTCAATGTATTGTTGCAGTCATTTCTGTATTACCTTTAGTAATACTTTACTGTCATGGGATATCAAAGATATTGTGTGGTGATTTCCACATTCTGTAGGGTCATTTCTCTTTGGAATGGGCACAAATACGGATGTCTTCCAATCAGTTGGCAAGATAGTTTTCTTCCAAATTTCATGGCATAGATGAGTGAGTGCCTCCAGTGCTGGCCCACTTTGTTGAAAGATATCAATTTGTATTCCATCAATTTCTGGTGACTTCTTCGTTGCCAATTTCTTTAATGCACCTTGGACTTCTTTCTTTGTATCACTGGCTGTTGATCATATGCTATCTCTTGAAACAGTTGAGCATTGACCATTTCCAGTGACTTTGTGTATTCCATCTTCTTTGGATGTTTTCTGCATCTTTCAATAATTTGCCCAGATAATCCTTCAATAATGAAAGTCAATGCTTGAATTTTTTCTTCAGTTCCCTCAGCTTGAGTAATGCTGAGCGTATTCTTCCCTTTTGTTTTTCTAACTCCAAATCTCTGCACATTTCGTTGTAATATTGATTTTGTCTTCTCAAGCTGACCTTTGAAATTTTCTGTTCAGCTCTTGTACCTCCTCATTTCTTCCTTTTGCTTTGGCATCTCTATGCTGGAGAACAAGTTTCAGTGTCTCTTCTGACATCCATTTTAGTCTTTTCCTTCTTTCTTTCTTCTTAATGACTTTTTGCTTTCTTCCTATATGATGTTCTTGATGTCATCCCATAACTCTTCTGGACTTCACTCTTTACTGTCTAATGTATCAAATCTGTACTTCAGATGGTCTCTAAACTCAGGTGGGATATATTCAAGGCCATTTTTTGGCTCTCATGGGCTTGTTTTCATTTTCTTCAGCCTCAGTCTGAATTTGTACATGAAAACTGATGGTCTGTTCCACACTCTGCCCCTGGCCTTGTTTTGGCTGATGATATATGAAGCGTTTCCTCCTTTTCTTTCCACAGATGTAGTCAGTTTGATTCCTTTGTATTCTATCTGGTGAAGTCCATGTGTATAGTCATCTCTTATGCTGTTTAAAAAAGGTATTAGAAATGAACAAATCAATAGTTTTGCAGAATTCTTTCATGAGATCTTCAGAGTCATTTCTATTACAAAGGCCATATTTTCCAACTACTGATCCTTCCTCTTTGTTTCTAACCTTTGCATTCCAATTACTAGTGATTATCAGTATATCTTGATTGCATGTTTTATTGATTTTAGATCGAAGAAGTTGGTAGTATTCTTCTATTTCATCCTCGCTGGCTTTAGTGGTGTGTAAATTTGAATAATAGTGGTATTAACTGGTCTTTCCTGTAGGTTTGTAGATATTATCCTATCACAGACATCCTTGTACCTCATGATAGCTCTTGATATGTTCCTTTTGACAATGAATGCAACACCGTTCCTTTTTAATTTGTGATTCCCGGAATAGTAAATCATGTGGTTGTCAGATTCAAAATTGCCAATACCAGTCTATTTAAGCTCACTAATGCCTAGGATATTGATACTTATGTGTTCCATTTCATTTTTGATAATTTCCAGTTTTCCTAAATTCATACTTCATACAGTCCATGTTCTGATTATTAATGGATATTTACAGCTATTTCTCTTCATTTTGAGATGTGCCCCATCAGCAAATGAAGAACCTGAGTGATTTATTCCCACGGGCTTTACTCCATTTACATCATCATGATCAACTCTACTTTCAGGAGGCAGCTCTTCCGCAGTTGCATTTTGAGTACCTTCCAACCCGAAAGGCTTATTTTCTGGCACTTTATCTGAGAATGTTTCTCTGCCATTCATAAGGTTTTTAGTGACTAAATATTCAGAAGTAGTTTGTCTCTCTTACTTCCTAGTCTGTCTTTGTCTGGAAACTCATCTGAAACCTGTCCACGTGGGTGACCCTGCCAGTATTTAAAATACCCATGGCATAATTATCAAAATCACAGCAACTCACAAGCCACCACAGTATTACAAACTGACAGATGAGTGGCAAATTGTATTGTGAACTCTATACAAGTCAATATGAATCTGCACCTACTTTATGACAGTTAACAATAACAACACAGTAATTAAGATGCTTTGCAATATGAATAGGCAAAGTGATCTATAGTACAGATAACAAAGACCAGAAAAACACAGCCAGTCAAATATTTATAATTGTATCTATGGTGATTCACTTCAATATAGTAAGAGAATATGACTGTTTTATTTAAATGATGCTTAGTCTGCCATACACAAGTATTAATTCCAACAGAAGAAAGCATAAAACATCAAACTTTCAACATTGCAAAGATTTCTTCAATAGCACTACAAAATCACTACCATTTCAAAAATATCATGAACTGAACTATATTATTAAAAATTCTTATTTAGAGAAGCCCTGGTTTGGTGCTGTAGGATAAGCACTGAACTGTTAACCATAACTTGGGCAATTCAAACGGACCTTGCCACTTCTGGAAAACTTTATTCATGGCCATTTTGAGTTGGAAACAACGACAAAAACTAGCAACAGCAATTCATCAGAAGAAACCAATAAGAGGTTCAAAAATATTCACAGTACATTTATTCAAGCAAAGTACATCTAGAATATGTATACAGATTTTATAAATCAATCATAGAAAATAAACAATACAACAGAAACACATCAGAAGTCTTAAGCCCCCACTGAACAAGATAGTCACATAATCAAAAACCATGAAAATGAAATTTAAATCCTTAGAAGATGCAAATTGAAACCATGATTCAATAATACCTTGTACCATAAAATGGCTAAAAATATGAAGCAACAAAAACAAAAATAAAAAAATAAAATTAAAAGACAAATACCAAATATTCTTAAGACTTACAAAAATTGAAAATCTCTTTTATATTTGCTAGCAGTAGTAAGGAGCTCTGGTAGCGTAGTGGTTACGAATCGGGCTGCGAACCTTAAGGTCAGCGGTTCGAAACTACCAGCCGCTCCACGGGAGAAAGATGAGGCTTTCTACTCCCGTAAAGATTTACACCCTTGGAAACCCTGTACAGGGTCGCTATGGGTCGGAACCGACTCGACGGCACTTAACAACAACAACAACAACAACAAGCAGTAGTAAATGGTAAAAACCCTTTGGAAACTCTTTGAGTGTTAAAGTTGAATATATGCCCATCTCATATGCTAGCAATTCCGCTCCTAGCTATAAACCTAGCAGATATGTATGCACATGTTTACCAAATAGATTTACTAAAATGTTATAGCAGCATTATTCATCGTGGCCACAAACTGAAAACGACTTAAAATACCCATCATGAGAATGTTGTTATGTGCTGTGGAGTCTGTTCTGACTCATAACGAACCTGTACAGGGCTTCTGAGGCTGTAAATATTTACGGGAGCAGAAAGCCTCATTTTTCTCCCATGTAACAGCTGGTACTTTCGAACTGCTGACCTTGAGGTTCGCAGCCCGATTCGTAACCACTACGCTACCAGAGAATGTAGTATATACAAAAACAACCCGGCGTCCACACCACACACCAGACAGCCAGTCTAGAGATGTTTATTAAGGGGCGAAGACAAGCAAAGAGAGTTCAGCCCAACAGAAAAGGCAGAAAAAGAGGACGGAAGATCAATAGGTTCAAATCAGGAGATCACACGTCATTGCTGGGGTGATTTAGCTCTGGCCTATCAAAAACCATGTTGTCTATTAAACCACGCCCCTTGCAGCTTAGTTTGGCAGAGAAACGGACAAAATGGAGCCGAAGGGACGGGAGAGGGAAGAACCCTGAAGGTATTGTGACAGTGTATCTATGGAATATCGAGCAATAATAAGTGATGAATTTGCAAATGTCAACACAGCTGTATGGATTACTTAATATTATAAAATGAAAGAAGTCAGATACAAAAGAGCACATACCATATGATTTGATTTGTATAAAAACCAAAAGCAAGCAAACCTACGCTGCTGTTAAGTGTCAGGAGCAGAAATGGTGACTGAACGAGGGTACGAAAGTTTTTTCAGAATCGGACACTTTCCGTTTCTTTACCTTCTGGGTTTGTTTTATAGATATGTTCGTTTTATGAGTATCAATGAAGATGAAGAGCTATAACATGTCGATTTTTGTACATATATTGTACTTTAGTAAAAGATAAAACAAAGAAAATGAATGTAACTGGAAAGCTGTTACTCTGAAAATATACACCACAATAATCACACCTAAAATTGCATTTGTTCCAAAGCAAGGTTGAAACTGCAATTTCCTAGCACTTTTCTTGGAATGTTCTATGAGATATAGACACTATTGATCCTCTCCCGGAAAGTTGGGTTTACGGTTCTGTGATTTCAAACCAATATAGTCCTGGTGTGGTGCCATAGAACAAGCATTGGACCTCAAGGTCGGTTTGAACCACAAGGTTTGTGGTTCAAACACACCAGCCGCTCCTTGGAAACCTTATATAGGTCATATGAGTCGCATCCAACTCAGTGGAACTAAACAAGTCAATTGTCAATATAGTAGATTTTATTTTTTGTTGCATGACATTTATTTTGAGTGGGAGAGAAAACTTGAAATTTGAGTAACAGTATGGTTCTCTACATTAACTGAAGTAGGAGAGACATAGTCCTAATTTTTAAGGAGCATTCTGGCTGTACTTGGTTCAACACAGATGTGTTTGTTGTTCAGGAAATGAGTCATTTTATGAGATACTTAAAATACTTCTCCAATACCATAACTCAAATGCATCCAATTTTTGCTGGTCTTCCTTATTCATTGTCCCAGTTTCATATGTATATTGTTGTTAAGTACCATAGTCAGTTCCGACTCATAATGACCTTGTAGAGGGGTTCCCGGGAACAGCTGGTGAATTTGAATCCCTGACACTGAAGTTCAAAGTGACCTTGCAGTCCAGTGCATGATTCCACAGTGCCACACCAGGATTCCATAATAGGATACTAAAAATATCATGGTTTGGGTCATGTGTACCTTAGTCCTCAAACTATCTTTGCTCTTGAACACTTTAAAGACAACCAGGCTCTGGAGAAGGACAGGATGCTTGGTAGAGGGTCAGCAAAAAAGAGCAAGGTGCCCCAACAATATGAATTGTCACAGTGGTAGCAGAAATGGGCTCAAATGTGAGGACTAGGCAATGTTTCGTTCTGTTGTGCATAGTGTTACTGTGAGTCAGAACTGACTCAAGGGCACCCAACAACAACAAAACTGCATTAACCAAAGTGTTTTTTTTTCTTTTCTTTTCTTTTCATTTTTTGTAAAAGATCTGATTTTCATTTTTTAGAAAAAACATTGTATTCATCACTCTCTTCTTAAATTTGTATTTCTGTTCTGTTTATAAAAGTAAAAGATGAAAAAATGTAGCTAATATCATATATAAAATGAAAATAATTAAAAGGATAATAAAATAGGAATATTAAAATAGAAACTTCCACAGATGTTAAAGATTGTGTATTTGAACTCTATCTTAGGAAGAATTTTAGTAAATGCCTGTCAATAATATGAAGCATAAATATTTTGTTCATTAGAATTAGAATACAAACCACTAAAATTAAAACAGTCTATAAGAAATGACCCTTAGAATAATTACTGGTGAAAATTCTCAAATTCCAGACTCCCCATGGCAGAGTAATGAATAGCAAGTATTTAGTGACCCTAGTCAATGGTTGAAACCCACTAGCTACTTCATGGGAGAAAGACGAGGCTGTTGACTCCCATAAGGATTTGTCTTCTTAGAAACCTGAAGGTTTAGAATTAAGTCCAGGCAGTGACTTTCAGTTGGTCAGTTGGTTATGTGCCGTGGAGTCATTACTGGAGCAAAAAGCCTCATCTTTCTTCTGCAGGACAGCTGGTAGTTTCAAACTGCTGACCTTGAGGTTCACAGCCCAACTCATAACCACTATGCTACCAGAGCTCCTTTTTCACATGGTTAATCGTTTTCAAATAGGAAGGAGCATACTTATGGCGATGGCGAAGGTGGTTGTGTGCCGTGGAGTTAATTCCAACTTACAACGACTCTGTATAGAGTTTCCAAGTTTGTAAACCTTTAAGGGACCAGAAAGTGACATCTTTCTCTCATGGAGTAGCTGGTAGTTATGAACTGCTGACCTTGCAGTTAGCAGTCCAACTCATAACCTACTATGGTACCAGGCTCCTGTGATGGTAAGTTGAATAAGGATCTATCTCATGTTTGGTAAGGTGGAGCTTCAGAGAAAAAGAGGAAGACCTCCAGCGAGATAGAT
>NW_006408547.1:6988056-6991528 GCF_000296735.1 Chrysochloris asiatica | reverse complement strand
TTCTGCTGTGCATAAGGAAGCTGTGGGTTGGTACCGACTCGATGGCACCTAACAACAACACTATGTACAGACCATAATTTAGAATGCATTTTCTCAAGTGTATGTTTCATAGAGAAGTTGTGAGAGCTTCTTGTGTAAGTAAGCCTAACCAAATCTATTTTTTCATCCTTATTTGATATTGAAAAGATTGATTAATCTAAAAGGATAAAAGCATTTGGATGTTAACACTCCTTTGTGTATTTATAATCAATTATCTGTGTACTCTGAATAAATTTTGGGTAGTAGCATTTCTTCAAATAATAGTTTTTATATCCTTAGAAATCCTTTTAGTTCATTTTGACTTTACAAAGAATTATGATTTAGAAACAAAAACATGACTTAGGTGTCAATTGTTGAAGTGTTCGTTGTTTTCAACTCATGGTGATCCTTCATAGGTTTTCCAAGCTTGTAAATGTTTTTGGTAGCAGAAGGCCTCATCTTTTTCCCGAGGGGCAACTGGTGGGCTCAAACTGTTGAGCTTGTGGTTAGCACAGTATTAGAAATATATTTACATATTCAGTGTTGGAAGAAAATTTAAAAATCCATTATGTATAATTAAAAGAACTAATAAAATTGCTCATAATGCTTGTTATGAGCAATTTTCACTTTTCAAATAGACGTCATTTTGAAAAAATAAGGAAAGGAATACTAGCTATTTGCAGACCATAAGGAACTACAGAATATAAGAGATATTGCCAGGTTCAAGAAAAAGGATTGCATTTTACAAGCTAGTGAGTCCCTTTTGCAAGTCGGATCAGATTATAGAATGGCTATTCTCATCTTTAGATGATTCTGAGGAGTGTTATTGGCTCTTAATATGATTATAGAACAGTATGATTGTGATATTATTGTCTATAAAATTTTAATGCAAAATGTGCTTGTCTTTTTAATTTCTGTTTGAAAGGTATCTTGTTAAGACAGACTGTGTTAGATATTTCCACTCAGTAGAATCAATAAAGACTTCGCAATTTTAATTTTTTCAGATATTTCCACTTGGTACAATCAATAAAGACTTTGCAATTTTAATTTTTTCAAGAGGATATTGTTCAGAAATTTCTAACCTCATTTTCCAAAAGAAGTTATTTCTTGGGTGGATGCATATTCAAGCTATGCACGGACAAAAAGTTTCCATTATGAAACTCATAAAAAAAGCTCTTTTATGAGTTTGTCCAGTCTGTCTTACAAGCTAACTGACTTTCATGGATAGGTTGGTCTCAGTTGAAAAAAAAAAAAAATCTTAATATTCAGGTAAGAGGAAGATTATAATTGATCTTTTCTCTGTTGATAAGGAGTTATCCTGTGATAAGGGTATATGAATTTAAGATCGTTCGTACAGCTAGCTTGAATGACTGTATTTTGATTGACTCAGGAACTTGTACCATCAATTTAAATGGTATAAAGAGGTTGAAAGGTGGCTTTTAAATCTTGTGCAATTTAAAAATGCATTATGTTTGAATACGGAACATCTACTGATGCAAGGACATTTAAATGATTGAATGCAAACATCATCTATTCAACACCCAGCTAGGAACTACATCATGTAATGCAAAATTTGTTCCCTTTTGCTCTTCTGTGATTTGCCACTGGTGCCAAATCCTGAGTTACAGTTCTGTTTGGGCCATATGTAAAAGATGAAGGCATATATAAGTTTAACTGGTACTATTCATCACTAACACTGAAGATATTGGTTAAAACAAACATTAAGAAGAAACTTGTTGGAGACTTTAGTCTCTCTGGGACTCTGAGCCAGTAGTCAACAGGATAAGAATCTCTGCTTGTGAATAGTAATCAGTATGCAGAATTCCTACACTCTACAGAAGAATCCTACTGCTTGCTTTGTGTTTAAGTCATCATAGTATGCAATCTTCACTACTCCACTGTCTCTAAGAGACATGAAAGCTCCCAAGATCTTCTACATGCTTCATGTTGAATAAAATCTCATGAATAATGCCATAATAACAAGTGACTCAGCTATTCTAGATTATCCAGAGATTTCCATATTCTGAGAGTTATTTTTGACCAATAAAATCCTATTGAAAGATGGAGCATTATTAATTATATAAAGAAAGACCTTGAACTGAAACTAGTTAACAACTTGGAAATGTACTTTGGGTGTATTATCAGGTGGGACTAGTCCCTGGAGAAGGACACCATGCATGGTACAGAAGAGGTTATTGAAGAAGAGGAAGATCTTCAACAAGATGGACTGCCAAAGGGCTGTCTCAATGGGCACACACAGGCATGATTGCAAGGATGCACTCAACCATTTAGTTCTACAAAGGGTTGCTGTGAGTTACCAACAACTTGATGACAACTGACAACAATTTGGACTGGGCTCGAGGACACCACATGTCACTGTCACTGTGCTCGTTGCAATATCCTAGCTATTTCACACATTTTCAGTGAGGGTTCTCTCTGTGACCCTATCAGAGAATAACTGCCACTTTCAGGGAGAAGAGATAAGAGAAACAGACATATAGATTGCATTTTATATTTCACAAAAATGTTTTCTACTAAAATTATTTCACTATGTCCTCTTTAATCTCCAATGCGATAACAATATGCTCATAGTATCACCAGCTTGGCAGTTTCCTTATTGTGCCATCATGGTTATAATAATTATGTATTATTATGCATACTGTATTATCTGACCGTCATTAATATTTAAAGGTTTCTCAGGGTAAATTTTTAAGAAATTTTTTAATTTAACTTGTTGTTGCTGTTGTTAAGTGTTGTTAAGTTGCTTCTTACTCATTGTGACTTCTTACTCATAGTAGTGTTTCCAAGGAGCAACTGTTGCGTTTGAACTGCTGACTTTACCATTAAGTGTTGTTGTGATTGTTAAGTGCTATCGAGTTGGTTCCAACTCATAATGACCTTGTATAGAGTTTCCGAGGAGCAGTTGGTGAGGTTTAACTTCTGATCTTGTGGTTCATACTCCAATGCTTTCCTTAGAGCACCACACCATGACTCCATTTGTCAAGGTATATGATCTGAATTTATTAAAGTGTAGCAACAACAACAAAATGCTTTCCTTCAAGGAATTAATGATGTTTTGATTGAGTCAATGACTGGATGAATGAAAAACAGCTTTATGATGTTCTGTTCATTCAACACTTATTGTAGTGAATGCTTGCCTGGTGAATTATGGCCTGTACATAGGTAGGAATCCTGGTGTGACACCAAAGAATAAGACTATGACCTCAAGGCCAGTTTAAACCTCAAGGTCAGCAGTTCAAATTCATCAGCTATTCCTTCAAAATCCTATGCAAGGTTGCTATGAGTCAGAACTGACTTGACAGCACTGAACAACAGCACATAGGTAAGAAACTTACCTCATTGGTATCTACCCTGGCTCTGAAATCCTGGATGACAAGATAGAAGGTAAGCAGATGGAAACTTATTTCTGAGAGTCTTTCACATGTTCTTATGA
>NW_006408547.1:6979473-6987296 GCF_000296735.1 Chrysochloris asiatica | reverse complement strand
TGGCACTTAGCAACAATATTGCTTAAGTAAAAAATTGGTAATAACTTTTCATGCCAATTTTCAAAGACCCTTGATCTTGCCACACTTCATAACTCCTCAGAGAATATTAAAAAAAATGTTTTCTCTGGTTTGAAAAATGTTTATTGTTGTTGCTTTTCAATATTAGAGAATACATTTTGGCCAATTATAGGTCTGAAGGTTTGCAGTATTACAATATGCCTTTGCAATATTAATTTTCTTTTCCTTTCTCTACCTTCTTTTGCTTTTTTTAAATTTCTGGTGTGATGCTGTAGGATAAGCACAGGACTTGAACAACAAGGTCGGCATTTCAAACCCACCAGCTGCTCCTAGAAAACCCTATGTGGGGTCGCTATGAGTCAGATCCAACTTGACAGCACTTAACAACAACACCTTTTTATGAATCTAGAATGCTCAACTATTTTACTTAAACATTTTCCTTCTGAGCATATAACTCAGAAATTAACTTATATTTTAAATTAAAAGTAATTTTTAAGTCCAAAGTGTATCCTATATTAACAATTATAGCTTTAAACCATTTCTGAGATATTAAAAAATATAGCTCTAAACATTTTCTAAGATATTAAAAATACAATTAAAAATTATATTTAATTAAAAATATATAAAACTACTCAAAAGAGCATTTTCTGACTTGAGTTTTCAAGCAATCAAGAGCCACTTTCTAGAGGTTGATATTATATGCATCTTCACAAAAAGTGTTTGTAAAAGAAGATATCTTCTCTTTAATTTGGAGATAGTATATTTTATAAATGTACATGTCCATTCATTGAACAATTCAACTTACTTCTTATTGTAGGGTACATTTTTCTTGTCGTTTTATCAATTAAGACATTACAAAGGAAAAACTGAACAAATCTAACTTCTTTCCAGACATATTTACAGTGAGTTCTGTAACTCATAAACTCATATCCACATTGCTCTGTATATCTTCTGTTCAACTGTCTTGTATCTTAGTATAAGAATTGTATCTCTTACTGACATACTGACCTCTTCCAGGTGAATTGTAGTAGTGTAAATTCCTTGGAAGTTTATAGCTCTAGGACTATGTAATCTGAAATTCCTCTTCATGGGAATGAATTACACTTAAATGTCTCTTACTAGAATCAAAGTGTCACAATTGAATGAGTACATCTTGAGCAAACAATATCCCTTAACTTCCAGATTATAACTGCTCTGAACATCTCTTCAGGAGAAAGATGAGGCTTTCTGCTCCTGCAAATAACTTAAAAGCCTCAGGAAAGCTATGACAGGGTTGCTGAGAGTTGGAACTGACTCAGCAACACAGAACAACAACAACATAAACATCTCTTATGCTATTATTTTGCCATATAATGACATTTTTATTATGATTTTTGTTCCATGGGCTTTTCTTTGTCAGCATAAGAGAGTGACACATACACACAATCATCAAACTGCTGGTCTCCAAAGAAAGGTTTGCAATAGTATTAGATATGAAAATATGTCAACACATCATTATTTGAGCTTGATTATCTCATCTAAGCAATATGCAGTACACTGGCAATAAATCAATAGTACAATTAAAGTGTTCTGTACATTTGAAGATAGAAATAAATATTGAGGACTTTTGTTATTGTTGAATGCCATCGAGTTGGTTCTGACTCATAGCAACCCTGTATTGGATTTCCAAGGAGCAGCTAGTGAGTTTGAATTGCCAATCTTGTGATTCAAACCTACCTTTTAGTTAAGTGCTTATCCTATAGTACCACACCAAAACTTGCCCATGTCTTACTGCTTGCTAGTAATCAAGTCAAGTTAAAAATTCACACATAATCTGTGATCTTTATTATGGAAATCAACAACAACAAAAAACAACACTCCCAGAAAAAAATAGACCATAGCAAGAATAATATTGAAAGTTATATAATTTCAATATGATTTGCATTGTTGTAATTTCATAAAATATAATTGTTTATGAAATAATATGCAAATAATTATATGTACAGGCTACTATATTTATGACTATTACATATTTCAACTTTATATGCATCATAACTATACTGTCCTTAACATGATATCAGTCTTAGAAAGCTAAACCTGGCACATAGTTGCTACTCATTAAACATTACTGAGAAAATGAAAGAAATTGAGCAGTCTTCTGTTTTTATCTCTGAAAAGTGCCTAAACTTTGAAAAATACAGAATTAATTTTTGACCTTCAAGTTTAATAGAAAAGTAGTTCTTGGTGAAGAGTGAGAAAGTAGTTCTTGGTGTTCCCTGAGTGAGAAAAGGCAGCACCTTGAAGATTGCTGTCTATCTACAATTGATAACAGGTACTAAAGAGAGCTCAGAATTATTAGCACTTGCTGATTTGTTGTTTTTGAGTGGAGTCGGTTCCGACTCATAATGACCCAATATAGGATTTCCAAGGAGCAGCTGGTGGTTTTGAACTGCTTAGAGATTTTAAATATGTTTAAAATACGTAGCTTGTTAACATGTTTTTTCTAACTTTATATTTCCAAATGTTCCAAATATTGTTTATGACACTATCTTCCGTAATTAAAAGATGCGAGCAATTTTGTTAATCTACAAGTGAATGCTAAATAGGAAGTAATCCTGAAATTGTTGTGTTCAATTTTTAACAGAAAACCTGGAGGTTCAAACCTAGCAGTTGCTGTGCTAGAGAAAAATCCGGCGATTTATTCACAAAAAGATTTGCAGCCTTGGAAATTAGGCAGTTCTAAGGAGCTCTGGTAGCGTAGTGGTTACGAATCGGGCTGCGAACCTTAAGGTCAGCGGTTCGAAACTACCAGCCGCTCCGCGGGAGAAAAATGAGGCTTTCTACTCCCGTAAAGATTTACACCCTCGGAAACCCTGTACAGGGTCGCTATGGGTCGGAACCGACTCAACGGCACTTAACAACAACAACAAAGGAGCTCTGGTAGCGTAGTGGTTACGAATCGGGCTGCGAACCTTAAGGTCAGCGGTTCGAAACTACCAGCTGCTCCGCAGGAGAAAGATGAGGCTTTCTACTCCCGTAAAGATTTACACCCTCGGAAACCCTATACAGGGTCGCTATGGGTCGCTATGGGTCGGCACCGACTCGATGGCACATAACAACAACAACTCTGATTCTGGAGTCCTGGTGTGGCGCCGGGGGGTAACTCACCAGACTGCAAAGCCGTTTGAACTGCATGGTGGACGATTCAAGCTCAACAGCTGCACCTCGGAAACCCTATACAGAGTCGCTATGGGTCGGAACCGACGCGACGGCACTTAAAAATAACAACTCTGACTCCACAAGGGACTCTGATAGCGTAGTGGTTACAAATCGGGTGCGAACCGCAAGATCACCAGTTTGAAAGTACCCGCTATTCCGCGGGAAAAAGATGAGGCTTTCAGCTCCGGTAGCCTTGGAAACCCTGTACAGAGTCTCTATGAGTCAGACCGACTCCTCAGCACATCACCACCACCACCTCTCTGAACTGTAGAGTCCTGGTGTGGCTCTGTGGGTTAATTCACTGGCTTGCAAAGCCAGTTTGAACGGCAAGATCAGCAGTTCAAATTCAGCAGCCACTCCTCAGAAACTCTATACAGGGTCGCTATCAGCATTTAACAATAGCAATAAGACTCAGAATAGACTCTACAGCACACAACAATTTAAAATTAGGATTTAAAAACTCAAATGCCCTGAGCATCACTATTGTTATTGTAACGTGCTGTCGAGTCACTTCTGACTCATAACTTCCCTGTATAGGGTTTCTGAGGAGTGGCTGGTGAGGTTTGAATTGCCGACCTTGCAATGGAAACTGACCTTACAGTGCTGTGCATTCATTATCCTGCAGTAACAATCCAATCAAACGCTTATGTTCTCTGAAATCAACCAAGATATTCATGTCCATCTTCTAATTTGTTTTAAAAGGCAGAGAGAAGTCACTCTAAATTGAATTTCCATCAAACATATGTGCAGAGAATGTCCGTATTTCAACCAAATTCAGCAGGAGTTGGCAAAGTAGAAAAGAAAACGTCTTGCACAAGTTAGGAGACCTGTGTTATAATATTCATTTTGGTATGTGTAAGCTAGGGATATTGAGCAAGCCACTTGGTTTTCACTTATCTTAATTGTAAGGTAAGAATCGAGTTGCATAAACTGCTTCTCAAACTTCCCTGCACTTTGAAGTCACCAGGGGAGCTTTCAAAAATTCTGGTTTTTGAGATTTTTAAAGATCTTGATTTAATTTGTCTGGAGTGTGGCCTGGCTATGAGAATTTTTAAAAGCTCCCCAAGTGATTCTAATGTGCAGCTAACTTTGAGGATCGTTGAACGAGGTAATCTCTAAACTTATACTCAGCATTAATGTTCAGTCTGTTCATTATTTAATCCTGTCAGATATTAGAAATCATGAAAGATACAAGGTTTTAAATATGGCATAGGTAAAAAAATAAAAACACATGAATTAGCTAAGAGTATTTGATGTAATTTATCATTATATTAGTTACATTTCTTAGTGAGGCAAAAATCTATAACAATATTGGATAGTCATTCAGATAGTCACTGAGATGATTCTTCTGTGTTGCCTCCTTTATTAGTATAATTTTTACTGAGATTTCCTGAATGATTATAGCCTTATTGAACCTAATCAAGTGAGAAAAGTGTTTTCTGTATTTTTTTCTTTTCTTTCCTCATGCAATGAAGTAGCAATGCTTGACTCATTGTCTCATTCTATATTTGGAAAATAAAAATAAAACAACAATAGAAAACAAAAACAAAAAACCCAAAACTTTAAATATTAATGGAGGACCTTTTTCCTGTCAAAATTTATTACATCTTTTCATGCAAAATTCAAAACTTAAAGAATTAGCCTACTCTATTTAGTCAAACATTTAATTAACTCACCCTTAATGTGATGGCTTGAAGACTAAGGTGTGCCAGACCCAAGCCATGGTATTTTCAATAACCTCATATCCATGTGAAAGCTGGACAGTAAATAAGGAAGACCATAGAAGAATTGATATTTTTGAGTTATGGTGTTGGAGGAGAATATTGAAAGTGCCACGGGCTGCCAAAACAACCAATAGATCTGTGTTGGAAGAAGTCCAGCCAGAGTGCTCCTTGGAGGCCAAGATGGCCAAACTTCACTTCTCATACTTTGGACATATTGTCAGGAGGGACCAGTCTCTGGAGAAGGATATCATGTTTGGTAGGGTAGAGGGTCAGAGAAAAAGAGGAAGACCCCCAGCGAGATGGATTGGCAAAGTGGCAGCATCAATGGGCTCAAGCGTGGCAGTGACAGTGAGCCTGGCCCAGGATTGGGTAGTATTTCGTTCTGCTGTGCATAAGGTCGCTATGAATAGGTACCGATTCGATGGCACCTAACACCAACAATGTGATGGCACTGTGGGTTAATGCACTGTACTGAAAGTAGGGTTGAACTGAAAAATCAGCAGTTCAAACTCACCAGCTGCTCCTGAGAAACCCTATTCAGGGTAGCTATGGGTTAGAATCAATTCCACGGCACTTAACAACAACAATATGATGGCTGGAACCGCAGATGCCTTGGTGTAGGACCAGACCAAATGATTTCTTGGGCTTTCTATGATGTGTGGGCTGGAACGTCCCCACCCTGGTTTGAAGATTAAAGGGTGTGCCTTTGAAAGTTGCTGTTGTTGTTAAGTGCCATTGAGTCAGTTCCAACCCATAGCGACCCTGTATAGAGTTTCCAAGGAGTGGCAGGTGAGCTTGAACCACTGACTTTGTAGTTCAAACCAACTTTGCAGTCGAGCACATTAACTCACAGCGCCACACCAGGACTCCGCCTTTGAAAGTTGTTGTTCTTCTTAAGTGCCATCCAGTGGGTTCCGACCCATAGCGACCCTATATAGGGTTTCCCAGGAGCAGCTGGTGAGCTTGAAGCACCAACCTTGCAGTTCAAATGGCTTTGTAGTTTGGCGCATTAACCCACAACACACACCAGGACTCTGCCTTTGAAAGTAGCAAGTAGTAGAAAGAGAGCAAGAACTTCAACTCCTGCAAATTGGAGCACCCTGGGCCCATTCTACTTTAGAGTCTTACACAAGTATCAAGATCTCAGAGTATAACTGTGTAGTAGATTTCAGGGAGAAGGTGTCTCCTCGTTACAGAAACCCATTATCTAAGAAAGGCATGAAAACAAAAGGACAACTAGGCGACATGCAGGTTGGGGGAAGTAGTATCTGAGCAATAACTGATGTCATAAGCAAAGATTACAGATCTAGCCTGACACATTAACACTAGATGGGACTCTAGGAACTGCAGTGATAATTCCAAGAATAGTTACAATATTGCTATAAGTTGAATTATCACCCAGTATTCCGTGGTACTTAACAACAACAACAATTGGTTTCAGAGGTGTCCTGATGTGATGTTGTGGGTTAATACACTGGACTGCAAAGTTGGTTTGAACTGCAAGGTCTGTGGTTCAAGCTCACCAGCCGCTCCTCGGAAATTCTGTACAGCGTCGCTATGGGATTATATATGAAGAAGAATGTGGCATCTTCTTTGAAGAAGATTGGAAAAAGACTCATTAACAACCTGAAATTTTCAGATGATACACCTTTGTTTGCTGTAAGCAAAGAGGCATTCAAATTCTTACTGATAAAGAGCAAAGACTTCAGTCTTCACTATGGATTGCCCCTTAATATAAAGAAAATGAAAATCCTTACAACTGATCCAATAAATAACATCATGATAAATAGAGAATAGACTAAAGTTTCCAAAGACTCATTTTGCTTGGATTCACTGTCAACAGTCATGGAAACGGCAGTCAAGAAATCAAATTTGCTGTATAAGGTTTTTTAAAGAATTAAATAGTGGTTGTCAGTTTGAGGGCTAAGGTGCACCTGACCCAAACCATGATATTTTAAGGTCCCTGTGTGGAGCTGCAAGATAAATACTGGACTGCTAACCAGGAGATTGGTGGTTCAAATCTACCAGCCACATATTTAATACCCTACACTATGTTGCTATGAGTCAGAACCAACTCAAGGACACTTAACAATAACAGCAACAACATATGAGTGCAAAAGTTGGGCAATGAATAAGGATGACCATAGAATTGTTGCATTTGAACTATGGTGTTTGTGAGAATATTGAACTCTCACATCTATGTTGGAATAAGTAAAGTTAGAATACTCCATTGAAACAAGGATGGCAAGACCACCTCTCATTCTTTGGACATGTTATAAGGAGGGAGCAGTCCGTGGAAAAAGACATTGTGCTTAGAAATGTGAAGGGTCAGTGAAAAGAGGAAGGCACACAATGAGATGCCAGCAACAATGGGTTAAAACAGCAAATGTGTGGATGGGACAGGATGGGCCATGTTTCATTCTGCTGTTCATCGGGTCACTAGGAATTGGAACTCACTGGACGTCACCTAACAATAATAACAACAACAAAATATAAGAAATATGCTAAGTAATGTTTTCTATATACCATTTTACTATTAAATTGTTGATATAAGATTTGATCAATCAAAGTCTTCATGCCATTTCAGTTAAGGCTAAGTTATTCACAGTTTGAAAGACTGCATTTAGTTATGTTGTTTTATTTCATATGTTTTTATAGCCTTATCCATGCAAAGAACATAAGGAAAATGGATCAGGAGTCAGAAACCATTAGGTTTCTGCTCCTTTGTGGTAAGGAGACCTTTTTTTTTTTTTTCCAACTTTTTATTGAGTGAAAGTTTATAGGGCAGATCATCAGTTTTACATTCAATAAATTCTGTACTTTTGTTTCATTGCAAATGATTATAATCCCCTCATGTACCATCAGTTAGCAGTATTTCTCTCT
>NW_006408547.1:6968911-6969899 GCF_000296735.1 Chrysochloris asiatica | reverse complement strand
GATGTTGATTATTGTTTCAGTTGTGATGATATTTGTTTTCTTTATGTTGAGGTGAAATCCATACTGAAAGCTGTCTTGTGATCTTCATGAATAAGTGCTTTAAGTCCTCTTTGCTTACAACAAGCAGGTTTTTGTTATCTACATATTGCTGGTTGCCAATGAACCCTCCTCCAATCCTGATGTTACGATTTTCTTCATGTACTCCATATAGCCTCTTGGCTTATTTCCTCAGCAAAGAAGTTGAGTAAGTTTGGTGAAAGGCTACAACCCTGACATATACCTTTCCTAATTTCCAACCTCTATGTATCTGTTTGTTCTATTCCTAGGACTTTCTCTATGTACAGGCTCTGTATGAGCACAATGGAATGTTCTGGAATTAGCATCCTTTTCAGTGTCATCCTTAACCTGTGATGTTGTACATATGGTATGAAGGATATCATTGCTGACATCAGATGGATCATGGCGGAAAGTAGACAATTCCAGAAAGAAGTTTATTAATTATGCTAAGGTTTCTGACTCTGTGGATCATGACAAGGTATGGACAACATTGCAGAGAATGAGTATTTTGGAACACTTAATCATGTTCTTGAGGAACCTGTACATAGACCAAGAGGCAGTCATTTGAACAGAACAAGAAGACACTGAATGGTATAAAATCAGAAAAGATGTATGCCAAGGTTCTATCTTTTCATCATACTTATACAGTCTGGCACCATGGGTTGCCAGAAGAATAAACAATTTTTGTTGAAAAAAGTACAGTCAGAATGATCCTTAGAATCTAATATGACCAGACTTTATCTCTCATACTTCAGACATATTATCAGGAGGGATAAATTCCTGGAGAAGGACATCATGCTTGGTAAAGTGGAGGGTCAGCAAAAAGAAGGAGACCCCCAATGAGATGGACTGGCACAGTGGCAGCAGAAATGTGCCCAAGAGTAGCAGCAATTGTGAGGTTGGTACATGACCAGGTGATGTTTTGTTCCAT
>NW_006408547.1:6966620-6967654 GCF_000296735.1 Chrysochloris asiatica | reverse complement strand
TGATTGTTAACAGGGTTAATTATGAAAACTTGGAACTCTAGCTTGAGTATAAAATGAGCCATCTCAGATACATCAGGGGCGCAGGGGTTTTCACTACTATTAGAGTAAAAGATCTCGGAATGGACAGCATCCTTTGGACCTGAGAGCCGTGCACACTGAACTTGACCCAGGGACAGAAAAATAAAGCTGAGCTAGAAAAACTTTGAACTTTGTATAGAAGACTTGCTTGCAGAGTATGATGCCTCCAACCTCTTAATAGGAGGAGCTATGTTTCCTGACCTGGGGAGCTAGAGCTGAGGGCCTTCAGGTTGAGGCTTGTGGCAGAGTGGTGTGACCTTTGTGCATTTATTAGCAGCATTAAGGGAGCTTTGTAACATTACTGGAGTAGAGCAGAGGTCAGCTCAAGTGGCTGAGGAACAAAGGGAGGCCTACCTATGCATATGGCTGCGGAGAGGCCTTCTTGACTGGAAGAACTGTGCTCTGCTCTGAGCATGTTCTCATCCTGCATTATAACCTTTTAACTTTCCTATTAACCCCTGACTCCACGGCACATAACAACAACAACAACAACATTAACCCCTGTAACTGTGAGTATGGAGTCTGAGTTCTCTTTGACTATTTCAGTGAATTATAGAACCCAGTTGAGAAGCAGAGAGGTTTGTAAAAGGCATGGTTGTTGACTTTTTTGCATTATTTTATGGTCTAGATGTGAAGATTTTGTTTCCTTTATAATAAGGTATAATCCATACTGAAGACTATAGACTTGGATCTTTGTTGTTGTTTTTAAGTGTTGTCAAGCCAGTTCAGACTCATAGTGACTGTGTATAGGGTTTCCGATGACTGGTTGGTAGATATGAATCATCAACCATGTAGTTAGTAATCTAGTGCTTATCATACAGTGCCACACCAGGACAAGTCCTCTTCTCTTCCAAAAAGCAAAGTTGTATCATATGTATATTGTAGATTATTCATTAATCTTTCTCCGATCTTGATACTACCTTCTTCATATAATGTAGCTTCTCAGGTTGTTTGCT
>NW_006408547.1:6963281-6966520 GCF_000296735.1 Chrysochloris asiatica | reverse complement strand
TATTCTCTGGCTCCAGCCAAGATCTAGCTGATGTCATCAATGATATCTCTAGTTACACATTCTATTCTGAATCTGACTTGATGTACTGTAATAAAAAAGGCAACCATTTTTGGGTTATTGACAGCAAATTTCTACTTGCATGTGATATTAATGATACTGTTTGTGATTCCTGCATCCCATTGGATCACCATTCTCGAGCATGGGAACAAATATGGATCCCATTGGATCACCATTCTCGAGCATGGGAACAAATATGGATCTCTTACAGTTGGTTGGCCAGGTAGCTGTCTTCTCAATTTCTTTACATGTACTAGTGAGTACCTTCAGAGCAGCATCAGCTTGTTGAAATATTTCAATTTTTATTCTGTCAATTCGTGGATCCTTTTATTCGAATGTCAATGCCTTCATTGTAACTTTACCTTCTTCCTTCAATAGTATTGATTCTTAATCATAAGCTACCTCTTGAATGGTTGAACACCAACCATTTCTTTTTGGTACAGTGTCTGTATATTCCTTCCATCTTCTATTGATATTTTCTGCATCATTCATTCTTTTGCCCATAGAATTCTTCAGTACTGCAACCTGATGCTTGAATTTTTTATTTCAGTTCTTTCAGCTTGAGAAATGTTGAGCACGTGTTCTTTCTTTTTGATTTTCTAACTCCAGGTCTTTGCATATTTCACTGTAATACTTTACTTCTTGAGTATACCTTTGAAATTTTGTGCTCAACTCTTTCACTTCAATGTTTCTTACAGTTGATTTAGCTCCTCTATGCTCAAGAAAAAGTTTCAGAGTTTCTTCTAAATTCCATTTTGTTTGTTTTTCCTCCTTTATTCCTTTCTTTTTAATTACTTTTTACTTTCTTCATGTATGATATTCTTGATGTCCTCACACAATTCCTCTGGTCTTTGATTATTAGTGTCTAATGCATCTAATATATTCCTGAGATTATCTCTAATTTAGGTGGAATAAAATTGAGGTCATATTTTAGCTCTTATGGGAGTGTTTTAATTTTCTTCAGCTTCAGCCTGAACTTGTATATGAGCAAGTAAGTGATCCTCTGTTCCACAGCCAGTCACTGGTCTAATTTTGGTTGTTGATATTGAATTATCCTATCGTTTCTACCCACAAATATAGTTAATTTGTTTCCTGTGCATCCCATCTCGTGAAGTCCTCGTGTATGTTGTTTGAAAAAGGCATTTGCAATGAATAAATCATTGTTTTTGTTGTTAGGTGCCATCAAGTAGATTCAAACTCACAGCTATCCTATCCACAACAGAATGAAGCACTGCCCAGTCCTGTATCATCATAATTGTTACGCTTGAACCCGTTGCTGTTGTCATTGTCCCACTCCACCTCACTAGGGGTCTTCTTTTTCACTGAATTTTGCTGACGCCACTTTACCAACCATAATGTCCTTTCAGGTACTGGTGCCTTCTGATAGTATGAGAGAAGAAATCTCTTATCCTGGCTTCTAAGGAACAGTCTAGCTGTACTTCTGTTAACATAGATTTGTTTGTTTTTGTGCCAGGCCATGGTACTTTTAGTATTCTTTTCCAACACCATAACTGAAATGAATCAATTATTCTACAGTCTTTGATATTAATTGGGCAACTTACAAATGCACATGAGCTTATTGAAAATACCATGGTTTGGGTCAGGTGCACTTTAGTTCTCAAACTGGTTTCTTTGCTCTTGAACATGTTAAAGAAGTCTTGTGTAGCAGATTGGTCCTGAAACTTCTATCATGAGATCTCCCGCATCACTTTTACCAGTATTTTCCAAATACTGGTCCTCCCCCTTCATTTCCAACTTTGACATTCCAACCATCAGTAATTATAGATGTATCTAGTTACATGCCTGATCAATTTCAGGCTGAAGAAGTTGGTATAATTCTTCAGTGACTTTTGTGGTCATTGTATAAATTTGAATAATAGTGGTATTAGCTGGTCTTCCTTGTAGGCATATGCATTGTATACTATCACAGACAGCATCATATTTCAAGATAGATCGTGAAACATTCTTTTTGATGATTAATGGGATGCCATTCCTCTTCAATTTGTCATTCTCAGTATAGTAAGCCGTATGATTGTCTGATTCAAAAATAGGAAATACCAGTGCACTTCAGCTCACTGAAGCCTAAGACATCTAGCCTTATTTGTTCTGTTTCAGTTTTGAAAACTTCCACTCTTCCTACATCCATATTTCATACATCCCATGTTCCAGTTATTAAAAGCTGCAGCTGTTACTTCTCATTTTGAGTTGTGCCTCATTAGCAAATGAAGGTCCTGAAAGCTTTGCTGCATCCATTGAGGTCAACGCTGCTTGAGGTAATAATTACAAAGTGATGTTGATCAACTTATATAACAATTTTATTTGTATTGTAACCATAGCACAAAAAACATGAGATGGGAAGGAACTATATTGGACAATTGTATCTGTCTATAATTCAAACGACATTAGTATAATTCTGAATGTTATTGTTTAAACTTGACAAACTAACTACATTCACCATGGCAACTACTAAGAAAATAATATACACAAATAGCAAAGTAAACTTCAATAGAATTGAAATGTACACTCTAAAAAAAATTTCTTTAATACAAATGAAGGCTAAAATGGAAGCAGAGAAAATACATAAGACTTATAAAAAATCAAGGAGTCCTGATGTGGCACTGTGGGTTAATGAGCTAGACTTCAGTTTGTTTGAGCCACACGGTTAGTGGTTCAAGCTCACTAGCTGCTCCTTGGAAAACCTATACAGGGTCACTATGGGTCAGAACTATCTCAATTGTACCAAACAACAAAAACAACAATAAAAAACCAAAGTAAAAAAGGCAGATAAAAATAAATCATACTGTATCAGCAATTACAGTACATTTAAATAGGTTAAATACTCAAAGACACAGATAAATGATTTATTTTTAGAATTGAGGAAAAAAATCTAAAGTTAGAGTATAATAATTTCTAATAGCTGTATATATTAATTTTAAATAAACTAAAAATAATTTAATTTTACTCTTTAATAAATGTGTTTTATGTCACATGTTGTATATTACATAGTGCTGTTGTTGTCATCCAGTTGGTTACAACTGATAGCAAACCTACATAGGATTTCTGAGGGGCAGTTGGTGAGTTTGAACCTATAACCTTGAAGTTCAAATGGACTTGGCAGGCAAATTGCTTTCCTACAATGTCACACCAGGACTCCTTATGTTATATATATGTGTGTGTGTGTG
>NW_006408547.1:6959627-6962785 GCF_000296735.1 Chrysochloris asiatica | reverse complement strand
TTTGTAAAACAAAATCTTGTAAGAGATATAGACAAGTTCATGTCATCTCAATAAATTTTGGAAAAATGTTAACCATAAATCTCTGACAATCGAAGGCATAAAAATATTCTCAAGTAAATTGACCTTGTTACTGTTGTTGCTAAGTGTCATGGAGTTGATTCTCACCCATAACGATACTCTATGGGGTTTCTGAGGTGTTAATTCTATGTGGGAGCAGTTAAAACTGAACAAGGGGATACTAAATGGTTTTAAATCAGGAAGGTATACAGCAGTGTTGTGTCCATTTACCATAACTACTCAGTCTGTTTGCAGAACAAATAATCTGACAAAGTGGATTATATGAAGAAGAAGATGGTATTAGGATTGGAGGAAGACTTATTAGCAACCTGACATATGCAGCTAATAAAACCTTGCTTACTGGCTATAAAGAGGACTAAAAATACTAGCTGATGAAGATCAAAGACTGAAGCCTTCATTATGGATTGCATCTCCATGTAAAGAAAATGAAAAGTAATATCCCCACATCTGGATGTATAAATAACATCTTGGTATAGCGCTGTAGGGTAAACATTGGCCTGCTAACCACAAGATTGACAGTTCAAACCCATCAACCACTCCTAGCAAACCCAATACAGGGTCACTGTGAGGTGGAACTGACTTAATGGCATGTAGTAAAAACAACAATAAATGGAGTCAGATTGAAATCGTTAAAAGACTTCATTTTCCCAAACTTGCAGAGAGTAGCCATTTGACCTAGACTCTATGGTTTGATAATCAGAACTAGACTAGAGGATGATTTAAAAAAAAAAAAAACAAAAAACGATAAAGGCAATAAGGGTAAATTGCTACAATTTGATGAACTTGATCTATAGGCCTGGATATAGTAACTCAAAATACCAACAGAGAGAGAAGGAGTCTTCACATCAATTATCAATGCTATCCCCTCTGTATACAGGGTAGATAGGGATGGGCAACTTAGACATTGGCTACCTAAAATAAGGGGATGATAAAGGTACGAAGTGACTGGCTTACAAGGTTTCAAGAGGGAGTTTAGTTTAGAGTGTGCAGGGAAAGATAGAGTACCCATGGAATATTTTTCATCTTGTCTGGATGGGTCTGGTGAAAAGAGATGGAGATTAAGATTCTTAAGCTTCAATACTGAGAAATTGTTATCATGACTAATTGCAACTGACACATTTGTAAAGGTAGAAGTTTTATAACAAAAACAGGGAAGTAGTTAATCTTGTAGTCCAGAAACAGAGGACCCTAGGACCATCAAGGGAGAAGAGCACAAGTAGAATGCGGGACCTTATCCAGAACAGCAGTGATACCAGAGATGGAGACAGAGAAGGGGACATGGAGAGAGGAAGCAGCTGAGGACTCTAGATTCATGGGAAGAGAGGGACTAAGAGCCAGTGGCCAGTAGGCAGACTTGCAGAATATGCCCTTTGGTGGTGTGAATTGTTATATATGCCTGAGTGTTAAAAAAAAAAAAAAAAAAAGAGAGAGAGAGAGCTAAAATGAATAGAGAGAAATACTGTTAACTGATGGTACATGGAGGGAATTAAGGGGATTATAACCATTGTAATGAAACAAAGTGTATGATTTGTTGAATGTAAAACTGATGATCTGCCCTATAAATTTTCACTCAAATCACAATAAAAACTTAAAAATAAATAAAAGACTTCATTTTGCTTGCATCCACAATCAACATTCATGGAAGCAACATTCAAGAAATCAAAATACCTATTGCATTGGGCAAAATCTGCAACTAGGCAAATTTGCATAATGCATTTTGTACTGAGATTCTTAGCAGCAGCGTATGTTTCCCTTTTAAGGTCTGTGTTATTATCCTAGTGATCCGTATGTACTGAATAGTGTTCCTGAATATACTCGAAAGACAGTGACATACCTTCAGATTTCTGTGATGCCTCATTACTGTATATGTAATGTGTTTGTAAAACAACAGTCTAGTATTCAGGGTATACAAACTAATTACTCTATTTCACAGTCTGGCATACAGAATGGTTAATACTGATGCTGCCATGTCAGTAGGAATTGATTATGATTTGAATGGGACGATCTGTGGTTCCTTTCATTTGAAACAAAATAAAAAATTAGCACTTTGCAAATGCCCTAGGAAATAAATTTCAGTGATGTTCTGTCTAGTATTACCAGGCAAATGAAGATAATTTTGAAGAAGCATTCTGAAAATTGTGTATTTTTCAGTGATTTTACGTCCCAGTTTTATAAACTTTATATATATATATAATGCCTTTTATGAAAGCCAATTCACAATTATGCTACTTTAGAAAGTTTAATACTTCTATGAAATATTTTACATATTTATATAGAGTTGCTTACTTAGATTATTGTGAAATGATAAGCTAGAAATATTCACATTTTCCTCTATCATTCCCATTTTACAGATGTTTACCTGAGTTTGAAATGGATTAATAAGAATTCCCAATTTCATATAACTAATAAGAAATTGCTGTAAAACTACATATCAAAAAATAAAAAATTACATGATGAATTATGGTAAATGTATTCTGGCTGAAAATGTAATTTATCTTAAGTAGAGGATGGTCAGTATAGAAAACTTAAATACTTGCTTCTGATGTGAACTTAGTATCCAAACAACAGCTAGCTGATATTTTACTCATATCTGTTGCTGATTTTTTAATTTGGTCTCTTTCTGATTGATCTGTAGAGTTCAGTCACATATATTAAATGTTTTGAGGATGTTAATAATAATAATATCAATTTAAATAATTTTTGAGTGATAGTGGTACACAATTAAAATACTAACTGCTAACCAGAATATCAGAAGTTTGAACCTATCAGCTGTTCTACCAGAGAAAATTGTGACAGTAAAGGTCCTTAAGATTTACAGCCTTGGAAACCTTATTGTTGTTGTTAGGTGATGTTAAGTCAGTTCCAATTAATAGTGACCCCACACACAACAAAATGAAACACTGTCCTGTCCTATGCCATCCTCACAATTATTGCTATGTTCAAACCCACTGCTGCTGTCACTGTGCTAGTCCTTCTCATTGGTGGGTCTTCCTCTTTTACTCTGACCCTCCACTTTACCAAGCATGATGTCCTTCTCCAGAGACTGGTCCCTCCTGATAACATGTCTGAAGTATGAGAGA
>NW_006408547.1:6939666-6959197 GCF_000296735.1 Chrysochloris asiatica | reverse complement strand
TTAGATGCAGTCCATACCGAATGAAGGCTGTCATCTTTGATCTTCATCAGTAGATATTTTAAGTCCTCTTCACTTTCAGCAAGCAAGGTTATATCATCTGCTTATCACAGGTTATTAATGAGTCTTTCTTCAATCCTGATGCTAGGCTGTTCACATAATCCATCATCATGGATGATTTGCTCAGAAAAGAGATTGAATATATTTGGTGATATAATACAGCTTTGGCTCACACTTTTCTCGATTTTGAGCTATTCTGTATCCCCTTGTTCTCTTGACTTCCTCTTGGACTATGTAGAGCTTCCTCATGATCACAAGCTGTTGTTTGGGAATACTCATTCTTCACAATGTTACCCACAGCTTGTCATGATCCCCACAGTCAAAAGCCTTTGAATACACAATAAAGCATAAGTATACATCTTTCTGTTATTCTTTGCTTTCATCTGATGTCAGCAATGATATTCCTAGTTCCACATCACCACCTAAATCTGGTTTGAACCTCTGGCAGTTCGATGTCGATGTACTGTTGAAGGCATTTTTGATTATCATTAACACAATTATACTTGAATGTGATATTAATGATATTGTTAGGTGATTTATGCATTCTACTGGATCACACATCTTTGGAATGGGCACAGATATGGATCTCTTCCAATCAGTTGGCCAGGTAGCTGTCTTCCAAATTTCTTGGCATAGATGAGTGAGTGCCTCCAGTGTTGCCACGGTTTGTTGAAAGATTTCAATTTGTATTCCATCAGTTCCCAGAGCCTTGTTCTTTGTCAGTGACTTCAGTATACCTTGGATTTCAATCTCTGGTTCTTGGTAATATGCTACCTCTTGAAATGTTTGAACATCGACCATTTCATTTTGGTACAGTGATTCTGTGTATTCCTTCCATCTTCTTTTGTTGCTTTCTACGTCATTCAATATTTTTCCTGTAAACTCAATCAGTATTGCAATTCAAGACTTACATTTTTTCTTCAGTTCTTTCAGTTTGAGATATGCTGAATGTGTTCTTTCCTTTTGGTATTCTAAGTCCGTGTCTTTACATATTTCATTATAGTATTTGACTTTGTCATCTCAAGTTACCCTTTGAAAATTTCTGTTCAGTCTTTTACTTCCTCTGTTCTTGCATTTGCTTTAGCATCTCTGTACTGGAAAGCAAGTTTCAGAGTCTCTTTGACATTCATTTTAGTCTTTACTTTCTTTCTTGTTTTGTTAATGACCCTTTTCTTTCTTCGGGTATGATGTTCTGATATCATCCCACAACTCTTCTGGTCTTCAGTCACTAGTAGTTAATGCTTCAAATTTGTTCATGAGATCTCTAAATTCTGGTGAGATTTTTACTCTCAGGGATTTTTCGTTTTCTTCAGTCTTAACCTAAACTTGCATATTAGCAATTGATGGTGTGTTACAAAGTTGACACCTGGCCTTGTTTTGACAGAAGATATTGAGTTTTCCACCATCTTTCTCCACAAATTTAGTTAATCTGATTCCTGTGTATTCCTTCTGTTGCAGTCCAAGTATATATTATACTATTTAAAAATGGTATTTGAAATGAATAAGTTATTGGTCTTGCAAAATTCTGTCATTCATTCTCCAGCATTTTTTCTATCACCAAGGCCATATTTTCCAATTATTAATCCTTCTTTGTTTCCAACTGTCATTTTCCAACCATTGATAATTATCAATACATCTTGATTACATGTTTGATGAATTTCTCACTGAAAAGTTAATACAATGGTTCAATCCCATTATCACTGGCTTTAGTGGTTGGTACATAAATTTGAATAATCGCGGTACTGACTAATCTTATTTGTGTTGTTGTTATTAGATGCCATCGAGTTGGTACCAACTCGTAGCGACCTTATGCATAGCAGAATGAAACATTGCCCAATCCTGAGCCATCCTCACTATTGTTGCCATGCTTCAGTCCATCGATGCTGCCACTTGGCCAACCCATCTCACTGGGGTAGTCCTCCTTTGTAGGTGTATGGATATTATTCTTTCACAAGCAGTATTATACTTCAAGACAGATCTTGAAATGTTCTTTTTGGTGTTGAATGTCATGCCGTTCCTCTTGAATTTGTTGTTTCGATCATAGTAAACAATAAGTTTGACAGACTCAAAATGGCCAATGGCAGTCCATTTCAGCTTACTAATGCCTAGGATGGCTATGTTTATGGATTCCATTTCACTCCTGACAGCTTCCGGTTTTCCTAAGTTCATATGTCATACAATCAACATCTTGGATGTTGATGATTGTTTACGACTATTTCTCCTCATTTTAAGTTGTGCCCTATCTGCAAACAAAGGTCTTAAAAGCTCTACTCTATTTGTGTCATTATGGCCAACTACTTTGAGGAGGTAGCTCATGCTTGATCATATTTTGAGTATCCAGCAACCTGAGAGGCTTATCTTCAGGTGAGACAATATTCTGCTGTTGTTCATAATGTTTTCATCTTCCAGCACTTACCTGACAGTGTTACACTGCTATTCAGAAAGTTTTCAGAGAGTAAACATTCAGAAGTAGTCCATTTATCCTTCTTTCTAGCCCTGTCTTTGTTTGGAAGTTCAGTTGAAACATTTGCACCATAAGCAATTCTACTGGTATTTAAATACTGTTGGCATAACTTGCAGCTTTGCAGCAACATGCAAGCGATCACAGTATGATAAATGAACAGATGAGTAGTGGACATTTATTCTGTCCTAACGGATCACTACAGACTCTTTATGTGGCAATCTGGTTTGAACCTCTAGCAGTTTAAAGTTGATGTACTATTGAAGGCATTTTTGATTATCATTAACAAAATTATACTTGAATGTGATATTAATGTGACAATGTAGGATCAGCACTGGACTGTGAGCTACAAAGTCAGCAGTTCAAACCCACCAACTGCTCCTCAGAAATTCTGTCAGGGTCACTATGAGTCAGAATCAATCAGCTCTACAGCAGGAGGGTTGGTTTTAAGGATAGATGAGTCTATATCTTGCCTTCTTCACTTTTACTGATTTTATTTGGGAAGTTTTGGTTGGAATCTGGTAATTTTTGTTTTTTAAATTGCTGTATTTTTATTTTAAAAAATGATTATATTGACTATCCAAATTTAAATATCTCTAGTCTGTTATGAATTTGTATCTAATTTGTTGTTTATTCTGATCTCCAATAAACATATAAAATGTCATTTATTTTCATGGAACTGTTGAAATGGCTCATGCTGTTAGTTCTGGGTGTTTATTAATAGGCATGATATAAATACATTTTATCAGCTAACATTTCTTTAAAAAGTAACTGTGCAAAATACAGTCATAATAAGTTCATATTGTACATGTCGATCAGAAAATTTATCCAAAAATGTAAGATACCAGATGGTTCTATATATTAACTTCAAAATTCACTTTTCTTCTCAGAGTTGTATACTCCTTAGGGTGGCATGTAGTACTGGCTCTTGCTTTTTGAGCAATGTAAACATTTTAAAAGACTATCAATGAGGTTTTGATCAATATTATGGTTCTTTGTTGGTTTTATAACACTGAGAGGCAAACATGCTAGTTGAAAAGGGAAAAAAAAAAAAAGGTGCGCCTTTTTTATCAATGTGACAGATGCACATGCCTTGAGCACTAAGAAGGCATAGCTAATTACTGATATAGTTGCCGAAAAGAGGTTCTGACAGTCATGATGTATGAGCAAATTTGTCTTGCAACTGACAAGTCAAACAGGTTATTGTTAAGTCTTGGGCACTGCCAGCTCAGTGGGTGAGTTACAAAATGTGTCTGCTCATTCATTTTCTTTTGCTGTGGGGAAAATATTCTACCATCACATCAAACTGCTGTATATTTCATGTACACTCATACTTTTTCATTAAAAGTACCAAAGTTTCTCTTCACTAATGTTTCCAAAAGGATTTGGAAAATCAAACTATTACTCAGTTTGTTTTCCTCTAAGTTCCATGCTTAATTTTTGGCACCTGCAAGATTTATTTAGTAACATGTGGATTGTCTAAATTACATGTATTTAAATCATGTAATTTAAGCATGGAACTTTCACTATAGTTGAAATTATGAAATTTTAACATATGCAAAACTTAATAGTAAATTTCATGATATTTGGTTATTGGATGATTTCCTCATTGGGTTGCAAGTTAAAAAATATAGCTCAGATGAAGGAATTTAGAAAGTCTTGTGTTATAAGCAAGTGATCTTGTTGTTAAGTGTCATTGAGTGGATTCCGACTCATAGGGATCCTGTATAAGGTTTCCAAGGAGTGATTGGTTACTTTGAACTACATAAACCTTGTAGTCCAGTGCTTTATGCTACAGCACCACACATACTTATAAATTTATACATTTAAGAAATAATTGACTGGAATGTGAAGCCAATACACATAAACAGTATTTTCAGATAGCTGGTTTACCTTTTTATTGATAAAAAGTTTTATATTCTAACTACGCATGAAAAGTTTTCTGAACTTCTACATTTCCTGAATGGTATATTAACATTAAATATTAATCTTTTGTAAAGAAAATAAAATTCTTCTATTAATAAATTAACATTAAAGAAAATATCTGACATTATTACTAGATTAATATTTCAACATTATTGTTGAAATCAAGACCATAGTAATTAGTACAGATAATGAGATGTTGTTGCTGTTGTCAAGTGCCGTTGAGTCAGCTGGTGAGCTTGAACCACCAACCTTGCAGTTCAGACGGCTTTGCAGTCTGGCACATTAACCCACAGGGCCACACCAGGATGTGTAAGACATGGAAAGAGCAAAATTTATTGGTTTTGTTCTAACCTGTATCATATTAATTGCCAAATGACTGTTCTACCTATTTTGTGATTTTTTTGGTTTTGTTTTTAATATACAATGTGCGATGATTTGATGAAGAGCTATAGGCTTATGTCTGCTATTGTTGTTGTTGTTTTGTTTAGTGCCACCGAGTCTGTTCTAATTCATAGCAACACAATATTGGCTTTCTGAGGATCAGCTGGTGGATTTGAACTGCTGACCTGGCAGCTAACAATCTCGTTCTTATCCTACAAAACATACCAGGACTCCATGTGCTAAATCTTGGGCCTAGCGTGCAATGATACATAATATCCAATGCAATATATGTATTAAATAAAGTTAGAAACAGATACGTTTGTGATACAGTTTTGTGTCAACTTGACTGGACCATGATTCTCAGTGGTTAAGCAGTTGAGACCTGTTGTTAGTGCGCCAGACTGCAAAGCTGTTTGAACTGTAAGGTCGGCAGTTCAAGCTCACCAGCTGCTCCTCAGGAACCCTATACAGCATTGCTGATGGGTCAGAAACGACTCAATAGCACTTAACAAGAACAACAAAGCAGTTGAGATGTAGTTATCACCCATGATGAGATTTGATATTATATAGTCAGCTCTCTGATGAAGTCTGCTATGAGTTGCCAGTCAATTGAAGGGGTACTGCTTCAGGAGGTGGCCAGCATCCAATATATTGGACACTCAAACAAGTCTTTCTTGCTCTCTGTTGGGTCTGGATCTTAATCTGGCTTGTCCTCCAATATCTAGTTCTTTAGACTTGAACCAGTACCCTGCTTTATTACCTGTAGATGCTGGGAATTGTCAGCAGCCTGCCTTCTGACCTGCCTGATCTGCCTGCCTGCCTGATGTCTGACCTGCCAATCCTGGTTCATCAGCCCTGGTCCAGCCTGAAAATTGACCAACAGACTTGGGACTCACCACCTCTATACCTGTGTGAGTTATGTCCTTGTTATAAACCTCTATATATTCATCTACAATCTTTACTGATTTTGCTGCTCAAGAGAATCCAGCCTAAGACATGCTTTACTTTGCAAAGAAAATTTATATACTTATGTGGAGTCCTCGTGTGGCACTGTGGGTTAGTGTGCTGGACTGCAAAGACAGTTTGAACTACAAGATTGGTGATTCAAACTCACCAGCCTCTCCTTGGAAATCCTACAAAGGGTTTTATGAGTAGGAACTGGCACCACATCACTTAACAACAATGACAATGGGAAAACAGAATACTGTGTTTTTGTGAAGCCTAAAAGAGGCAGCATAGTGTTAGTGCTGGCAGCAGTGAGGGAGGTATTAATGTGACAGGGCAACTGAACTGATCCTTGAATGACAAGAAATATTATTCAGAAAAAGTGAAGGAGAGTTGGTGAATAGAAGGATATCCTGAGAAAGGAATTTGTACTAGCAACATTACATTCTTCTCTGAGAATGTCGTGGGAAGGATTCTACCCCTCTCTTTTCCATGCTACTTGTCTTTGCACATGCTTGGTTTAGGGAGGAAGAGTTCTTTCAGAAGAGCCATGTTAAGCCTGTGCATACAAATATAGAAAGCATTTACTATTCATGTTGATTTTTTGCTATACTTTTCCTTACTAAGTAAGCTACTTCCTTATGCAGAGGAAATGACCTGTATGCCATTTTACACTCATAACATATGCATATGCAGGGAGTATTCCATAAGAGTTACAGGATGAAATTTTTTTCAAGATTACTCATATTATGTTTGTTTATTTTATGTTTTGGACCCTAAAGATTATGCATTCAGATGGTATATAAAACATTTTAAATGGTATAATAGGAAAAGTAGAAAATTAAAATATGAAAAATTAGTTTATAATGAAGCAAACAAAACAAACTCTCTCTATATGTATTTCCTTTATATACATATTTAGCATTCATAAATCCATAAATTTACATGTCCAAAAATCAAAATGTGCTTGCATATTTTTTCAAATGCTTGTGTAATCTCCAGGTGATATAAATATATAGTCATGACAATATTTTAAATAGCTTAAAATCTTGGCATCTGCAAAATATATCTAGCAATATTTTGATTTTCTAAATTATATACATTTTAAATCATATTTTACAGTGATAGACTCTCTATAGAGGAATGTATAAAATTTAACAAATATAAAACTTTTGTCTCACAGTATTTCAGTATTGGAAAATTTTCTCATATGTCCCCAATTCAAAAAGTTTACTTCGTACGCACAAATTTCTAATTCAGTTAACGGAGTCATAGATATGGAAGACCCAGTTGGAATTCTTTTCTTGGGGACTGCTGCTGGGGCTGACCAGGAAAAGCAGTTTTCCTTCAGATACTAACCTATTGCCTTTGAGTTAAGTTCCAACTAATAATGACTCCAGGTGTGTCAGAATAAAGCTATGCTAAATCTCAAAGTAGATTTCCAGGTCTGTATTGTAAAGTACCTCTGTTGAACTTGAACTTGAGACATTAGGTTAACAATCAAGTATGTTAGCTATTTGTATTACCCAGGGACCCCCATCAAGTCCTGGAGAAGGAAAATTATGATTAAGATCAAAGTGAGTATTGTTGGAGGAGTACAAGCTCTGTATAGGAAACACAAATGAAGAAAGGAATAAAAGAGCCACATGAATGAATAGAACTGGAAAATGGATTAGAATAACAATTTATATGTATGTTGTTAGCTTGTTTAGATAGTTGACTGAAATTATCTCTAAAAAAATGTTTTATTGTTTATCCTGTTTCCTTAGTTTCATTGAAAATCTTGTTTATATATTTTTTTCTTTTTTAACCTTGATCAGAGAGGGTTTTTTTGTTTTGTTTTGTTTTTACTGTTTCTAACTCTTCCTGGTAGCATAGTGGTTACAAATCGGGCTGTGAAGGTCAGCAGTTCGAAACTACCAGCTGTTCTGTGGGAGAAAGATGAGGGTTTCTGGTCCAGTAAAGATTTACAGCCTCGGAAACCCTGAACAGGGTCGCTATGAGTCGGAACCGACTCGATAGCGCTTAACATCTCTTCCATTGGCTATTTTCACCAGAAATTAATTCTCTACGCAATTCGTAAGGGAAATGGGACCATTTTTCCTTAAATAAAAATAATGCCCCTATGAGGTCATTCTCTTTCATGGATGTTGTCTTTCTCCTATTATGAAAAGCAGTCTTGAATTCCTTTTTAGTTATTTTTTAGTCACGTGCTTTGGGGTAATTTCTTACTTCCTCGAAGTCTTGATTTCTTTACTAATCAAATGTGTATTTCAACCAAGCTCTTGCTACCTTCTGTGTAGTCCCTTTTTTCTTTCATTTTCCATTAACTGGGGATAGAGTATTACATTGATATGAGTCTACTCCAGCTGTTGCTTCAAAAATGGTCTCAACTTCTTTCATCCCTGGACTCCATCTATTGGAAGACCTTGATAAGTAGAGTGAACATATATTCTGATTTTTTCATACCTGTCCCTATTTAAACATATTGTTCTAGTGAAATTATTTACAAAGGAAACAAAACATACATAATCCCCAGCAACAAAACAAAATGATAGGACTCAGAATATCTGTTTCAAAGATTCTGGAAGACAACAGGTTGATAGATAATCATTGATTGATGAGGGTAAGCTGAGAACATTTTATTACGTTCCAAGGATTCTCAATGCCGGTGCTAAAATTGTCAAGAGGATTCATTTTCATAAATTGCAAATATAGGTATAAAGAGGTAAAGGTGGGGCTTGACAGAGAGGGTTTAATAGAAAGAATATGTAGGGGAGCATTTAATACCTCAAAAATAGAAGCACAGTCCACAAAGCACAAGCAATATAATCATGTGGTTTTACTCACAGCATGAATGTTGTTGTTGATGATGTTAAATGCTGTTGAGTTGGTTCCAACTCATAGCAACCCTGTATAGGCTTTCCGAAGAGTGGCTGGTGGGTTTGAACAGCCAGCATTACAGTTGGCAGTCCAGTGTTTATCCTGCAACGCCACACAGCATAGAGGTCTTCTTGCTTCTATAGATAAATGAATGAAATGAAGTGACTCCCAGGATAAATCTCAATCAATTAAAAATCATATTGAGACCCCAGAGTAAAGATCTTCTAATTTTGCTTAGTAGGATATGGTGGTTCAAATGATTCATTCACTTGGCTGCTAACTGAAACCTTGAAAATTCAAGTCAATACAAAAGTATTCTGGAGAAGAGCCCTGGCAGTTTACTTCTGAAAAATCAGCCTTTGGAACATTTTGGAGCAGAATTCTACTCTGACACACATGTAGGGGCAATGAGTCACAACTGACTCGACAGCATTTTTTTAGTTTTTTTTTTTTTTTTTTTTTTAAGCTCACAAATTTCCTTTCTGAGGACATCAGGGATCTTATTTATACTATTAATGTTTAGTCTGGAATCTTAATAGCTCATGGAAAATTACAGATAACACAAAGGGAAGACTTGGTAGATAAGAAGAAAAAAGAAACAAAGGTAGAAAAAGTCTACCTCTTCTGGACCTGGTGGGATATTAGGAAGCAAAAAGGAAAAAGAAAGGAAGAAAATTTATTTCCCCATCCTAGAGCTGATATTTCTTGCACTGTAGGATAAGCACTGGACCACCAACCAAAAGGTTGGTCATTCAGACCCACTAGTTGGTCATTCAAACTCCTCAGAAACCATGTATAGGGCCACTGTGAATTGGAATCAACTAGACAGCACTTAATAACAACAAAAATGTTGAATATTTGAATGAGTTAAATTTTGCAATCATTAGAAAATTGGACCATAAAAACAAGCACATGTACCTCCAGGATGGAAGTCTGGACAAACATGCTACTCAGACAGACCCTCTACAACTAATACATGAGAGAGCCAAAGAAACAAGTTTCTTGTTGTCAAGTCAGTTCCTTAAGTGCTACTCCAGGATTCCACAGAAAAGCAGATAAAAATACGGACTAGGGAAAGAAATGGAACAAAAGCTGCATGAGAGGAAACAGAAGCAACAGGTGAATTATCAGCTAGCCCTACACATTGTAGCTATTTTGAACTTTGGAAGCAGCATTCCATCAGGAAAGCCATGTGATGATCAGCTCTACTACCCAGGACATTATAAATACTCACACCTATGCCTGGTGACCGTAGAGGTGTGAGGTTCCCCAGACCCTCCTGGAGACCAAAGGCATGGCCATCCCCACCATCACCTACCTAGTGACCAGGGACAATGTCAACACCCTGCACAGTCCTTGCTCTCCTTGGGATTCATGGCATGCCCTTGTGGACTGGGCACTAAGTGCATGCCACCTCCATAGCTGGAGAAACAGGGACTCAGTCTCCTCAGACAAGCAGATTAGGCAGTGCCAGATGGTGGCCTGCCTCCAGCCACTCTCTGAGCCAGCACAAACTCATTCGAGAACAGATATCATCTAGACTGACAGGGACTCCCTCTAGGACCAGATGACTTCAACCCTGCCTAATCCCCGTGCTCTTCTTGGCTGGCAGAGGCTCTGGCTTATATTGTGTACCATACCCCCAGTAGTATTCTTTCTGGGGTGAACTACCACCTCAGATTTCTCTTTGATTGATTTGTTTGTGTGCTTTCTTTCTCTACCCCTTCATTTTTTTTTTGCTTTCCTTTCTTTTCTTTATTCTTTTATTTCATTGCTATTGTTGGTTTTAATTTTTTTCTTGCTTTTTTTGTTTGTTTGTTATTCTATTTTTACCCTTGACCCATGCATCAGGAGATGGTAACCAGTCACACATGACCCAGCCACACCCATATCTCCTGCAGACCCATCCACTGGGTGAGAGTCATTATGTACTCCTTACAAACTGACCCATGATAGACCAGAGCCAACATCAGCCAAACCTGTTCTCAACTATGCTATATGAACATGAAACAGAGAACTGTGCACACACTTCCATTTTCTTTCATAACCACCAGGGGACAGATGGTGAATGGCAACAAACAATAACCAATTAAATACAAATATAGTAATACAACAATGTTTCAAGACATGAGACCATTTCAGGTCACACACACACACACACACACACACACACACACACAACCAAAACAGAAAACAACGAGACATAATAGCTCAAGCAAGTAACCACGATATAGTTCCAGAAAATATTCAAAGGAAAAAAATGACGTTGGAGCTACCCAATAAGAAATTCAAAAGAATGATATTTTGGTACTTTCAATGACTTGGAAGAAAGATTTAAAAAAGAAAAGGAAAAAAAAAAAAAGCTATGGATGAAATCAAGGAAAATCCAGACAAAACTTTAGAAGAATTCAGGAAAACACTACAAGAACAAACTTTCAAAATAAATGAAAAACTAGGAATCATACACAAACAGCAAATAGAAATTCATATTATTAATACAAAGATTTCAGAAATAGAAAATGCATTGAAAAGGCAAAGGAGTAAATTGAATCAATGGGAAACTTAATCAGTGGGTTAGAAGAAAACTCTCTACACTAGTATGCTAGAGGAACAATCAGAAAAAAAATAATAAAATAAGACTCCTAAGGATTATGTGAGACATTATCAAGAAGAATAGCTTATATGTGATAGACAATTCCAGAACCAGAAGATACCAAACAAAACAAAACACACACACACACACACATACAAAGAAAAAATTGTTAACGAGGTTTTGGAAGAAAACTACCTTAATTAATATCATAAATAATGAGAAGACTTGAAATCTCATTCAAGAATTTGAATGAACCTCAAACAAAACATACCCCAAAAGAAAATCTCCAAAACATATCATAATCAAACCTTGTATAACCAAAGTCAAAGAGAGAATATTGAATGCAGCTTGGGAAAAATGAAAAGTAACACACAAAGGAGAACCAACAAGACAGCTCTAATGTAATGTCAGAAGCTAAGAAGGCAATGGGATGACATGTATAAAACTTTGAGAGAAAAAAATGCCAAGCAATAATTATATTCCCAAAATAATTGTACCTCAAATATGACAGCAAATAATATATATTTTCAGATAAACAGAAATTAAAGGGATATGTAAAAACCAGACCAGCTTTGCAAGAAATACTAAAACATAAACTCTAACAGAACTGAAGAGCTAAATAGACAAATCTACAATAATAATAGTTATAGTTGTAGTTAAGTGCCATTGAGTCAGTTCTGACTCATCGCAAGCCTGTATAGGGTTTCCAAGCAGCGACTGGTGAGTTTGAACCACCAACCTTGTGGTTAGCAACCCAGTGTTTATTATGTAGCACCACAACAGAATTCCAAAAATATATGGAATGCTACTACTTTGTCAGTTCAGTTCATTGGGGTTCTTCCTCTTTTCACTGACTCTCCACTGTACCAAGCATACATTTCTTCCCAGGGACTAGTGCCTCCTGATAATATATCAGAAGTATGAGAGTGAGAGATGAAGTATCATCATACTAGCTTCTCAGGAGTATTCCTTTCCAACACTTATTTATTTGTTCTTCTAGCATTCCATTGTTGTTGTTGTTGTTATGTGCCATGGAGTCGGTTCTGACTCATAGTGACCCTGTACAGGGTTTCTGAGGCTGTAAATCTTTATAGGAGCAGAAAGCCTCATCTTCCTCCTGCGGAACAGCTGGTGGTTTTGAACTGTTGACCCTGAGGATAGCAGCCCGATTCGTAACCACTACACTACTGCCAATATTCTTCTACAACACCAAAACTCAAATGCATCAGTTCTTCTACAGTCTTCCTTATTCATTGTCCAACTTTCACATCTGTCTAAAGTAAAGAAGAGTTAAAAAATCAAGACTTAATGGAAAAAACAACAACCAAAAATCCAATCATCTAATTCATTAATAAACCATATGAACATCAGTCTCCCTGACCCTGAGATCGGCACTACATTGTGCCTGCTACCACTACCAACTGCTCTAAAAATAATCGTGTAGAACATCCTGGATAGAGTGGGAGCTAAACTATGTGAAACAATGCTCAAAATCGTAACAGAAGATCAGACTTACTTGTCAAATGGACTCCAGGTTTGGCATTGTGGTATAAGCACTGGACTGTGAACCCCAAGCTTGGTAGTTCAAACCTACCAACTACTCCCTGAAACCCTGTACAGAGTCACTATGAGTTGGAATAGACGTGACGACAATTAACAACAACTGGTTGAACAAAAACTGGTGGAATCCCCAAAACTGTGACCCTTAATCACTCTTAAGGTCAGGAAATGAACACACCTCCCATGGCTCCATTTTCAGATAAACATTAAACAGGTTTATAAGGGGAACAATATAGTAATGAGGTATGCACCCTTGAGAACAAGCACTCATTTGAGAGCAGAAGGGCAGTATTTACCCAGGGTAAATGTCAGAAGGGTCAGGAAAGAAGAAGGAAAGGAAACCAAAAAACCAGTGAGGCCATGTGGTGTGATGATGCATTGTGGGATTGCAGTGAAGGAAAGGAAACCGAAAAACCAGTGAGGCCATGTGGTGTGATGATGCATTGTGGGATTGCAGTCAATGACACAAAACACAGTGTGTATGAACTGGTGAATGGAGAACTAATCTGTTCTGTAAACCTTCAGCCAACTCAAAATAAAAAAGTTCTAAAAGCTAAAATGAAAAGAACAAAGCATGTGACAACCCGACATGATTGTCTTGTTTTACATCCTACAGTTAGTCTTGTATGCAGTCCTGTCAAACATGGCGGGCAGCACTACCACTAGGAAGGAGAGGATTTGCTTTGTAGATGGTGTTGAGATCACCACAGAGCTTGCTCCTCTAGACATTCCGTAATTCAAGAAGTTCTGCGTATGTCCTGGTAAGGGGGCATGTACCTACAGAAAGACTCATTACATGCTCAGATTTGGGAAAATGATACCAAATGTTTTCACAAATAATAAAACTTTATAGATAATGTACCAACACATAGAATGTACAGAAATTATGAAATGAGTAAAGCAGTTCTGGCATAGTATCCCCTTGTACATTCTGTGCATGTCTTGTGACATTTCCAGCAGTGAATTTTGACCTCATTCACCTCGTCCTCTCATCTTACACGTATAGTTCTTTTCATTTTATTGTGTTCTGTTTAATTCCATTAATTTCTTGATTCTGTGTATAAAAATAGTCCAAAAATATTACATTTTATCACAATTGTATATTAAAGCTATAAGCCAATGTTAAGAAGTCATGGACTGAGTTTGGCTTACATTTCAAATACTATAACATTTAAATCTTAATTTAAGTAGTTTCCATGTGATCCGAACAGAAATTGAGATCATCAACATGTAACAAAAAATATAGCGTGCTTATGAAACTAATGCTGGCAAATGTATAATGAACATGTTATTTGAATAAAACGATGGTACCTTGATACACTGAGTTTATGACACAGTTAGCAGAAGTGGTTGTTTCAAAGCAGTAAAACCAGATAAAAGTCCTATATCTCAGTAGAGACAGTACAGAGACCAATCTGCCAGACCTTCAAACCCTCAGTGAAAGACTGCAGTAGGGCTAGCTACTATCGTCCTGTGAAACAAGATTACCTTGTTTCACCTTAAATATGATAAAATGTGAAATCTTCTTGTCTAGAAGGTGCACTTAGAATAACTTGAAAATTTAACCCAGAGGTTTTTTTGAACAAGATTCAACCAAGATAAAAATTTTAAATAATCCAAATGTCTCCTCTTCCAAATAGGATAAAGGCTTATAAAGAATATTAACTGAGTTCTAAAAAAATTAGAAAACTAAGTTGACTTTGTATATCTGATCTAAATTTTAACCTTGACTGCACTATAATTTACACAAATCTGAGTTAACAGTTTTAAATAAATACCTTTTTCTAGAAATTTATAGTACTAACATAGGATGATAAGGATAAAATGAAGAAGGGGAATCGACTAATTCTTCTCTTTTTGTTTCCCTTTGTTATTAATTTGTAGTTTATAAGACAAGCTAAAGAAACAGTTAAAATTTACAGCAAAATCATAAAAAAAGTAAATATCCGTTCATTGTTTTTGGTTCAAGTTTAACTTATCAAAAGTAGAAGAACTTAATATTTGAATTCATACTAAATTTAGCTTGTTACCTAGCAAAATAATCTTGAATCTTTGAGGACCTTGAAATTCAGTCTTCATTTGACACATACATATATTAGCAAGTATCACTAAGCAAACCTAGAAGGAAGACCAAGCTACGTTGATTATGCAAACCACATCTTAAATGCAATATGTATTTAACTCTGTTGTAATAATCTCTCTAAAAAAACTTGATTTTTACCTGAATGAAGTAAATCTTATTAAAAAACAACAAAACTACAAACAATAAGGCTTATTAAAATCACCGGTACATGCAGTATAATGTGCAACATTATGCACAATAGAACATAATACTGCTAGGTCTTGTTTCTTCTCACATTGTTAAGTTTGAGTCCATTGTGGCTACCACTGTGTCAATCCATCTCATCGGTAGTCTTCCTCTTTTTTGCTGACCCTTCACTTTCCCAAACATAATGTCCTCCTCCAAGGACTGGTCCCTTTTAACAACATATTCAAAGCAGGAGAGAAGATGTTTCACTATCCTGGATTCTAAGGAGCATTCTGGCTGTACTTATTCCAAGACAGACTTGTTTGTCCTTCTGTTACTCCGTGGTACTGTCAGTATTCTTTTCCAACACCATAGTTCAAATGCATGGATTATTCTCCTGTCTTCCTTATTTATTGCTCAAATTTCACATGCATATGAGGCAATTGAAAATACCATGGCTTGGATCAGTCCCACCTTATACCTCAAATTGATATCTTTGCTCTTTGATGCTTTAAAGAGGTCTTTTGCAGTAGATTTGCCTAATGTAATATGTCATTTCATTCCTTGACTGGTGCTTCCTTAACTATGGATTGTGGATCCAAGCAAAATGAAGTCTTTGACAACTTCCATCTTTTCTCTGTGTATCAGGATGTTATGGATTGGTCCTGTTGTGAAGATTTTCATTTTCCCAGTGTGCCTTGTTGTTGTTAAGTGCCATAGAGTCCGTTCTGACTCACAGTGACCCTGTATGCAGTTTCCGAGGAGCAGCTGATAGGTTTGAATTGCCAACCTTGTGGTTAGTAATTTAGTGCTTATCCTACAGTGCCACACCAAGTCTATTAAAATAATGTAACAAATTAACATAGAACAAAAGCCTTAATTTACATTTAAAATTGCAGCACAACTAAATAAATATAATGATTATTTTATGCATTATGGTACCAAAGGAGTTCCTGTGTGGCGTTGTAGGATAAGCGCTGGACTGCAAGGTTGATTTGAACTACAAGGTTGGTGGTGCAAATTCACCAGCCACTCCTTGAAAGCCCTATACAGAGTCGCTATGATTTGGAACCAACTGGTACTTAACAACAACAACAACAAAGTTACCAAAATAAAATATGAGGTGAAAGTAATTTAGTTAAAAACTTGTGACTTGCCTGGAGTCGTGGTGTGGTGATGTGGGTTAATGCACTGGATTCTAAAGCTGGTTTGAACTGCAAGGTCGGCAGTTCAAGCTCACCAGCTGCTCCTCAGAAACCCTATATAGGGTCTCTATGGGTCAGAAATGACTCAAAAGCACTACCAACAACAGTCATTGGTCTATGAATACCAATCACTTACCTTAACTTGTTTGTTATGCTTGGATTTCTAGGAATGGAACAGCATATGGAGGGTGACCAAAACTTGTTAAGTGCTCATCATTGCAGTAATTCTTGCTCCAGGAGGAGCACACTTGCAAACCTGGCATGCTTATAATTCAGCTGCTAAGATACTGTGTGCTGACTACAGGGACAACTCTTTCCTGATACATTTAAAGTATAATCTGCCTTAAAATGTAAGCCTCCTTTTCATCATCCATTATATAATGAAGACAAACCTAAGTTAAACCTAAGTATATTGTTCTTATTAAGGTTTATAAAAACATAGGAGAATGTGCAATTGTCTTCACTATTAGAACTATTTTGGTATGATTACTGGGTACAACAAATGCCACATTGGAATTCATTAAATGTTGATATTCTTAAACTTTGTAGTCCCAGAGTGGCATTGTGGGTTAGTGAGGTGGACTGCAAAGTCGGTTTGAATCATAAAGTCTGCAGTTCAAGTTCACCAGTTGCTCCTCAGAAACCCTCTATGGGATTGCTATGGGTCAGAACTGATTGAATGGCACTTAACAACAGCAACAACAATTCTTAAACTTGGCATTAATATAAAATCAGTTATGCCATGCTGAAAATAGACTTCAAAAGATACTGTCTTTGTGAAAGATTCTATTACAGACATGAATGCAGAAATGTTTCATAAAAACAAACAAACAAAATAATCTGTAGGTAGCATTACAAAGGTACACTAAACATTCTATTCCTTCAATTTACCAATAAACCAACTGTCATTGTTTGTCTCTATTCTATGAGCTGTCCATAAATCATTATTAAAAATTACTCTGATTTTGTTAGAACATATCTTAGTGAAAATAGATTATCTACATTTATTCTTGACATTTTAGAAAATCTGTTGAGTAAATCTGTATTTTTCCCCCAAGATCAAAAGTTTCAGAAACCCATAAGGGCTACAAAAGTCTATGTATCTACTCAGATAGATTGTCCCCAAAATAACCAAGCAAAGCACAAAGCAAACAGAAAGATAGATGAAGATATGTCTACTTTTTTTCTTTAGTATTACAAATTATTTCTACTTTTGCTATGTAATTCAGTGCATCCATATTTCAAGGTCCTGTGAGGAGTACTGGTGTGATGCTTTGGGATAAAGCAATGGGATGCAAGGTCGGTTTGAGCCATAAAGATGGTGGTCCAAACTCACCAGCCACTCCTTGAAAACCTTATACAGGGTTGCCACACCTGCAATATGTAGATGATACAACCTTGCTTGCTGAAAGTGGTGAGGACTTAAAATACTTACATATAGGGTCACTATGAATCAAGGAGCTCTGGTAGCGTAGTGGTTACGAATCAGTCTGCAAACCGCAAGGTCAGCAGTTCGAAACTACCAGCTATTCTGCGAGAGAAAGATGAGGCTTTCTGCTCCTGTAAAGATTTACAGGAAACCCTGCACAGGGTCGCTATGAGTCCGAACCAAATCCATGGTATACAGCCACAGCCATGCTACCAGAGCTCCTTAATTAATCACTTTAGTAGCCTGGATTTTTTCAGTTAACAGTTCTACAAGAAAGGGATTATTTGTATCTCTTTTTTCATACTCTCAAGATTTAATACAAGGTATTATTGACTCAGACAACATATCAAGTTCTGTTACTTTTTCTCTCTGACTCTTTTAAAGATGTTCAACATTGTAGTTTATGGAATAAATTTTAATTCTTATCAGCAGTAAAAAAGAGGTCAAACTGTGGTAGCTATATAAATCCAGTGAGGGTAACTGGACCACAAAAATAAAGTGATGATGTGCCCATTTCTCAATCTCCACTACTAGATGGTTGCCTGTCCTATTTTGCTTAGTTTATTACCAATTTCTTTAGTACTGAAAAACTGTATGTGATTTCTAAAAAGAAAGAACATAACTAAACAAGAAAGTTCAACTGTTAGTCCTATAGTTTATGTATGTGTATTGCGGTTTTTGTGTACCTTTGAGTCGGTTCTGACCATAGTGATCCTGTGCAGTGTTTTCAAGAAGGACTGGTGGTTTTGACCTGCCCACCTTATGTTTAAGGAGCTCTGGTAGCATAGTGGTTATGAATCGGGCTGCTAACCTCAAGGTCAGCAGTTTGAAACTACCAGCTGTTCTGCAGGAGAAAGATGAGGCTATCTGCTCCCTTAAAAATTTACAGCCTCAGAAACCCTGTACAGGGTCGCTATGAGTCGGAACCGACTCCACGGCATATCAACAACAACAACCTTATGTTTAGCGTGGTTACGAGTCCAGTGCTTATCCTAAAGTGCAATACCAGGGCTCTTTTGTATATAGCAAAGTCAACTAATCAACAATAAAGATATTTTACTTAATGAGAACATCATGTCTTTATTAGCATACAAGTAAATGCAGTAAAAAGTAAAGCTGACCGCATCTATATATTTTACCCAAATTAACTGTGTTCAATATCAGATATGGTACCGGAAGAGCAATGCCTCAGTTTGGAAGGCACTTAAAATACAACTGGGGAAGAGATGTCTCTTTAAAGTAGAGTTGACCAATGTACGCAAATGGAGTAAAGATTTTCTGACCTTAATTAGCTAATGGGGCACAACTCAAAATGAGGAGAAACAGCTGCAAACATCCATTAATAATGGCAACATGGAATGTAAGAAGTATGAATCTAGGAAAATTAAAAGTTGTCAAAAATGAAATGAAATGAAATAAAGATTTATATTAACAGCATTGTTGTTGTTGTTAAGTGCTGTTGAGTTGGTTCTGTCATAGTGACCTTGTACAGGGTTTCCAATGAGTGTTTGGTGAGTTTGAACCACCAACCTTGTGGTTCAAACTGACCTTGTGGTCCAGGGCATTATTCCATAGCTCCACACCAGGACTCATGCTTTATTAATGAGCTGAAATAGACGGGTATTGGCCATTTTGGATCTGACAATATTATGGTTAACTATGCCAGAAATAACAAATAGAATAGTGATGGTATCACATTCATTATCAATAAGAACACTTGAATATCTATCCTGAAATATAATTCTGTCTGTGATAGTATAATTCCATAAGCCTACAAGGAAGACTAATTAATACCTCTATTATTCCAATTTACAAACTAGCCAGTAATGATGAAATTGAAGAA
>NW_006408547.1:6937954-6939201 GCF_000296735.1 Chrysochloris asiatica | reverse complement strand
GGTTTCAAGGAACAACTGGTGAGCTTGAACCTACAAACTTACGGTTCAATCCAACTTTTCAGTCTAGTGCATTAACCCACAGCATCACACCAGGACTCCATACAAAGAATGTTGTTGTTGTTGTTGTTAAATGCTATTGAGTCGATTGAGACCCATAGCAACACTATAGGGTTTCCAAGGAGCAGCTGGTGAACTTGAACCACTGACCTTGCAGTTCAAATGTCTTTGCAGTCTGATGCATTAGCCCGCAGCACCACACTAGATAACAGCCAAAGGATGGTGCTATTTGAGGGTGGTTTGAGTCTGAAAATTTCAGTAAACACTGTGCCTAAGTGATAACCTATCACCAGAAAACCATGGTCTTCTCTGATTCACGTGGATTTTGTACAGAATTTTAAAGTCCCAATTCCAGTTTTCTTAGAGGAAATCTCTGTTTATGTATGACCACATACCTATGACCTCAAGAGTCTTCTCAGTTCTGTCAACCCACTCCCCCTAGGGGAGGATGGGATAGCTTAACATTTATGTTTTATCTCTAACTGTGGGCATTCTAATATGAATAGATGATCTGCTTACTTCAAAATTTGCTATGCTGTTTCCTTTTCATGCTGATATTTTTTAAGATCTTAAGCATCTCTCAGGGAGTACTAGTATGGAACTGTAAGATAAGAAAGGCTAACTGCATGGCTGAAAGTTCAAACCCAGTAGTTCTTCCTTGGAAATTCTATATAGTATGACTATGAGTCAGAACTAACTCAGTGGCATGTTGTTGTTGTAAGGTGCCAAGTTTGGAAATGAAAAGTTTGGAAACTGTCCCCTACCCAGTTGTATTGAACACTGCTAATGACAGCTATTTTAAAATTATGATCATACCCCTGGTCTAACTTATACCACTACTGAGATCAGTAATTTAAGATTTTAATATGATACCCAAGAGACATTATGGGGAATGTGATGGCTCCATAAGATAAGTACTAGATTGAGGATCACATGGTCTGTGGTGTGAGCCTGCTAGATGCTCCAAAGGAGAATGATTAGATTTTCTGTTCCCATGAAAATTTCATCCCCTAGAAATCCTATCTATACACAGTCACTATGAGTGAGAACCAACTCAACGCCGCTTAACAACAACAAAGAGACTTTATAATCTGTCTCAAATACAAGTTATGAGGATATATACTACATATAAAGATCTCTGGTAGCATAGTGGTTACAAGTTGGGCTGCTGACTTCAGGGTCAGCAGTTC
>NW_006408547.1:6931224-6935695 GCF_000296735.1 Chrysochloris asiatica | reverse complement strand
AAAGTAGTGTAGTGGTTACGAGCTGGGCTGCTAACATCTAGGTCAGCAGTTTGAAACTTCCATTTGTTTCATGAGAGAAAGATGAGGTTTTCTGCTTCCATACACATTTACAGCCTTGGATACCCTATACAGGGTTGTGATGAGTCAGAACCAACTTCACAGAATACTACCAACACACACACACACACACACACACACACACACACACACACATGTGTATTGTGATCATGCCATATAATTTATTATAGAAACTGGAAACCCTTTGAGATGAAAGAAAGTGCAACTTAGAGACTATTAATATGATTCAAAACATTCCCAAGTAAATCAGGACAAAGTAAACTGTTGGCCAACGCAACACAGAAGTCATTTGTTTCCTTGACTTAATTTGCGTCATTTTTCTTTCATGCAATTGATTTCTTCTCCTCTGAATGATTTTCATTGGACTACTATTAGTACTTTAAATCCTGGTGTAAATGACACTTTCTTGGATTCTTTCATTCTCCAAAGAGTAAATGTATTAATTATTCCTCTATACAGTGACAGCAGCAATGGGCTCAGGAGTAGTAATAATTAGGAGGTTGGCCCAGGACCAGGGAGTGTTTCAGTCCATTATGCATAGTGTTGCTATGAGTTGGAGTTGATTTGATGGCACCTAACAACAGCAACAACAGATTTAAACTGTCATAAATGCAACTCCAATTAAACTGTAAACCTCTGGGATGAAATGGTCTTAAATGTCAGTGGATGATTCTGTAGGCCTAATTTAAGGAACTCTGTCCTCTTTCCTTTTCACTTTTACTGTTGGTTGTTCTTTTTATTCAACAAGTGTAAGAGAGACATGGCTGCAGGGAGGTAGCATTGGTATTATTACAAATAAAATTTCAAGATGATAAAATGAATCCTTTCAACATCTATATATAAAAGTTGTAGCAAAACGTTTTTGTACTGTATTACCTTTTATCTTCTCTATATTTCTGAACTAACTTTTATAACTCTTTGAATAGGACTAGATTATATTGCCACCGTTATGTCTATAAGTCCAGAATATCATAATGAACAGCTACCAAAACCACAGTAAACTAAGGCTTTCACCAGAAAATAGGACAGAGATTTTAGAGAAACAAAATAGAAAATATTCACTGGAGCAATAGTTAATGTTGTGTGGTTTTTAGGTGCTCTCAAATTGATTTCAATTTAAAGTGAATCCATATGACAAAGTAGAATTTCCCCACAGAGTTTCTACTTGTTGTAATTTTTTGGGTGTAGACTAACAGGTCTCAATTGTTGTTATAGTTGTTAGGTGCCATCCAGTTGGTTTCAAGTCTTAGCAACCATATGTACAACAAAAGGAAACACTGTTCGGTTCCGTACCATCCTCACAATTGTTATGCTTGAGTTCAATCCTGATGCCTGGTGCCAATCCATCTTGTTGGGCGTCTTCCTCCATTTTGCTGCGCCTACACTTTACCAAGCTCGATGTGCTTCTCCAGGGATGAGTTCTTCTGATAGCATGTCCTGAAGTATGAATGACGTAATCTTGCCATCCTGATTTCTAAGGAGCATTCTGAGTGTACATCTTCCAACACAGATTTGTTTGTTCTTCTAGAAGTCCATGGTACTTTTAATAGTCTTCTCCAACATCATAGTTCAAATCCATCACATATTCTACAGTATTCCTTATTCATTGTACGCCTTAGTCCTCTAACTGACATCTTTGTTCTTGAGTACCTTAAAGAGATCTTGTGCAATAGTTATACCTAATGCAAAACATTGTTTGATTTCTTGACTGCTTCTTCTATGAGCATTGATAGTGGATGCAAGCAAAATGAAGTCATTGACAAATTCAATCTTTTCTCCATTCAACATGATATTATTTATTGGTCCAGTAATGAGGATTTTTGTTTTCTTTATATTGAGGTGCAACCCATACTGAATGCTGTGAACTTTGATTTTCATCAGTAAGTATTTTAAGTCCTCTTCACTCTCAGGAAGCAATGTTGTATCATCTACATATTGCACATTGTTAATTAATATTTCTCTAATCTTGATGCCATGCTCTTCTTCATGTAATCCAGCTTCTCACATTATTTGCTCAATATACAGATTGTGTATGTCTCCTGAAAGAATACAATAGCAACTACCTCTCTGAGGTTCAGTTTCCTTAGCTATAAAATTGATTGTATAAGAGCTATGTCATAAGATATATTTACTATCTAAGAGGGTGCTCTCAAATATGAGCACTTTCGTTGTTGTTCATATTACTATCATCACTCCCTTTTCCCCCTTGGTTTCTCATTGACCATATTATGGTGTGCTTTTTTCCTTCTTTTAATTAAATAAACTTAATTTTTAAAGGAAAAGATCACTAAAAAGGGAAAGACAATAATGGATTCAGAAGAAACTCTGAAACTTGCTCTTGAACGTAGAGAAGCTAAAGCCACCAGAAGAAATGATGAAGTAAAAGAGCTGAACAGAAAATTTCAAGGGGCAGTATGAGAAGACAATGTAAATTATTAGAATCATACATGCAAAATCTTGGATTTAGAAAACCAAAAGTAATGAACATACTTAGCATTTCTCAAGATGAAAGAGTTGAAGAAAAAATCTTGACTTGCAATATTGAAAGATTTTATTAGTAAAATATTTAATGATGTAGGATACATTAAAAGAAGACAGAAGAAGTAAACAGTCACCATATGATCAAGAATCAATGTTATTAAAGAACAAATCCAAGAAGCACTGAAGACATTGGCAATGAACGAGACTATAGGAATTGATGGAATACAAATTGAAATGTTTCAACAGACAGATACACCACTTGAGGTACTCTTGTTCTTTGCCAAGAAATTTGGGAGCCAGGTACTTGGTCAACCAATTGAAGGAATCCATATCTCTGCCCACTTCAAAGAAAGATGAGCAGATGGAATGCAGAAATCACTGAAAATTACCATGAATATTTTATGCAAGTAAAATTTTGCTTGACATGATTCAAAAATGGTTGCAGAGTGATTGACAGGAAGCTGCCATAAAGTCAAGTCAGGTTCATAAAAATATGGGGAATTTAGATGTCATTGCTGATGTTAGATGGATCTTGGCCAAAAACAGAAAATGTTAGAAAGGTACTCACTTGTGCTTTATTGACTAGGCAAACGCATTCATCTGTGTAGATGATAACAAACTATGGATATCATTTGAAGAGTGGGAATTCCAGAATACTGAATTGTGATTATGAATAACTTGTATATAATCTAAGAGGCAGTCATTTGAACAGAACAAGGGATGGTCAGTGGTTTAGTCATGAAGGTGTACATCAGTGTTGAACCCTTTCACCATAATTATTCAATCCATATGCTGAGTAAATTATTCAAGAAGCAGGAAAACATGAAAAAAAAAAAAAAAGGTATTGGAAGATGATGCTTTAACAGCCTTCAGGTAACACTACCTTGCTTCCTGGAAGCTAAGAGTACTTAAAATAGATTACTGATGAAAATCAAAGACTATACTCTTCAGTATGGATTGCATATGAATATAAAGAAATAAAAAATCCTCACAACTGGACACTTATGACAAGATGGCAGAGTAGGCTGGCACACTACATGGAAACTCTACAACAAAGATATGAGAAACAAAATGAAACAGGCACAAAAGAAAATCCTAGAACTTCAGAGGAAAGGCTAGATATGTTGATTGAGTGCTTCCTGGGAGGAGAAGCTGAGCAGGGATGGTAAGAGAGGGAGAAGGACTGATGAACAGCTGACCAGATATGATGCAACCATCTTGAACCTTTGTGAGTAGCTTTGGCATCAGAAGGTGGCCTGGCAAAGTAGTGTCACACAGGTGACTGGAAAGGTGTGATTCCTTCTTTTTCCCATGCTCTCCTGGTGAGCAGAGGTGTGGCCAGCTGCTACTCTCCTCCATCCTCAGCATAGAACCTTCTCTCCGGGGGTTTGGACCTGCATTGTTGGGAGCCATATCACCATATCAGTGTAAGTTTGAGTCTGGATTCAAGTGAGCTGAATTCTAGACATACAGATTTTCAGAGCCACCAGATCAGCATTACTACAACAGAGACCCTCATAATCAGTCACCCTGTCTCCAGCTGCCCTGTGGTCCTAACAGACACTGAAACCAGCTCCATCAAGGGCCTCCATAAACTACTTCTGTATTTGGTTCCCTGAACATAGCTAGCTCCTAGATCTATAGAAACCTTAACTAAGACCAGGAACTCTGTTGTCCCATCGCTTCAGCACCTACTTTGTGAGCTTTTATGCCCTCATTTTCTCATTTTGGAGTCTAAAAGCTGAGTTGTTGTTTTTTTTTTTTTGGATTTGTTTCTGGGGTTTTTTTTGTTTGTTTGTTATTGTTTTTTACCTTTTGTTGTTTTTGTTTCTTCTTTCTTTTCCTTCCTTTATATTTTATCTTTCTCTTTTTTTGTTTTTCCTTCTTTTCTTCTGTCATGTCCTCTCTTCAT
>NW_006408547.1:6928046-6929446 GCF_000296735.1 Chrysochloris asiatica | reverse complement strand
TGTGTCTATTCCCTACCCTGTGCTCCACCTTCCCCTCCCTCCCCTTACCCCATCACCCACATCTCGGTAACCAGCAAAGAATAACCCCTGCCGTTTAGTATGGATTATTTTTCTTAGTCTTTTATAGTAGAGGGCCTATGCAGCATTTCTCCTTTTGTTACTGACTAAATTTCATTCAACATAATGTCCTCAAGGTTCATCCATGCTATGCAGTGGCTTGCCACTTCCTTGTTATTCTTCAAGGTAGCATAATATTTCATTGTGTGTATGTACTACAGTTTGTTTATCCATTCTTCAGTTGATGACCACTTTGGCTGTCTCCTTCTTTTTGCTATTATAAATGGTGCTGCTATGAACATTGGTGTGCATGTATCTACTCTTGTGATGGCTCGTATTTCTTGTGGGTAAGTGCCAAGTAGAGGAATTGCTGGATCATGTGATATTTCTATTTCCAACCTTCTGAGGAAGTGCCATATTGATTTCCAGAGAGGTTGGATCATTTTGCAATCCCACTAGCAATGCAGGAATGTCCCAGTCTCTCCACATCCCCACCAGCATTTATTGTCCTCTACTTTTTTTTATCTTTGCTGTTATTGCTGGTGTTAGATGATATCTCATCGTTGTTTTGATTTGCATCTCTCTAATGGGTAGTGATCGTGAACATTTCTTCATATGTTTGTTGGCTGCCCGGATCTCTTCCTTGGTGAAGTGTCTGTTCATGTCCTGTGCCCATTTTAAATTGGATTATTTGTCTTTTTCTTATAGAGGTGTTGTAATTTTCTATATATTTTAGAAATGAGTCTTTTGTCTGATGTGTCATTGCAAAAGATTTTTTCCCATTCTTTGCGATCCCTTTTTACTCTTCTGGTGAAGTCTTTTGATGCACATAATTTTTGAATCTTTAGTATGTTCCAATTATCTATTTTGTCTACTTTTGTTTGTGTAATTTTCAAAATGTTTGGTAGTCTGGGTATGCCCTGAATTAGTGCCCTCACATTTGTCCTGATTTTTCATTGATGGCCTTCATAATTTTGGGATTCACATTTAGGTCTTTAATATATGTTGAGTTTGTTTTTGTATAAGGCGTGAGGTGAAGGTCTTGTTTCAATCTTTTGAGTATCACTTCCTTATTCTGCCAGCACCATCTGTTGAAGAGACTATCACCTCCTCATGGAATATATTTAAGTACTTTGTCAAAAATCCGTTGGCTGTATGTGGATGGGTTAATTTCGATATTCTCAATTTTGTTCCACTGATCAATATAGCTTTCATTTTAGCAGTACCAAGATGCTTTGACCATTGTAGCTTTGTAATAAATTTTGAAGTCAGGGAGTGAGAGGTTTCCAATCTTATTCTTCTTCTGAAGCAGTGCTTTTCTTATCCTGGGTCCCTTTCCTTCC
>NW_006408547.1:6924969-6926136 GCF_000296735.1 Chrysochloris asiatica | reverse complement strand
GTTTGCTTTATATATTTTGGAGCTCTTTCATTGGGAGCATAGATGTTTATTATGTTTATGTCATCTTGTTAAATTGTCCCTTTAATCATGAGATAATGTTCATCTTTATGTATTATGCTGGTTTTTGCCTTCAAGTTTATTTTATCAGAGATTAGTACTGCCACTCCTGTTCATATTTGATTGCAATTATCTTGGTATATTTTTTCCATCCTTTGACTTTTAATCTATTTTTGTCTCTGTGTGTGAGTTTTGTCTCTTGCAGTTAGCATATTGAAGGATCTTTTATTATTCATTCTACCACCCTTCATCTCTTAACTGGTGCATTTAATCCATTTACATACAGTATAATTATTGATAGGTATGGATTAATTGCTGCCATTACATTTGTTTTTTTGTGATGTTGCTGCTTTCTTTGTTCTCTGTGTCTTCCTTTGCTGAGTTCATGATGTTTGTGTTCTTTCTAGTGAGTTTCCTCATAGTATTAATGTTTCTATGTTCTTCTTGGATTTTCATTTTCTTGGTACGTTGTGAAATATTAACTGTCTTTGAGGTTACCTTATAGTCCATTAAGTTTTCTCTCCATTTAATGCAGTCTATTTTATCATGTAATCTAGCTGACTTTCTCACCATCTGGATCTCTGTTGCTATTTGTTTACTTTCTTTTACATTGTAATTGTTTTGATCATAGACTGACCTCCCAGATTCTCTGAGTTTGTTCTTACAGTTTGGTTCTGTTCTTGACTCTTCCTTCTGTTGATTTAGTTCTAGGAGGTGCTGCCATGTTTGTCAATATCTGGCTCTTGTCTGTTCTTATTAGTTCTCAGTCCACAGAACTCCTATTAGGATGTTTTGTAGTGCAGGGTTTACTAAGGCAAAATCCCTTAGCTTCTGTTTATCCTGGAATGTTTTGAATACACCATCGTATTTGATTGACAGCTTTGCTGGATAAAGGATTCTTGGTTCACAATTTTTTTTCTTTCAGGTTTTTACATATGTCTCCCCATTGCCTTCTTGCTTGCATGGTTTCTTTTGAGAGATCTGAGCTTAATCTGACTTGCTTGTCTTTGTATGTAACACTTCTATTTTGCCTAACTGCTTTCAGGAGTGTCTCCTTACTTTCTATTTTGGAGAGCTTGATTATGATATGTCTTGGTAATTTTCTTTTGG
>NW_006408547.1:6874901-6924469 GCF_000296735.1 Chrysochloris asiatica | reverse complement strand
TACCTGAAGTTCATTTGTCTCAGACATTTTATCTTGTTTCTGGACATGTGCTGATATGGTCATCTGCTTTTGCTTCTTGGACATGTTTAGTGTTTATCTGTAGCCTTAATACTTAATTGAGTATTTTTTTTTTGGTATTTTTTATGCTTTCTGATTGCTTCTAGGTAGATTTGATCATAATATGGGCTTCCCTTTTTATTCTTCTTATTTCATAACTCAGAGTAACTTTCACAGGTGTTTTTGGCCTCCCAGGTATATGGCAGTTGGTATTGGTTCTTGCCTGGGTTTTGGTGTTTTATCGAGTGTGCTTGTAACTTGAGTATATGGCAGCAGTTGCTGATTCTTCTTGGATAATATAGGGAGAAAAAGCATCCCTCAAAGGTAGAAGGGGGAGCATACAGAAGCAAAACATCATCAGCAAAAAACAAAAAACAAAACAAAAAACAAGAAAAGAAAAATAACAAACAAGCAACAACAAAAAGACAAAACACGACTGAATACTGTAGTATATAATTGCAGAAAAGGGAGGGAGAAAGAAAAAAAAAATTTTTTTAATCTATAGCCTAATATAAGTATGACTTTAACGTCCTCTCGTCTGCTTCTTTCCTTCAAAGCTGCCTGAGAGATTTCAAGATGCCACTGTTGGCTGTTATGCTGTACCTCAGGATTTAATTTAATTTTTGGCTTGTTTTGTTTTTAAACTCTTTTCCTCTCCACACCCCTTGTTCTGGCCTTTTCTGTATTAAAAAAATAAAAAACAACAGTTCAGAGCCAGCTCTTGGGCTGAGAGTTATCTGTGTGCATGTGTGGCTGAAGAACCCGCTAGTGGTGAGGGGAGAGGCAGTGTCCGCTCTCTCAGGCACCCCTTCTAGTCACCAAAATGGAGGTGGGCAAACCGTGGGTGGCCAATATGTTTTGTCCACCTTTGTTCCAATGTTCCCGTGGTGTTTTTCCGTTTTTTTGTTTTTTTTTTTCTCCCCTGCTTGGTCTTGCCATTTGGTCTGACCCAAGTTGTGGGCTCTGGGCCGCCAAGCCCAGCAGATTCAAAACTTCGTGATTTTTTACTTCATCTACAAGCTCTACTTTCTATAAGCCTTACAACTTTTAAAATAATCCTACCTATGTGGCTCCGACCTTTGGAGCTCTGCCCTGAATCTGCTTTGCCTGCTCTTCTGTGGTATTGCTAATGGCAAACCTCACTGCACCTCCACCCTAGCCACCATCAAGCTCTGCCTCTTTTTTTTTTTTTTTTTTACTACTCTCTTTCTCTTTTCATCTTCCCTCTCCCTGGTTTTTCTAAGTGCTTTTTAAAAAGTCTTACTTTTTTTCTCTCTCTTTCATAGCTCCATTTTTCTGCCTCCTCCCCCTTTTTAAGTTATTACATTATTTTTTTCTGGTTGCTGCCTGTTTTTACTTTGTTTTCTTCTCTTTCTAGTGTTGTTTGTTTTGTTTTATTGTTTTGTGTGTGGGGAGTGTTGTTGTTGGTGTTCTATTCTTGCCCACCTGACAGGAGAGAGCAATCATGCCCATACAGCCCAGCCACAACCATACTAAATGCACCTCCACCCATTGGCAAGAGTCAATACCAATTCCTGTGCCACCTGTCCTGGTGTGGCACTGTAGGATAATCACTGGAACATAGGGTCAGTTTGAACTCCAAAAGTCGGCAGTTCAAACTTATCAGTCATTCCTCAAAAACTCTCTACAGGGTTGCTATTATTCAGAACCAACTCAACACCACTTAACAACACAATTACCATTTGATCCATGATAGACAGCAGTTAATACCAACAAAACACACCCTACAATGAGATGCATGAACAACGAAAACAGAACAGTGTACAAATGTCTATTCTCCATCTACACCCACAGGTGACAGTTGGTTAGAGACTAAGAACACATCAGCATACAATCATCAATTAAATACAAGTATGACAATGCCATAATGAACTGGAGGCAACAGACAGTTTTTGCTCACACAAAGAAACCAGAGAGAATACCTCAAATAAGTGACAAAAATACAGAGCCACTAAACATTTCTGAGTAAGAAAAGATAATTGAACTAACTAAAAAAGAATTCAAAAGAATGATAGTTAGTACCTTCGAAGGATTGACTGCACTACAAGAGCAAACAGATAAAATAAATGCAAATTTTGAAACAATACAAAACCCACTATTAGAGATTCAGAGATTAATACTAAGATTTCAGAAATGGGCAATACATTGAAAGGCTAAAGGAACACATTAGAAGCAATGGAAATCCAAACTGGTGAGCTTGAAGATAAATCTCTTGATAATAGTATACTAGAAAAACAATCACAAAAAGGATGCAAAAAAAATCTGAAAAAAGCCTAAGAGTTAATGTGGGACCATGAAAAAGAATAATTTATTGGTGTTCTGAACTGCAGAACAGGAAGAAACAAGAAATAGCACAGATAAATTTATCAGAGTTGTTGGAAGAAAACTTCCCTAACATCATGAAAGACAAGAACTGATCATACAAGAAGCTGAGCAAACCCCAAACAGGATCTATCCAAAAGAAAAATAACAAAGACACACCATAATCCAACTTTTTGAATTTAAAGACAAATGAAAAGAAGACCCAATAAGACAGCTCTGATTTGTTAGCACAAACAATGCAGGCAAGAAGGCAAGAAGGCAGTGGGATGACATATACAAAACTCTCAAAGGGGAAAAAAAAGCTAACCAAGAATCATATACCCAGAAAAACTATCCATCAAAGATGACCAAGAATTATATTTAAGTGAAATCAGTACATTTCCAAATAAATGAAAATTAAAGGAATTTGTAATACCCAGAGCAACTTTACAAAAATACTAAGGGGTGTTGTTTGGACTGGGAAGCAACAACTGTAGACACCAACCTCAGGGTAACATACATGACAGCACCACCTGAGGGTAACATACATGACAACACCAACCTAAGGGGTAACGTACATGACAACACCAACCTAAGGGTAACATACATGACAACACCACCTAGGGTAACATACATGACACCACTTAACCTGAGGGTAACATATATGACAACACCACTTGAGGGTAACATACATGACAATACTACCTGAGGGTAACATACATGACAACACCCCCCAGAACTCAATAGAGATAGAGAACTATTTTAAGTAAAACAAACCTACAAATCTGAAAATGAGGAACCAGAGATATCAATTTATAATCAAGTCATCTACAAAGCAAAAAGAGAAATAGTGTAGATACAGATCTTCCAAGTGACAAGGAAATCAAGTAGATTTCAAGATAAAATAGAGAGTTTTAAATGGAAAATAAATACAGTGTAACTTCAAAGAAATGAATACATCTTCACATCAAAATTTGAAACGAGGAAAATCAGAAAGATTTACTAAGCATTAACATAACAGAAAGAGTCCTGGTTATGTTTGTAGAATAAGCACTTGACTGCAAAGTTAGTTAGAACCACAAGGTTGGTGATTCAAACTCACCAACCACTCCCCAGAAACCCTACACTGGATCACTGTGAATCAGAAGCAATGTTCCTGAACTTAACAAGAATAACAACACATAACAGAAATGACAATGAAAATCAAATCCAAAAATAAAATGATTTCTGCTGAGAAATCAGAGTTTAGCCTTATTGGCTTTACTTTGTAGTTACCTTCATTTTTCCTGGGTTCATATCAGGATTCTTTCCTTGTCTTTGAAAAAGTTTGATTATGAATGTGGACCAACAAACCAGCAGCACAAAATAACACACAGCAAAATGACAGCAATCAATTCATACCTGTTGATAATTACACTGAATGTCAACGGATTAAATACACCAGTTAAGAAACAGAGAGTAGCAAAATGGATAGAAAAGCAGAACCCTTCAATATGCTGTCTACAAGATTAAGACAACCTAAATGTCCATCAACAGAAGAATGGTTATACAAATTTTGGTAGATATATACAAAGGAATACTATGCTATGCAGATGAATTACGATGAATCTGCCAAACACCTCACAGCATGGATGAACCTGGAGGACAATATGCTGAGTGAAATTAATCATAAAAGGACAAATATTGTATGAAACCGCTGTTGTAAAAAGTTAAGAAAAGGCTTTCTTGATGAACTCTCCTATGATGATTTCAGAGGTGGGAGTGGGGGAGTAATTATTCACAGAGTAGAGAGTAGAGACATGTTAAAATGTGTTACAGGGTAGGCAGTGCGCTACAAGAGGGAGGTTGGCTGAGGAAAGATGAAGACAGTGGGATACACAGGAAGGAATGCAAGCATTAAAGTAAATCAAAGCCTAAAGTAAATAATGGTGAATGATAGCACATGAAAGGAATTGTAATCATTGTAAAGAAGCAAAGGATATGATTTGTTGAATATAAAACTTACGGTCTTCTATGTTAACCTTCACTCAATTCACAAATCGAAAGTTAAAAAAAAAAAAAACAAAAAACCTCAAAACCCAAACAATAAAAAACATGATAAATGGAGAAAAGACTTCATTTTGGTTAAACCCACAATCAACACCTATAAAAACATCAGTCAAGAAACCCAAGATCATATTGCATCAGGCAAAACTGCTTCAAAAGACATCTTTAAAGCATTAAAGAGAAAGGTGTGCCTGACCCAAGCCATGTTATTTTCAGTTGCCTCATATGTTTATGAAAGTTGTAGAATGAATAAGGAAACCAGTAGAAGAAATGATGCATTTAAATTGTGGTGTTGGAGAAGAATATTTAAAGTACTATGGACTGATCGAAAACCCAGCAAATCTATGTTGGAAGAAGTGTAGCCAGAATGCTCGTTGCAAATGAGGATGGTGAAACATCATGTCTTGTACTTTGGACATGTTGCTGGGAAATACCGTTTCCATGGAGAAGGATATCATCTTGGTAAAGTGGAGGGTCAGTGTAAAAGAAGAAGATCTCAACAAGATGGATTGACACAGTTGCAACAACAAGGGACTCAAACATAGCAAGTGTTGTTAATATGTGTCAGGAGTAGACAGCATAGCATCCTGTTGTGTCTATGAATCTTTGCCAGTTCTATGGCACCTAACAAAAACAACATTTTAAAACCAGTTTTAGATTTATAGAAAATTTTTATGTTAGCTAAAGTGAGAATTCCCAAATAGCCCTATCCCTTCTGCACAAATTGTTCCTACTGTTAACAGTGTTTTATTCTTGGGATATATTACCTATCATTGATGAAGCAATATTTATACATCCTTATTAACTAAAGTCCATAGGCTATATTAAGGAGCCTTGGTAGTGTAGTGGATTACAAACTGGGCTGCTACCTGCAATGTCAGAGGTTCAAATCTACCAGTTGTTCCATGGGAGAAAGATGAGACTTTTTGCTCTTGTAAAGATTTACAGCCTCGAAACAGAATCCACAGCACTTAACAACAAAAACAACATTGTTTATATTAGGATTTACTCTTTAAATTGTACTGTCCAATTTTGTTGTTGTTAAATACTATTGAATTAGCACCAACTTATAACTTAACTTTGATTTAGGGTAAGTACTGAACTGCTTCTCCAAAGGTCAGCAGTTCAAACCCAACTGTTACTCCTCCAAAACCCTATACAGGTTTTGTACACGATGAGTCATTAGCCAGTCAATGACACTGAAAACCAGCAAAAACAACAATAACATATGTAACAGAAGATAACAGTGCTCACGCCTGGACAAATCTCACCATCAATGCTATTCTCATACCGTTGTTGGAGCCAATGTGTCAACCCTTCTTGTTAAAACATGCCCTCTCTTTTGTTGTCTCTCGAATTCTAGTTGTAGTGTGGTGCTGTAGGATACGCATTGGGATACTAACCTCAAGGCAGTTCAAGAACACCAGCCTCTCTGTAGGAAAAAAAAATAGGTTTCTGCTCCCATAAAAATATACATCCTTGGAAACCCTATATAGGGTCTCTGTGAGTTAGAAGCACCTCGATACCATTTAATAACCACAATAATACTTTACCTTGCCTTTTAAGTAGGTCTTTGACATATTTTGTTCATCTCTTTTATGTTATTGTTTCCACTGTTTAGTCTAGCTACTATGACTCAAGAGGAAGTTTCAGTCTCTTATGACAATGGGTTTTGATAAATATTTCATGTGTCATGTCTCTTACAGTATCACACAGAATAGTTGCTATAGATTTCCCTGTTCATTCCATTTATCTCTCATCCCACCTACACTTTTTCTGTTTTAATAAAAACGGTGGCACTGTGGGTTAAACACTGGACTGCGCGTACCACAAACTTGGTGGTTCAAACCCACCAGCCACTTCTCAGAAACCCGATACGGGGTTGCTCTGAGTTGGAGCTGACTCCACAGTCCTTAATAACAACATTTTAAACCTGTAAATGTCTTTTTCCTTCATCATGTTATGATCCCTGAAGTCTAGGTGTGTATCTGTTTTCATCTTATTACTCCTATAATACCTAGCATGTCACTCTGGACAAATTAATCACTCAATGCATAACTATTGATCGTATTTTGTCCTTTCATATACTATGCATTGCACATGGGTTCGTCGTTTCTCTGAGAAATGGCCAGTTCTCCATCAGAGACACTTGTTTCATTCTTCTTTACTGCACAGAAGAGTTTATGGGATATTCCATACGTTGTAGACACATAATGAACTTTTGAATAAACTCTGAAGAAACACCATGTACCAAGCATTGTGGGTGATCCAATGAACTTTCTGTCCTCCTTTCTACTTAACTCTTGAGAGAATATAGATTGTCTGGGATTACAATGGGTGTTTTCCTACAGACATCTGCTGGATTGTGTCTGCTTAGTTCTATACCCTCTCTAGATTACATGATATTAAGTTAAGCATAAATGAGACCTTTATGCTAAGAATGTTGCAAATCTGAGATCTTTTATTTTAAAACAATTTTAGCCTTTTTTTTTTTCTTAAAGTTTTTTTTTTTTCTAATTTCAGAATTCCTACAGCCTCCTACTTTCTATTTCAACCATCATAAAGCTGCTAACACTCTTCTGATTTTGATATGTTTAAAGGAAGAAGAGGAGGTGAAGAGTTCACGCCGTCAGTTTTGTATGCCACACAAAAAATAACTGCTGCTTTTTCTGCACATGTAGAAGTATGAAACGCGTCTCAGATTCTTGACAGAGCTGTCATTGTTTACCATTAGCCATCATATTTGTGTGCCTTGTCATTCTATACAGCAGGGCATGGGTTGGCATGTTGCCTGGTGCTTATTTGCAGAAGGGAAGCTTCTCTTCTCTGTCTTTCCCAGGATAATTCTTAAGGAAAGTGTGCTCCCTAGCGTTAAGAACTGTTAAGTGACTGAAAGGCCCTAGCTGACCAGGCAAAAAGAAGGTATAGGTTTATGTCTCAACATTTTAATCCCTTAATACCTCAGTCAGCATCCAGATGACCATTGTTTTACCTAGATTTGTTGTATAGTTGCTATTTCAATGTAATACAAAAGATATAAGCAGAACTCACACATGCTTTTCATAAATTCACAGGAACATTGGATTATTTGATGATTTTCATCTCTGTTGATATCCTTACAGAAAACATTAATGAACATTCTATTCCACACTCTCCCCCCCAAAAAACAAGACAAAAACAGATTCATTTCTTCCTTTTTTTTCTCTCCTGTTTTTGAATTACATCCATAGTGTGAAATTTTAAGATCCCTTTTTTGTTTTGTTGTTGTGTTTTTGTTTTCATTAAGATAACGTACTATCTGTTGTCACATTACAACTTTTTATAAATAATTTGTTTTACTTATATTACAATGAAGTATGTACTATTTGATAAGCAAATTAGACATTAACAAACATAACATGCACATTCCACTATTTTTCAAATTAATAGGTAAATAGTTTGAGGCATTTCCATTGAAATCAGCATTTTCCTAAAGGAGAAAATTTAAAGTCTGAATATTATATAGATAACCTTTAACTTTAATTTATTTGGGAAGAAATTCTGTCCCAAGTTTTTACATTAAAAAAATTTTTTTTTTTAGTAATTTCATGTGTGCAGTCCTTCTTTTATATACCTGTCTGTATGCATTTTGCTTAGACAGTAGTTTTATGTGGAGTGGTAATTTGGCTTTTCCAAATCACTTCTACTCTTTGACATTATGTTGTTAGTGTTGGATTGTTTTAAAGCATATATCTATCAAAAGCATATCTAATTGTTACAAAAACTTAGTGATTAGTTGACAAGCAGCTTTATGGTTTGATGTTGTTGCTGTTAAGTGTCACTGAGTCTGTTCCGACCCATAGCAACACTTTATAGAGTTTCTGAGGAGCAGCTGGTGAGCTTGAACCACTGAGCTTGAGGTACAGACTGACTTTGCAGTCCAGTGTGTTAACCCACAGCACCACACCAGGACTTGGATGAGGTTGATATTCATCCATTAAAAAGCCAATATTATAAACATTTCTTTCCCCCAGCTGTGTTTCTTTCAGAACATACATACTACTTTGATTTACGCAATATAAAGCTAAATATGATGTCAAGTTCTGAGACACGAGGAATAGAAATACTATTTTTTGTGATACAATGGAGACAAAGATAGCTTGTATTAGTTGAATAAATCTATCTCTAAGGGATCTAATCTAATAACCAAAGAACCTGATAATATTACATAGCATTAAGAATACACTAATATTTTGAAGAATCAAATGTTAAAATTTTAGAAGTGGGAACAAAAGTGAAACAAGAAAAATTTATTGGTTCCCTGGCATTAGTTTTAGTTTTTTGAGGGCACTGAAAAAAAGACAGTGGGTAAAAAGAAACAGAAAAAAAAAAAAAAATCATTTGTAATTATGTCTGCTGAAGGGTTGATAGGGACAACAGAGAATTATGTGTATTTGTTAAATAGAATGATCTACTAAAGGAACACCTATGATTTCTATCCTAAAATTCCTGAGTTACTTATTTAATCATTTATAAAGGTTCTCCAGTTTTAAGGAGATGTCCTCTCAATACTTACTAAAAACACATATGTTTTATGACAATTTGGGTAAAATTTAGAGGACAATAATATTATTTTTAAGGAGCTCTGGTAGCGTAGTGGTTACGAATCGGGCTGCTAACCTCAGGGTCATCAGTTCAAAACTACTAGCTGCTCCATGGGAGAAAGATGAGGCTATCTGCTCCCTTAAAGATTTACAGCCTCGGAAACCCTGTACAGGGTCGCTATGAGTCGGAACCTACTCCACGGCGTATCACAACAACAATAACAATTTATTTTTTGATTAATAAAATTATTAGAATGCTTTTAGAACCTGAGTAAGGAAAAATTTGCGTTTCTTAGAAATTGACCTTTTGCAAGAAAATATTGAATCAGAAGATTTCTCAGAATCTGAGCTCTCAGTTCTGGAATCTATGATTTGTTGATTAAAACTTAAATTAAGGAAACTTTGTAGAAAATATTATAATCATTTAATAAAATACTTATCCGTTCAGAAAAGGAGAACAAATGTAATACTTGGATTCAGTGACTGGAACGTAATTATTTCTGCCCTTCCCCTCCATTTCAAAAGATGGTCAATCTATTAATTCATGAGGGATAACATGGATAATCAAACTATCAGACTGGTAGGGAGTGGAGTATTTTCCTTTGCTTGCATGTGTACTTCTTTGTGATCACGTCTAGTTTGATTTTTTTGTTCAGTATTTACTTCAACAAAATCTTACAAATTTGGGGCCTAAATAAACTAGAGCTATTACAAAAGAGGGAATGGGTATTAAAATGTAACTTTTATTTTTTTAAAAAATTATCTTGGAGGACGTAGTCTTTTAATGTTAAGTGTGGTAGAGTCAGTTCCTACCTATAGAGACCCTAATATGGGTTTCCTAGAGCAGTTGGTAGATTTGAACTGGCGACCTTTCAGTTCAAACTGACTTTGCTCTCTGGCCACACACCAGGACTCCAGTCTTTCAATAGCTAACTCAAAAAATTAGAGACTTTCTCCCTCTTAAAATACATAATAGATTATTGTTGATAAGTGCTATTGAGTCGCTTCAGACTCATAGCGACCCTGTATAGATTTCCCGTGGATTTAAATCTTTGTGGAGGCAGAAAGTCTCATTTTTCTCCTTCGATCGGCTGGGGAGCTTGAACCGTGGACCTTGTCATCTGCAGTCCAGTATTTATCATAAGGAGCTACTGTGCTCCCATGTAATAGAATAGCAGAGCAGAATGATCACCATCTTTGTTGTTGTTAAGTGCCGGCGAGTCGATTCCAACCCATAACGACCCTGTATAGGGTTTCCAAGGAGCAGCTGGTGAGCTCGAACCGCCGACCTTGCAGTTCAAACGACTTTGCAGTCGGTCTGACCCATTAATCCACAGCACCACACGAGGACTCCTGATCGCCCTCTTTAGGGAGATTGGAATAGAGAAGCTGAAATAGAGACGGATCGAGCCGAGCAAACTCAGTTTTCTCTCCCAAACTCACTAGTCAACAGTGTCACCTCTTTATCATGAGAGGAAATAAGTGAAAATAGCAGAAAGAAGAATTACTCTTAGTTTTACCATATGTAAACTCAGTAGATAGAAAAGAAACATTCCTATCTCACCCCATGCACCTTACCAAAAAAAAAAAAAAAAAAAATTTTCTCAAGGTATAGTAATTTTCACTGAAATTGAAAACACTTGAAACTACTAGAATATTTTTGAAAATATGGTCAGAATGTTATCTCCCCAAAATTTCTATGTGTAAAGATTTCCAAGAATACTCTTGGAAACATTTTGACATCTGTAACAAAGAAAACCATGAAGGGCTTATGTTTGTCAAATATACTGTTTCTACAGTTTTGAAGAACTAGGGTAAAATTAATTAGTGAGAATAGATTTGAGTATTTAGTACATAATTTCAATGAACAATTGACATTTGCTGAATAAATTAATGAATAAACAATGAAATAGACTTCCTGAGAAGGGGATACATTTTTATTCACATTCACAGAGGGCATTCAAAGTAACCACTGGGGGGTATCAAAGGCTACTCTGAGTCTGATGTTGTTATTGTTAAATGCCATTGTTGAGTCTGTTAGCCTTGGTAAATTCTAGGAAAATTAAATGGCATAATAGTCACATGATTGTTGTTGCTGTTGCAGTACCATTGAGTGGTTTACAATTCATAGCAATCCTGCATAGGATTTCAGAGGAGCAGCTGGTGATTTTGAACCACTGACCTTGCAGTTCAAAACGACCATATGGTTGAGTATTTTCCTATAGTGCCACACCAGGAATCCACTTATTTGATCGTTAAGTAGAATTCATTTGCTTCTTGTTTTTCAACTTGTATCTTCATTTAAAAAAAAAAAAATCAGTGTTTGGTATTTAAGATTTTTTAAATGTAATAAATCTAATATCTTACCTTTGTATTGAAAATCTAATATTGTATATGAAAATCTTATGGGATCCCTTATTTTCTTTCAAATATTTCATTACTAGGTATGCTAGTTTCACTAGACTAAATTAGAATCAGCTTAATGGAAGCAAAATTCAGTCTGCATTTCTATATCATATACATTTAATATTATGGACGAATTTTTTGTCAAATGTAAGGCTGTTTAAATATTTCCTGCTGGAGAAAGGTAGTTAGTTCATGGAATTAGGTATGCCTTCTGGAATGGATCAATTAGCCCCAGCTGTGAGAAGGAGACAGGGAGTAGATTATGAGCAAGACTGAAAATGTTACTTTCCAAATCTGAGATGATACAAAACTAGGAGGAAAAAGCAATATAATCATTGATGACAAAATTGAGATTTGAGTTGCCTCAAAGAACTGGAATGCTGGATGAATACCAAGAATAGGGAATTTGATAAGGATGAATCTTAAAATTCAACCTTGAATTTTAAAAGAAGAGAAATGCAACATAGTGGATAGTAAAGACAGTAGTTTATGGATATAAGATCTGACTTGGCGGTAACTCAATAATCACCAACAGTGCAAAAGCCTGCTAAAAAGAAAAACATATGTTTCATTAATAGAAACTAAGTTACAAAAGTGTGAGAAGCACAACTCTTTACTTAAAATGTGATGTTTAAATATTGGGCTTGATATATGCATGGATAATAACATTTTGTAAGAAAAATAGCTAAAAGCTTCAGGTTATTAACTTGGTGGAAAGTACATTTTTGAAGAAGAAAATACAACAAGTTTCAAATATTTATTTTCTTGTAGTTTCAAAGAACTATTTCTTTGTGGAGGGAAAATGAATAGCTTTGTTCTAAAATTTTGAAGAATGAGGCTTACATTAGTTTGCAAGACTAGATTCCAGTATTTAGTACATGATTTAAAAGAACAGTTGTCATTTGTTGAATAATTTATGAACAAACAAATAATTGTTTCATGTTTAGAACTATCTAACAACAAAATAGACTTTCTGAGAAGGGAATGCATTTTTATTCACAGAGGGCATTCAAATATAAACTTTATTGACGTTTTCAATTTGGTTGATTTGTCAACAAGCTATTCCAAGTATATTCCAAAATTACTTCTTCTGTAAACTTTAATAATATATTTTAATTATCACCTCATTTTTCAGTGAAAATTGGCCATAGGAAAATCCATATTTGTTTCCATTTCTTTGAAGAGTCATAGGAAGCAGGATTAAAATGGAAGAAAAAAAATAAATAAAAGAACATCCCAATAAATGTTTCTTAATAATAATTAATTGCATAGCAATGTAAAGAAAACATAAATCCTCACCACTGGACCAATAAACAGCATAGTTATCAATGGAGAACAGATTGAAATTGCCAAAGACTTCATTTTTCTTGGACCAACCATCAACACTCATGGAAGCACCAGCCAAGAAATCAAATGACGTATTGCATTAGGCAAATCTGCGTAAGGCCTTTTTAAAGTGTTCAAGAGCAAAGATGTCAGCCTGAGGACTAAGGTGCGCCTGACCCAAGACATGGTATTTTCAATAACCTCAATGCATGCAAAAGTTGGACAGTGAATAAGGTAGTTCATAGAAGTATTGATGCATTTGAGTTATAGTGTTGGAGGAGAATATTGAAAGTACCATGAGCTGCCAAAAGAACCAACAGATCTGTGTTGGAAGAAGTACAACCAGAGTGCTCCTTGGAGGCCAGGATGGCCAAACTTCGTCTCTCATACTTTGGACATATTGTCAGGAGGGACCAGTCACTAGAGAAGGATATCATGCTTGGTAAGGTGGAGGGTCAGAGAAAAAGAGGAAGACCTGTAGTGAGATGGATTGGCAAAGTGGCAGCGTCAATGGGCTCAAGCTTGGCAACAATTGTGAGGTTAGCCCAGGACTGCGCAGTGTTTTGTTCTGTTGTGCATAGGGTCGCTATGAGTCAGTACTGACTCCATGGCACCTAGCAACAACAACAATAATTATGAAGTCTTGGTGTGACACTGTAGGGTAAGCCCTGAACCACAAGGTCTGTTTGAGCCACAAAATTGGTGGTTCAAACTCAACCAAACACTCTGTGGAAACCCTGTGCAGGGTTGCTATGAGTTGGAACTGACTCGAAGGCATTTAGCAACAACAACAATAATTAGTCAGCTTATAACCACCAAGACATTAAATAAAATTTTATTAATCTTTAGTATAAAATCTCCACAGCCACAAAAAGGGGGCATTTAAATCATTTGCCCATCACATTTATGCCTCAGCTGTGAGGTGAGGAGTTTTGTATAGATGTCTCTGGTTTATTTTTGTAATTGTCAACATGAACAACTTTATTAGAATTTTGACCTGAGCTTTTACCAACTCATTATCCACAGTTAATGACAAAGAGCCTCATTTTCAAGGTATCTTTAAAATGTTATCTTCTGTCTTTCAAGTCTAGTGCCCTGTTACTACAAAGATCATATATGTAAATAACCATTTGTCTCCTCAGTGTGAATGTTTAGCCACTATTCTCTCCATCATTGGAGAAAATACACATAGACACTAGCATATGAGTAAAAACTTAAAGCCAGAAAGACAAAGGATATGTTTATACATCTAGGTAAAATCCTCTGAAGTTTTTCACTGTTAACAATTAACTATGCATAATGGATTAAGTTGACTCTGCAGCAATCCTAATTGGCCATTAAGATGGCTTAAACCATTGATTTGCCTTTGCTACAGCTTAATGTTTTTTTGGACATCTTGAAACTGCCTAAGGTGAAAAGGGTCCAGGTATACATAATTTATGAATTGATTATCATACTATCTAGATAAACTTATATATCCTTCAGGCTATTTAGGACTTACCATATGGAGTGTAACTTATTAAACTACATCACCTTTCTTTTTCCAGTACATGGCTTTCCATCCTGCATGACATATTTAAAATAAAATAGAAGTAAATAGTTGAAAGAATAAACTAAAAAGAAGAATAAACTGGACATTCGTAAGGAAATTAACAAAAGTACGATTAAATTCCTTGTCAGAATAATTTTGCTTAACCTATCATATTGGAAAGACTAATATCTTCTGTGAGTATAAAGCCTTAATATCCTTGTTCAAATAAAAATTATATTATGTATAATGACTGATTTGAACATTTTTGGCTGTATAAAGATGACAAGGAGATGATGCAAAAAGAGAATTAATTTCTAAAGATAAATACATATAAATTGATTTAAAAAACATGTTTTATTTTTTTTTCTGGGAAAACTCAGTAATTCAACTCAAATAGCTTCCAATTAGGGAATAGAAAAAAATTCCTTTTTTGTTTTCTCCCATTTGCCAGTGCTAAGACAGATTTTAAATTGGGCTTTCCTGAATGTGAAAAGTAAACTGTCGTGAAAATATGAAATAGATGTAGTGCTGAATGTTTGTGCACATTGAACTATGGCTATAGTCAGAGATTTAGCAAGTGTTTGCAATAAGTAAAGGGAAGCAGCATTAATATATTAAGGTCCTTTTACTTGTTTGTGCCTAAAATGTCTTTGAGAGGCTAAAATTGTCTGAAAACTCTATATAAAGGAGAAAAACTCTAGCCTTTATGTAATAAGAAATTATATTTTATGACATGGCATTTGACTTTATAGATGCTACAATGAAGGGTCAGTATAATAATTTTGAATCATGAAAATATCCTTGAGTTTAATTTTTAAGCTACTTTTTAGATCTATCATGTTAAACTCTGCCTAGAACAATGTCCACTTATATTTGTAAAATAAAAAAAAGATCGTGTGCTTCTAAATAGAGAATTTCTCTAAAGAAAAAAATGGATGTATACTAGAATATTACTTTTATAAAAAAAACAAGTCATATTCTATGATAATATATATCCACACTGTAGGCATTCTATCTTCCTTTTTTTCTTAAAAGTACCTTAAACGTCATCCAAATGACGTCAGAGTTCACAGGGTACATATAACCCCTGATAGACTTCCTTGAGCGTTAGGTGGTGGTGGTGGTGGTTATGTACCGTGGAGTCAGTTCTGACTCATAGCGACCCTGCACAGGGTTTCTGAGGCTGTAAATCTTTACGAGAGCAGAACGCCTCATCTTTCTCCCGCGGAACAGCTGGTAGTTTCGAACTGCTGACCTTGGCGGTTCGTAGTCCGATTTGTAACCAGAGCTCCTTTGAGTTTTAGGTACTTCTATGATAATTGCGTCTTAGTTACCTAATGCTGTGATCCCAGAATTAGACAGGTGGATGGCTTTAACAACTAGCAATGTATTCTCTCACAGCTGAGGAGGCTGCAATTCCAAATTCAGAGGAACTAGGGGAAGGCCTTCTCTTTGTCACTTCTTCGGAAAGGTCCTTGGCACCTTTCAGCATCTGTGGACCCAGTATTCCTTGGAGATCTCTATATCCTTTGGAATCAGTTTTTCCCAGGATTTGTTGTTGTTGCTGTTAAGTGCCATAGGTTCTGATTCATAGCAACCCTGCGTAGGGCTTCCAAGGAGTGGCTCATGAATTGGAATTGCCAATTGTATGGTTAACAGTCCAGTGCGTACCCTTCTCTAGATTTAGGAACTTCAACTGCAGGTACCCCAGGTCCAAAGCACACACTCCATTTCTGATCTGTTTTGGTTGTAGTGAGTCCCTGTTTCTGGACTCATGTCTCTCTCCTTTTATCTCTTTTTGTAAATCAAAAAGTATTGCATGGGAATCTTTCATACATTGGATCAGGGTAATGATAGGATTAAGAGTGGTGTATCCCTCATGTGGAGTTCTGGTATAGCACTATAGGATAAGCACTGGACTGCTAACCTCAAGGTTGGTAGTGCAAACCCACCAGCTGCTCCTTGGAAATCCTACAGAGGGTCACTACGAGTCAGAACTAATTCAATGGCACTTCACAACAATCCTTGGTGTGGCTCTTTAGGATAAGCACTTTACTGCTAACTGCTATGTTGGTGGTTCAAACCCATGATCTTCTAATAGAAACCCTAAACAGTGTTGCTATGAGTCAGAACTAACTCAACAATGCTTAACAACAACAATCCCATCCTTAATCCTCTTCTTGGTTTTATCACATCAGATCACTACATGGAGGATCATCACATAACTGCTAAATTGCTGGGAATCATGGTCCAGCCATGCTGCCATATGTTTTGAGGGGATACGATTCCATTAATGACAAATAGTTACCAATATTGTATGCACTCTCCTTCCTTACTGTTCAAAAGAGCCCTAAATTTCTTCCAAATGATAACATCACTGTCAGCATAATACAACATAAGACTTTTTTGAGCTTGGGAATAATTATGTAACCCAGTAGTGGTCAGTGAGATATAAGTGTAATTCAAGTTGAGGTTGCCTTCAGTTTTTTGCCCTTTCTCCTTTTCATTGCCTGGATTGGGGAGGCCTCAAGGCAATCGTGAAAACAAAATGCAAATCAAGAGATTGTATAAGCTAGTAAGAAGAGGATCCTGGCTTGTGATCACTTCCATGGGAAGAGCTGTGAAGGCAGACAGCCTTGGTACCTCTTGACATGAAATAATGTGGCCAGGGTCATCTGGTTAATCTACAATCCCTGAAGCTTTCATCTTTTCTGTACGAGGAAAATGATTGTTGTTGCTACGTGCTGCCTGAGTTCCAACTGATAGTGACCCTGTATAGGGTTTCTGAGGAGCAGCTGGTACGTTCAAACTGCCAACCTTGTGGTTCAAACTGACCTTGTAGTCCATTGCTTATCCTACAGCATCACTAGGCTCACTATTGTCAATAAATTTTCATCAGTTATAGATACATGAAGGAGCCCTGATAGCTTAGTCATTACATGTTAGACTGCTGATAGCAAGGCCAGCAGCTTGAATCCACCAGCCACTCTGTGGAAGAAGGATGACACTTTTTGTTCCTGTAGAGATTTACAGCCTGGGGACCCCCCCATACATTGGCGCTATGAGTTAGAATTGAGTCAGTAGCACACCACCACCACCACCACCATAGATACATAGGCGATTTGAGTTGTGGGAATAGAGTTTGTATGTAGCCTAGTGAGCTGGGTTCTATGAAGAAAAACGTGGCATCAGGATTGGATGCCATTAACAACCTACAATATGCATATGATACAACCTTGCTTGCTGAAAGTGAAGAGGACTTAAAACATTTACTGATGAAGATCAAAGAGCACAATCTTCGGTATGGATTACATCTCAACGTCAAGAAAGCAAAAATCTCACCACTGGACCAAAAAACAACATTCTTATCAACTGAGAAAAGATTGAAGTTGTCAAGGACTTCATTCAACTATCAACACTCGAGGCAGCAGTCAAGAGATCAGACGATGTAGTGCATTAGGCAAATCTGCTTCACAGGAACTTTTTACAGTGTTGAAGACCAAGGATGTCAGCTTGAGGACTAAGGTTCGCCTGACCTAGGCCATAGTATTTTCAATAACTTTATATGGATGCAAAAGCTGGACAGTGAATAAGGAAGATCATAGAAGAATTGATGCCTTTGAGTTATGATGTTGGAGGAGAATACTGAAAGTGCCATGGACTGCCAAAAGAACTATTTTGGAAGAAGTGCAGCCAGAGTGCTCCTTTGAGGCCAGGATGGCTAAACTTCATCTCTCATACTTTGGACATATTGTCAGAAGGGAATAGTCGCTGGAGAAGGATATCATGCTTGGTAAGATGGAAGGTCAGAGAAAAAGAGGAAGACCCCCAATGAGATGGATTGGCCAGGTGGCATCATTGATGGACTCAAGTGTGGCAGCGGTAGTGAGGTTGGCCCAGGATCAGACATTGTTTCGTTCTGCTGTACATGGGTTCACTATGAGTTAGATCTGACTTGATGGCACCTGACAACAACAACATACAAAAGAAATCTCACCAAGAATTTGAGATGTACTATATCTTTTGGTGGTAGTTTACCACCATGGCTAGAACAGACATGAAATAATTCACAAGCCCACCAGTCATTCTGTGGGAGAACGATAATCACTTAACAACAAATAAAATAACTGGGGTCCTGGTGTTGTGCTGTAGGATTAGCACTTGCCTGCTATTCCCAAAGTCAAGCGTCCAAGCCCACCAGCTACTCCTTGGAAATTCTATACAGGGTCCCTGAAGGGCACTAAACAACATAAAATACCCGGGGTCCCTGTGTAGAGCTTTAGAATAAGTACTGGACTGCTAACCATAATGTTGGTGGTTCAAACCCACTTCTTGGAAACACTACCACTACTTTAGAAACAATAATAAAATAATTTCTTAAGAAGAATATTTTAATTATTTTTCAGAAGCATTAAAAAATCGGAAAACTATTGATGAACCAATCAAATATTGTAACAAACACAGCTGATGACTGGAAAAACAAAATTATGGTAGAAAAAAGCAATTTCAGACAAATTGAACAAATTAACTCTGACAAATTAAAAAGCATTGTTGGATATTATAATCAACTTCTTGTATTACCCAATATAATGAAATATCTTTCAAAATAAATGAAATATGTAATACTCTAAATTACATTTCAAATAGGAAAATAAAAAATACACTTACTAACAGCAAACATGAGGATCAGCTTAGCTTAAAATATATTTATGATATTAATAATAAATGTATTAATTGTGTACATAAGTGTATCAATTTGAAAATTTTCAGCATTTATTAAGCATCAAGCAGTGTTCAGGCAGTAGGAATATGCTTTAGAGTGAACCACATAACATATCCTTGCCCACATACACTTTATATTCTACACAGAAGCCAATGAATAAGTAAATACATAATACTTAATTCATTTTAACAAGAAGAAACTGTTATAGTGTATTCCTGGTGTGGTGCTATGGGTTAATGCACCAGATTGCAAAGGCTTTTGAATTGCAAGGTTGGTGGTTCAAGCTCACTAGCTGCTCCTTGGAAACCCTATACAGGGTTGTTATGGGTTGGAACCAACTTGACAGCACTTCACAACACAATAACAAATAAGCTATGTTAGATAGCACGAAGAGGAAACCCTCTCCAAAGTGGAAATATTTTAATACTGTACTTGTTGTTGTTAAGTGTCACTGAGTCAGTTTAGACTCATAGCAACCATGTATAAGGCTTCCTAGGAACAGCTGGTATGTTTAACCACCCACCTTTCAATTCAAAATGACCTTGAGGTCTAGTGCATTATCGTACAGCACCACGCCAGGACCCCAGGGTACTTATTAGAATGAATTAATTTTAATGTGTGGATTAAGCATTTTATAAATATGAAAAACTACAAAATAATACAGTTGTAAAATTACTATTTTTATATATGAATTGTTGTTATTAAGTGCCATCGAGTAGGTACTGACTCATAGTGACCCTGTATAGCGTTTCTGAGGAGCAACTTGTGGGTTTGAACCACCGAAATTTCATTTCAAACTGACCTGTAGTCCAGTGCTTATCCTATGCTGCCACACCAGAACTCTTTATATGTGAATGTTGTTGTGTACCATTGAGTTGATTCTGATTCATAGTTCCCCTATATAGCGTTTCTGAGGAATGACTGGTGAGTTTGAACTACCAACTTTGCAGTTCAAACTGTCCTTGAAGTCGAATGTTTATCCTATGGTGCCACACCAGGAATAAATGAGTTAAATGGTGAGAGGCCATTTTAATTATCCTGGAATCCAGATTTCTGGATCCATAGAGTTGGAATGTCTCACATTGACATTTTGTGTTAATGTGTCCTTTGGAACTTTGAGCTTTAAAGAAACTGGTTCCCTAACATCATCTGGATGCCAAACAATAGCCTAGTAAATAGCTTAGTGGAGACCGTTTTGCCTTAGGCTTTGGGCTCTTTTGAAGAATTATCCATGTGCAGTTTCCAGAAACAGTAACTCCTGGTTCAGAATGGAAGTTGTGTTTTAGAGTAGATTGTTCTATGCAAACACGGCTTTATGTTCTTTTTTTCAAAGCACTGCTGATAAGATTGGGTATAAGAGTCTTTAGAGCTTTTCTCATCTTTGTAGTTGAAATGTTACCCTGGATTGCAAATTGCGTATTCAATAAACTTCAGTCAATTTCGATTACAAGCCTAATAGTAGTTTTGTTTTAACAATGGTAATCATTGTTAGATACCAAAACATTAGGCAAATGAACATAAACAGGTTTTTCTCTCGAGTAATTCGTATCCCAGAGGAGAAGATAGAGAAGTATTTAAAACAGGTGGCAGAATAGCAAAAAGACTATTTCATTATGTAAAGTACTGTTATTGGTCATTTGGGTTGTAGTTAATTGAAAGGCTGTATGATCAACCATTTTCATTGAGTGGACTCTGCCTCTTCCTCTTTTTGTAATAAAGGCTTGGTATAAGGAGCTCAGGCTGCCAGAATCTTTATTTTCTCTTGCACATGCTTCTCAAACATAAATGGCCATCAGAAACACATGGGAGACTTGTTAAAATACAGATGTTTGAATCCCATCACCAGAATATCTGTTTCAAAAATGTCTTTGGTAGAGCCCAAAACTTCGAATCTCTGACTGATCTTTGGTGGTGCTAATGTTGCGGATCCAGAAAACAACCCAAGATCTTTATTTGGTGAGAAGCCTAGCCTGACTTTCCCCATTAATTCAGGCATTTTCTCTCTATTTTGAATTGGTCTGTAGAAAGGTATAGTCAAGGAGCTCTGGCATATATTATAATACTAGGAGCTTTCATGACATTGTGGGTAATTTGGACTGCTAACCACAAGGTCAGCAGTTCGAACTACCTGTTGCTCCCCAGGAGAAAAATGAGACTTTCTGCTCCCATAAGGATCTGCAGCCTTGAAAACCCTACACAGGGTCACTATTGGTAAGAACGAACTCCATTGCACATAACCACCACACTTCTCTTTTAAGAAACATTTTGGCTTTACTTCTTCCAAGACAGATTTGTTTGTTTTTCGGGCAGTTTATCGAACTATCCACCCTCTTCACCAACTCCATAATTCAAGTGCATTGATTCTTCTACCATGTTTCTTATTCATTGTACAACTTTCACACGCATATGTTGCTATTGTTGTTAAATGCCTTCGAGTTGGTTCTGACTCAGAGAGATCCTGTATAAGGTTTCCATGGAGTGACTGGTGGGCTTGAACTGACAATAGCAGTCCAGTGCTTATCCTACAGTGTCTACTGAAAACATGTTTGAGTCAGGCACATCTGAGAACTGAAACTGACATCTTTGCTCTTGAACAATTTAAAGACCACTTTTGTAGCAGATTTGCCTAATGCAGTATACCCTTTGTTTTTTTGACTGCTGCTTCCACATTTTTTTGTGGATCCAAGCAAATTGAAATCTTTGGATACTTTAATCTTTGCTCCATTTATCACATGTTATTTATTGGTCCAGTTGTGAGCAGTTTCATTTGTACTCTTTGATTATCATCAAAAAGTATTTTAAGTTCTCTTCACTTTCAGTAAGCAAGGTGTGTCATCTACATAATGATACTTCCTCTAATCTTGATCCCACATTCTTCTTCATATAATCTAGCTTATCATATTAGTTGCTTGGCCTACAGCCTGAGTAAGTATGGTGAGAGGACATAATTCTGATGCACACCTTCCCTGATCTTAAACAGTTCAGAATCCCCTTGCTCTATTTTTTGACTGCTGCTTCTATGAACATTTTTTTGTGGATCCAAGCAAATTGAAGTCTTTGGACTACCTTTTGGTCTGTGTACAAGGTTGTCATAAGTACCATGAACTCTTCTGGAGTACTCATTCTTAGCAGTGTTGTCCAAGTTTTTTATGATCCACAGATTCAAATGCTTTATATAGTCAAAAAGCACAAGTAAACATCTTTTTAGTATTTTCTGCTTTCAACCAAAATCCATCTGACATCAATGTTAATATCCCTCATTCTGTGCCCTCTTCGGACTCTGGCTTGAACTTCTGGCAGCTTCCTATTGATGTATTGCTACAATCATTTTCACATTATCTTCAGCAAAATTTTACTTGCTTGCGATATTAATGATATTATTGGATGATTGATGAATACCATTGGGTCACCTTTCTTTGCAATGAGGACAGATATGGATCTCGTCCAATCAGTTGGCTAAGTAAGTATATGTCTTCCAAATTTCTTAGCGTAGGAAACACAGGTTCTTGACCATACAGTACCTCTTGAAATGACAGAAAATCGACCAATTCTTTTTGGTTCAATGACTCGGTGTATTCCTTCCATCTTGTTTTGATAGTTCCAGCATCAGAAATGTTTTTCCACCATAATCTTTCAATATTGCAACCCGAGGCTTGAATTTTTTTCTTCCTTTCTTTCAGCTTGAGAAATGATGAGTGTGTTCTTCCCTTTTGGTTTTCTAGCTCTAGGTCTTTGTACATTCATTATAATGTCATGCCTATGACATTATTTCTTTGGAAATAATTTTAACTCTTTCCATTTTAATGCTATTATATTTAATCCAGTTGAAGCTAGTTTTGTTGTTTGTTTTTATGAATCATTTGCTTTGTTGTTGTTGTTAAGTGGTGTCAAGTCGGTTCCAACTCATAGCGACCCTGTATAGTCTTTCTGAGGAGAGACTGGTGAGTTTGAACTGTTGACCTTGCAGTTCAAACTGACCTTGCAGTCCAGTGCTTATCCTACAGTATAATACCAGGACTCAAATCATTTTTCCTAGACAAGTGTAAGGCAAAGATGAGCAAGGAGAGTCTCTCTAACCAGTCTCTCAAAAAATCCCCAGGAAATTTTCCTAGGAACCGAGAGAATGTTTGTCCTTTGTCCTCTTTCAGCTCACCAACATCATCTCGGAATAATCTGTTATGGAAGAGGCCATCACTTGTGCTCCTAAACAGACGTTCTGCCGTCTACTTAGTAATACAAAAATGATGAATATTATTTAGAGGATGCTTTCTATTTCACTGTGTACTTTAATCTTGACCAAGCAATAATGCAAGAAATATTATCATCGAGCAGATGGAGAACTGAAGGTCAAAAAATTTTAAATGCTCAAGTTTATAGAGGTCCTTCAGATACTTCATGTTTAGCATTGTGGTTTCTGGAAAACTGGTAACTAACAAATGTTTGATGAATTAAAAATGGATGAACCATATGATCCCACAAAATTGTGTTTTTAATATAAAATCTAGTAGGACAAATAATTATAAAACCAAAAATCTCAGAATAGATAACCAAAGATAATATAGTTTTTAGTTATAAGATGAAGGAAGACATAGAGACTTTGTCATTTCGAAACATTTATTGACCAAGCCTTTAAGGAAATGTGATATGTAAATCAGCAGGAAGAAGGCAATGCAATATACTGAACCTTTTCATTTGGTTTGTCTGTATAACCTCCACCCATTTGAAATATTTATTTCATCTTTTAACCTTGCAGTGTTTAATATTAATACCATAAAACCTTCTATACAATTTATTTCAAGAGATAAATATTTTAAAATATACTAATGTTAATTGGCAAATTGCTGATTCTTTTTGTAAACTGGTTTATTGTATGTGTTTAGAGTGTTTTCTAGATTTATATGAAGTTTGGCTTTTGCATGAACCCAACAAAGAGGTCCAAACATCAATGCCTATTGATATTAATTCTAAAACTATCCTATGCTTTTAAGATGTTACAGATAATAGAGTGCAAATGAGAAGACAGATGCTCTACAAAGAGCAGAATGAGCAGAAACAATCTATGATTTTCAACTGGAAGAGGCACCTTCTACTATCCTCTTTATTCTACCTTAAGTTGTTCTATGCAAGGAAGTCATCCCAGATGTTGGTCATTTCTCCAACACTTTTGTACTCTTTATTTTAAGGAACTAAAAATACAAAAACAAATAAAGTTCAATGTAAAATATACCATAAAGTTAAATTATGACACCAAATGGACTGCTTCAAAAGAGTGTTCAGTTTGTGGAACTTTAGTTTAAATACAAAACTGACAATGATTACCACCAAATTTATGTAGTCTCAGGACTATGATCAAACCAAAAGATCATATGAAACCATCCCATTTTAAATGTAAATCTATTCAGGATTACTCTTAAGTTTTACTGAAGTGTTGAATCATTATCATTCTCTTTGTATGTTTAATTGTTGCTTCCAGTTCTGGTTCCTCCTAAGAGCATGTCCAAAGTACAAGAGGCAAAGACTCATCAGAGTGGCTATACTTGTTCCAAGACACATTTGTTTGCTCTTCTGGCAGTGCACTGTACTTTCAATATTCTTTGCCAATACCATCATTGAAATGCATTGCTGCTTCTACAGTCTTCCTTATTCATTGTTCAACTTTAGGCTAGCCTCACCTTAATCCTCAACATGAATACATTGCTGTTGAGCACTTTAAAGGATTCTTTTGCAGCAGATGTGCTGAATGCAATACAGTCGTTTGATTTCTTGACTGCTGTGTTCATGAGTGTTGATTGTGGATCCAAGTAGAATGAAATCTTTGACAACGCCATTCTTTTCTCAGTTTAGCATGATGGTTTTTACTGGTTCAGTAGGCAAGATTTTATTTTTCTTTAATGGAGGTGCAATTCATGCTGAAGGCTGTAATGTTTGATCTTCATCAGTAAGTATTTTGAGTCATCTTAGCATCCAGCAATCAAGGTTATATCATCTACATATCAAAAATTGTTAATGAGTCTTCCTCTTATCCTGATTTCACATTCTTCTTCATATTATCCAGCTTCTTGGATTATTTGCTGAGCATAAAGAGTCATTTGAGTTCTTTTGTAGCACTGCAGGATAATGCACTGGACCACAAGGTTGGTTTGAACCCCAAGGTCACTGGTTCAAACCCACAGCCATTCCTCACAAAACCTAGACAGGGTCACTGTGAGTTGGAACTGAGTTGATGGCACTTAACAACATAGAGATTGATTAAGTATGGTGAAAGTATACAATCCTGGCACACACTTTTTTGGAGTTCAAACCATTCAGTAGTATCTCCTTGTTGTAGTCCAACAACTACCTTTTGGTCTCTGTACATGTTCCTTATGAGCACAATAAAGTGTTCTGGAATTACCAGTCTCCACAATGTCATCCATAACTCGTTATGATTCATAGCACGGAGCTACTGAATGGTTTGACATCAGGAAAGGTGTGCAGCAGCGTTTTATCTTTTCACCATATTTATTCAATAGTTTTGCATAGTCAAATTACAAACAAAGCACAAGTAAGCATTTTTCTGGTATTCTCTGCTTTCAGCCAAGAGCCACCTGACATCAGCAATGTAATTCTTGTTCTACATTAACATCTTTTTCTGAATCTGGCTTGAATCTCTCTTAGCTCTTTGACAATGTACTGCTATAATCATTTAAAAAACGTCTTTAGCAAAATTTTACGTGTGTGTGAGGTTAATGATATTGTTACATGAATATGCCTTCCATTGTATCACCTTTCTTTGGAATGGGTGCATATATGGATCTCTTCTAATTGTCTGCCTTCCAAATTTTTTGGCGTAGGTGAGTGAGTGCCTCCAATGCTGCATCAGTGAGTGGAAACATTTCAATTTGTATTCATTCTGTGAATGCCTGTAGCCTTTTTTGCACCAGTGCCTTCAGTATAGCTTGGACTTCTTCCAATACCATAGGTTGAAACAGTTCAAAGCTGACTATTTCTTTTTGAAAAAGTGACTCCATTTGTTCCATCCATCTTTTTTTGATGCTTCTTGCATCCAAGATTTTGTCTATAGAATCCTTCAGTATTGTAACCTAGGGCTTGTATTGTTATTGTTGTTGTTTTTTCTGTTCTTTCAGCTTTAGAAATGCTAAGCATGTTCTTCATTTGATGTTTTATAACTCCAGGTCTTTGCACATTTCATTATAATACTGTACTTTGTCTTTTGAGCTGCCTTCTGAAAATTTCTGTTCAGTTCTTTTACTTCATTTCTTCCAGTTGCTTTTGATTCTCTATGTTCAAAAGCAAGTTTCATAGTTGCTTCTGACACCCATTTTTGTCTTTTTTTTCTTTCCTATTTTTTAAATGACCTTATGCTTTATTCATGTATGATTATCTTGATATAATCCCAGAACTCTCCTGGTTATTAGTGTTTTTGGTTATTAGTGTCTCATGCGTCATATATTCTTGAGAAGATCTCTAAATTCAGGTGAGATATATTTAAAGTTATAGGGTTACTCTTAGGAACTTGTTTTATTGTTCTCCAGCTTCAGCCTGAACCTGCGTTTGAACAGTTTATGGTCTGTTCCACAGTTGGACCTTGGCTTTGTTTACCTTTGAGATTCTGTGTAATTTCTTCCTACAACTTTAGTCAGTTTGATCCTTGCATATTTCATCAGGACAAGGGTATTCGCAATGAATAAATTATTTGTCATTCATACTACTGTCTTGCAATCTCTAACATCATTTCTATCATCAAGGCAATATTTTCCAATTTCTGATCCTTCCCCTTTGTTTCCAACTTTTGCATTCCAATCACTAGAAATTATCAGTGAACCTTGATTGCACATTTGATCAATTTCAGACTGAAAAAGTTGATACAATTTTTCAGTTTCATCATCACTGTCATTAGTGGTTGGTGGGTAAATTTGAATAATAGTTGTATTAACTGGTCTTCCTTTTAGGTGTATAGGTATTATCCTATCACAGACAGCATTTTACTTCAATATAAATATTGAAAATTTTTTTTTTGATGATAAATAAGTTGCCATTCCTCTTCAGTTTTCATTCTTAGAATAGTAAAACCATGATTATCTGATTGAGAATGGCTAATACCTCTCCATTTTAGCTCAGTAATGCATAGGATATTGATGCTTATGTGTTCCATTTAATTTCTGATGAGTTCCAGTTGTCCTAGGTTTATACCTCATACATTTCACTTTCCACTTATTAACAGATTATTGTAACTGTTTCTTTTCATTTTGTGTTGTACCCCATAAGCAAATGAAGGTCCTAAAAACTTACCCTAACCCTAACTTCACTATATCCAAGTCAATAATGTTAGCTCTACTTTGAGAAGGCAGTTTTTCTCTGTCATATTGTGAGTGCCTTTCAACCCGAGGAGCTCACCTTCCAACATTTTATCAATAATGATCCAGTGCTACTCATAAGTTTGTCAGTAGTTTACTTTTGGAAAGTGGTTTGCCTCTGCTCATTTCTGTCCTGTCTAAATTTGCAAGCTTTGCTGAATCCTGTTCACCATAGGTGCCGCTGATAGGTATTGAAAGTATCAGTGGCATAATTTCAACATCACAACAACACACAAACCACAGTATATCAAAGTGGTAGATGTGTGGTGGATATTCTTCATAAATGTGAATAATTCAAGCCATGTATGTTACATCAGACCAGTGAAACCAAGGAGAATTTATTTGTAGACCTACAAGAAAGTTATAGCTTGCCCTTTGTTTAATGCTCCCCTAAACAACCCTGTTTCATTTATAATGTTGTTGCTGTTGTTAAGTGCTATTGAGTCAGTTTATACTAATAGCAAACTTATAAAGGGTTTTCAAGAGCAGCTGATGGTTTAAACCACCAGCCTTGCAGTTAGCAGTTTAGTGCGTATCCTATAGTATTTGTTATTGTTATGTGCCATCTAGTCGGTTCCGACCCATAGTGACCCTGTATAGGGTTTCTGAGGGTGTAAATCTTTTCGGGAGTAGAAAGCCTCATCTTTCTCCCGCGGAGCAGCTGGTAGTTTCGAACCGCTGTATACCATACCAGAAATCCAAAAGATAGTACTTTAATAGATGTATGAACCAATATTTCTATAGCCATTAGGCTACTCAGTGGGCTTCTACAGTTATTAGAAGTAGATGGAGCCTAGAGAACCTTGGACAGCCCTCTTATTTACTCAACCACTAAACTTGTAGCTATGGAAGCATCAATTTTGGTTTTGTTTAAGTTCATTTGATTAGGGTAATAAACAGACAACCCAAGTGTGTTCATAAAATTTTAAAATTATGCAAAATGGAAAAATATGTGTTATGTGACTGATTTCATCTGTATAAATTCAAAAGTTACATTTTTAATGACACATGGACTGACAAAATTCTACTGACAGTTTTTCATGTTCTATACATTTGTAATTTTTATTCATAATTAAGCACACAATTTATTGGCTTAAGTTCATTGAGCATCCAATTGAGATTAAAGATTCCCTGCTTTTAGCATGCCTAATTATTTCTAACTATGCCTAATCTATATGATATTTATGAGAATCATAAATGAATTAGCACTTCATCTTGTCTTTCATTTTTTAAAAAACACTAAAGCAAATGCATTCATTGAAAATTTTAAAACTAAACTTGTCGAACAATTTCAGATGTAATATTTTAAATTATAGTTGTCTTTTATATGTGATGACCAGGAAACAAATAACTCAATACATCACATATAAAAGAGAACTATGGTCACTGAAAACCTTATGAACAGCAATGAAACACTGCCAGATAGTACTAGACTATTATACATTGAAGCGTGATGAAGAGCTCCAGAATATTGGGAGGTAGGAGATGAGCACCTCAGACTGGAAGGCACTCAAAATATACCTCCATAAAGTAGAGTTGACCATGATGACACAAATGTAGTTAAACCTTCAGGACATTCAGTTGCTGATGGGGCACAACTCAAACTGTAGAGAAACAGTTATAAACATCCACGAGTAATCAGAACATGGAATATGAGAAGTTTATTGCTGTTGTTAAGTGTCGTTGAGTCAGTTCTGACCCATAGCGAACCAGTACAGGGTTTCTGAGGAGCAGCTGGTGAGCTTCAACTGCCAACCTTGAGGTTCAAACTGACTTTGCAGTCCAGAGCATTAACCTACAGTGTTACACCAGGACCATGAATCTAGGAAGTATGCATCTAGGAATATTGAAAATTGTCAAAAATGAAATGAAATGCATAAAAATTGATATCCTAGGCATTAGTGAGGTGAAATGGATTGGTGTTGGTCATTTTTAATCTGACAATCACATGGTTTACTATGCTGGAAATGAAAAAATTAAAGAGGAATGGCACTGCATTCATCATTGAAATGAATATTTCAAGATCTGTCTTGAAGTACAAACTGTCTGTGAAAGGATAATATCCAGAAGCCTACAAGGAAGACCAGTCAATACAACTATTATTCAAACTTATGCACCAACCATTAAAGCCAGTGATGATGAAATTAAATTTAAAAAAGGATGGTGGAAAAGTGCTATATTGATGCTTTTGAGTTATGTTGTTGGAAGAGAATATTGAAAGTGCCATGGGCTACCAAAAGAACCAATAGATCCATCTTGGAAGAAGTGCAGCCAGAGTGCTCCTTAGAGGCCAACATGACCAAACTTTGTGTCTCATAATTTGGACATATTGTCAGGAGGGACTAGTCGTTGGAGAAGGATACCATGTTTGGTAAGGTGGAGGGTCAGAGGAAAAGAGGAAGACCCCCAACGAGATGGATTGGCCAAGTGGCAGCATCGATGGATTCAAGTGTGGCAACAATAGTGAGGTTGGCCCAGGATCGGGCAGTATTTCATTCTGCTGTGCATAGTGTCGCTATGGGTCAGTACCAACTTGATGGCACCTAACAACAACAACATCACCCAAAACAAGGCCATGGACAGACTGTGAAATAAATTATCAACTGTTCATATGCAATAGCTCAAAGCTGAATAAAATTTAAACAAGTCTACTAGAGCCAAAATATGACCTTGAACATATCCCATCTCAATTGAAAGAGCATCTGAAGAACAGATTTGATGCATTAGGCACTAAAGACCAAAGACCAGAAGAGTTGTGGGATGCCATTAAGAGCATCATACAAGAAGAAAGCATAAAGTTCATTAAGAAAACAAGAAAGAAGGAAAATACCAAAATGGATGTCATAAGAGACTCTGAAACTTGTTCTCCAGCATAGACATGCTAAAGCAAATGGAAGAAGTGAGGAGGTACAAGAGCTGAACAGAAAATGTCAAAGGTTGACTCAAGAAAACAAAGTCAAATATTATACCAAAATTTACACAGACATGGAGTTAGAAAACCAAAAGGGAAGAACATGCAGCATTTCTCAATCTGAGGGAAATTAAGGATAAAATTCCAAGCCTTGACTTAACAAAATATTGAATGATGCTAAAAGCATCAAAAGAAGATAGAAGGAATACATAGTCACTGTACCAAAAAGAAATGATTGATATTCAGCCATTTCAAAAGGTAGCATATGATCAAGAGCCAATGATACTGAAGGAAGAAGTACAAGGTTAATTGAAGGAATTGGCAAAGAATAAGGCTCTGGGAATTCATGGAATACAATAGAAATCTTTTCAACAAAGTGAGGCATCACTGGGTGCACTCAGTTATATATTCTAAGACATTTGGAAGACAGCTACCTGGCCAACTGGACGAGATCTACATTTGTGCCATTCCAAAGAGAGGTGACCCAATGGAATACAGAAGTCATCGGACAATATCATTAATATTGCATGCAAGTAAAATATTGCTAAAACAAATTTAAAAATGGCTACAGCCATGCATTGAAAGAATGTCTCCAGAGGTTCAAGCTGGATTCAGACAAAGATGTGGAATGAGAGATATCTCTGTTGTCAGATGGATCTTGGCTGAACACACAGAATACCTGAAAGATGTTTACCTGACTACCCAAAGCCTTTTAATTGTGAGGATCATGACAAGCTAAGAATAGCAATGCAAAGCAAGAGTATTCTGGAACACTAAATTGCGCTTATGAGAAACCTGTATCTAGACCAAGGGAAAGTTGTTTGAACTGAACAAAGGAACACTGAATGGCTTAAAATTAGTAAAGGTGTGCACCATGGTTGTATTCTTTCATCATATTTATTCATTCTGTTATCTGTGCACACAATCAGAGAAACTGTATTATAAGGAGAAAAATGTGACATTAGGATTAAGAAAGACTCATTTACAACCTACAGATGATACAATCTTACTTGTTGAAAGCAAAAAGGACTTAAAATGCTTACTGATGATGATTAATGACCACATACTTTGATATAGGTTGCACCTCAATGTAAAGAAAACAAAAATCCTTCCCACTGGACCAATAAACCACATCAAGATAAATGGAGAACAGTTTGAAGTTGTCCAATCATTCGTTTTGCTCAGATCAATCAACATACATGAAAGCAGCAGTCAAGAAATCAAAGGAGGTATTTCATTGGGCTAATTTGCTTCACAAGACCTCTTTAAAGTGTCGAGGAGCAAAGATGTTAGTTTGAGGACTAACGTGTGCCTGACATGTGCCTGTCCCAAGGCATTGTATTTTCAATAATCTCATATGCATGCAAAAGTTGAGCATTGAACAAGGAAGAACATAGAAGAATAAATGCATTTGAGTTATGGTATTGGAGGAGAGCATTAAAGTAGCCAGGACTACCAAAAGAACAAACCAATCTGTGTTGGAAGAAGTAGATCCAGAATGCTCTTTGGAAGCCAAGATGACCAGACTTTGTCTCTCATATTTTGGACACATTATCAGGAGGAACCAGTCCCTGGAATTGGATATCATGTTTGGTAAAGTGGAGAGTCAGAGAAAAAAAGAGGAGGACCTCGAAGGAGTTGAATTTGCACAATGGCAGGAGCAATGGGCTCAAATGTAGCAATATTTGTGAGATTGGCCCAGGACTCGACAGTGTTTCATTCTGTTGTGCATAGGGTCACTGTGAGTTGATGTCTACTTGATGGCGCCTAATAACAACAAGATACCAAGTATAGTACATACGTTTACTCTGGTAACATAGTAGTTATGAGTGGGGTTGCTAACCTGAAGTACAGCAGTTCAAAACTACCAGCTAGCCCACAGGAGAAATATGAGGCTTTCGGTTCCTGTAAAGATTTGTAGCCTTGAAACCCTATTTAGGGTTGCCATGAGTCAGAACCGACTCTAAAGCACAGGACCACCACCACCATACTAAATATGGAGTCCTGGTGTGGCACTGTAGGATAAGCACTGGACTGCAAGATTTATTTGAACCACAAGTTTGGCAGTTCAAACTCACCATCTGCTCCTCAGAAATCCTGTACATGGTCACTATGAGTTGGAACCAACTTGATGGCACTTAACGACAACATACCAAGTATACATTAAGTGCTAATCATGGATATAGGTGCATTCCAACAGCCTCTGTTTTTGCCTAAAACCTAGGAGACACTCCAAATATATTTCTCTAAGGAAAAAATATTTTCTTGCAAAGTCTTGATTAGAAAATGTAATGTCCACCATCAGTGTTAGTATACTTTTCAATTTAAGACAAAATAACAGAAAAGTGTGAAAGTTCAGTAAAACTGCTGGTTTGGATTTTCATGATTCTACAATTAGAAATAGCAGAGAAATCCATAAAACACAATTTCAATCAGCACAGCTCACTACCCAAATATTTATTTAAATGTTTTCAACTATGTGGATCATAAACATTTTATTAAATGAGTTGGGCTGAACACAATGTAAATAGAAACCCTTCTTAAAATTTTCCCTACTGACCTTTTGCATCTATTCTATGAGTTATTTCTTTTTCCTCCACTGAGTGACATCTTTGAGGGTAGGCATAGATTTTACTGTTGTTATTCCTACAAAATTAAAATTGCTGTTTCCTTTCAAGGAAGTCCTGTTGACACTGTGGAATAATTATTGTACTGCTAGCCACAAGGTCTGTTAAATACGAGGCGGTGGTGGTTGTGTGCTGCCGAATCAGTCTTGACACATAGTGACCCTACATAGGGTTTCTGAGGCTGTACACTTTTGTAGAAAAAGAAAACCTCATCTTTCTCTTGCAGAGCAATTGGTAGATTGAACTATTGCCCTTTCTGTTAGCAGCCCAGCTCAGAATCCACTATGCTATCAGGTCTCTGAACACAAGTTGTTGTTGTTGTTGTTAAGTGCCATAGAGTCTATTCCAATTGATAGCAACCATGTACAGGGTTTCTAAGGAGTAGCTGGTGGGTTTGAACTGCTGACTTTTTGGTTCAAAGTCCATTGTTTATCCTATGATGCCAGCAATTCAAACCCACCAGTCACTCTGGGAGAAAGATGAGGGTTTCTGATCCCCTAGAGAGTCATGGTGTGGCACTGCAGGATAATGCACTAGACTGCAAAGTCAGTTTGAACCACAAGGTTGGAGGTTCAAACCCACCTGCCACTCCTCAGAAACTCTAGACAAGGTAGTATGAGTCAGAACTCACTCAATAGCACTTCACAACAGCAACAACAAAGATTTATAGCTTCAAATTCTATACAGAGTTGTTCTGAGTTTGGAATACACTCTACAGCACTGAAAACAACAACAACAAAACCATTTACCATACTTACTTCATGAGTCTGTTTTATTTACTTTGATAACTATTAAATTAGTGATTTTTTTATGTGTTTACTTTTATTGACACTCCAGTAACACCTCCCCCTGACCCTTATCAGCAGGAAACATGTTCCAAGATCACCAATGGATGCCTGAAGCCCTGGATAATACCAAATCCTACAGTCGTACCACCCTGAATCCGCCAGATCTTGTCTGATCTCTGAAGCTAAGCAGGGTTGGGCCTGTTCAGTACTTTGATGGGAGACAGCCTGGGAATAACGGGTGATGTAGGCTTTCAAGTTCTGGTGTGACACTGTTGGTTAACGCATTGGGCTGTAGAGTTGGTTTGAACTGCAAGGTTGGCAGTTCAAACTCACTAGCCACTCTTGGAAACCCTAAACAGGGCCACAATGCATTGGAACCAACTCACTGGCACTTAAAACAATACTATTTTTTCCCTATGTACATCGTACACAGTAGTTATAAGTATTGCACTTTGAGTTGGAAGAGCAAGGTAGCTCAATTTCTATTTTATTCTTCATAATTTCTTAGATAGAAGATGTCTTTTTACCACAGATCTTAACAACCGTAACTTTTCATTGAAAGCAAATACTTTACAGCTTCTCTTTGGCATATCTGAGTTGTCAGCATCTTACATTCTTATTCTTTGGGGCCATTATTAAGTAAAATAAGAGTTTCTGGAGAACAAGTACTGTGATACCATAATAGTGTGATCTGATTACAGAGATGGCTACTAAGTGTTTAACAGTTAGGTAGCATATACAGACAAGATATGCTGGGAGTCTTAGGCTGAGTTCTCTAGAGAAACAAAATCAGTGACACTTGTATATGTGTATATATAAAGAGAAATTTATGTCAGGAAGTGACGCACAGAGAGTTGTGGATGTGGGAGAGTTCCAAGTCTGGGTCAGATGAACCAAGATCTGCAGGTCAGGTAACAGACAAGAACATACGTAGGTCCAGCAGGCAGGCAGGCATGGCAGGCAAGAAGGCAAATGATTCACAGGAACAGCAGGTTATAGAGTAGTCCCCTGGCTCAAGTTCCAAGAAATGGAGGTCAGAGGATGAGCTAGAGCTGAGATTCAGACCCAGCAGTGTTAAACAAATATTTGTTGCTGTTAAGTGCCATGGAGTCAGTTCTGTCTCAGAAAACCTGGGTATAGTTTCTGAGGAGCAGCTGGTGACTTTGTACCATCAATCTTGCAGTTCAAAACTGACCTTGTGATCCATTGTTTAGCCTACAGTGCCACAACAGGACTAGGCACCCAATAAATGGGGTTTCAGTGTAAACTAGACATGCAGGAAATGTTTGACTTAGTTCAAGAATAAACCCGGAAGTATTGCTATTAGGATACCAGCTGTAGAACATGAATGAGTTAATTCCTAATAAAACATGTTTAAACATATCTCTTTAGTCAGAAGATGGTTGTAGAATCGTTTTGTTAGTAATACGCTTGTCTTAGTCTTCTTAGGGTGCCTTTCAAAACAAGGTCCAATAAGTAGCTTCTAAAGGGATCTACTGCTTCAGTTAAATTCAAGGCAGAGAGGTGAGCTCAGAGGTTATATGGCAAATGGTTTGGGGGTAAACTTGATTTTCTCAAAGGACACGAGAAAATCATGGGGGATTATTAGGAGGAAATTCTATGAAAATTTAATTGCATTAATGAGAAAAAGGTCAGGAAAGTTGCACTAAGAAGTCTTTATTCCCCATCATGATGATGCACCTGCTCATTTTACAAGGGTAGAAAGGGTTGTCCTAGGAGAATTCTGTTGGGAAACCTTATCCCATTCATGCTACAACCCTGATAGTTTCCCTTCAGACTGATTTTGATTCCTCAAACTCAAAGAAAATTGAAAAGAAACCCAATTTGAGTAGCATGAGAATAGAAAAGCTACTGTTAGGATGTTTTGCAAATTCAAGAGCACAGAATTCTTGGTTAAGACTCAGAGAGTTGGAAACACCACCTTTAGAGATGTACAGACATAGAGGCTATGTCAAGAAGCACTAGCTTCATATTTTGATATCTTTGTTTATTAAAGTTTCTATGAATTTATAACAATATGCACTTGAGTTATCCTTATATAGCATGGATTGAATAGTGGCCCCCCAAGATATGTGTCAGCTTGCCTGGACCATCTTTCTCAGTGGTTTGGCATTTATGTTATGATTCCCCATGCTGTGACCTGTTGTATTTAACCAAAAAGATGATTAAGGGTGGGATATATCACTCTTGATCCCACCAAGACTCTGATCCCATGTATGGGCGATTACTAAGGATATGGGATGATACACCTGTTATCTTACAAGAGATAAAAGGTTAGAGAAATAAGCAGAGAAAAAGGCTCCTACTACCAGCAAGAAAGAAGATCTGGCAGTGGAATGTGTCATTTGGACCTGGGGTCCTAGCATTGTGAAGACACTCCTAGATCCAGGCGAAGATAGATGCCATACCATATGGAGAACTCCAAGGAATGAGTGCCCTAAAGATGCTGCAAGGATACAAGGACACTTCCCCTAGAGCTGACACTCTGAATTTGGACTTCTAGCTTCCTGAACTAACTTCCTGAGAATAAATTTGTCAAAGTCTTCCAATTGTGATATTTCTGTTATAGCAGCAGGAGATAACTAGGACAAGCATGATCATTTTTCTAAAATGAAATGTGAGCAAAATATCAAAATTTCTCTTTGGAACATTGGTGTGTGCATTTGGTTCACAATGGAATGTGCAAGTGAGTACCTTCTCAAATTGTGACTGAGAAGTAATCAAAAGGAGAAAAAAGTGTCACCACTGTCAACTTTAGTCTATTTAATTGTATTTTTAATCTTTTTTTCTTAGAGTGATCAGGTATATATATGACATTTAGTCAGCTGAAACAACTTCTATTATGGTCTTTGACACAAAATAATCTCCATGAACTTAGAGATTTGTAATTTTTTTTCATTTAACAAATATTGATTTGATGCCTCATCTGTACCACAGTTTTGATTTTTTTGTTTTGTTTTGACACAGAGATGAATAAGACAGCATTTTGATTTTGAAGTGTGTACAGTCTAGTATGAAAGATAGACATGCAAAAAATAATTAAAATAGTTCCTGATGCTTTCTTCTTTAGACTATGAGCTCTGTGGACAGTGTATTATATAGTACAGAATGGTTTTGATGAACAACTGGTTTTTCACATGTCCTTAAAGTCATGTAAAATAAATTAAGCATTTTTTCCCCTTCTTAATTCAAGAGCATAATTCTTTCCTCCCACTTCAGGAACTTAGCACCTTTTGTTCTTTTGACTGAAAAACTCTTCTGAACTTAATTACACTTTTGCTTTGTCCTTACATTCAGGTTTTAGAGAGGCCTTACCTTTCAATGCTTTCATGGAACAGAATTTGCCAAATAGTGCTTATGTTCTAGCCCAAAGCATAAAAATTAGTCTCTATTTGCCTGGAGTAAGTAACAGAGGATGAAGGAGAGTCAAACAGGAGGAGGATATAGAATGTGTAATCAATTGCCTCTTTGGACAACTGAGTCCTTTAACATGAGACCAGAAGAACTGGATGCTATGCAGATACCATTAATGAACATTTTGATCAAAGATTTCATAAAAGAATCCTCATCAAAAGGAGCAGAAATTCAAATTATCGTATACTCTAGACTTTCTGAAACTATGAATTATTACCCTGAAACTGTTACCATTAGATAACCTTTAGATTTTAAACCAAATTATCCCCTGAAGTATTCTTTTCTTTTAACTTTTTATTGTTAATTGTATGAAGGTTCATAGAAAAGATCATCACTTTTCCATTCAACAAATCGTACAGCTTTTTTCATCTCAATGATTGCAATCCCACCATGAAATAACAGTTATCCCCGCTTCCTTCTTGTGGATCTTATTTGCATTTCACCCACCTTCCTTTGTCCTTAGGAAAATGTTGCCATTTTGAATGTAAATGATTTACCATTCTATGGTGAGCTTATTTTACTAGTGTGTGTTGCCTGCCCCACCCACAACCCCGCCCCCATACTGTTTGGCTGAAAATTGGGCGATGAGGGTAAATTCCTTTCCAGAGTTGAAGAGTGATGGAGGCCATAGTCTCAGATTCCTTCAGTTTCTTTATTTAAAAAAATAATTTTGACTTTTGTCATGGAGACTGATATTTACATGTTCCATTAGTCCATTGAATGAATTGATACCAGACCTCTTCAATTCTTATCATTGTTCTTTCTACTGCACATGAATAGACCAAACACTTGTTTAACTTAAGTAGTAAAGAATGTCTGCCTTGAGCATTTTGCCCTTTCCAGATCTGTGTATATATATGATCAAATTGACAGCAGCAACTTGACAGATTAGATAGGAAACTTAGGGGTGAATTCTAATGGGGGAGGAACGACTCAGAAAAAGAAAATGAGAATGTCAGTTGTACAAGTGAAGCATGCAATCAGTGTAATTAAATTGTATATGCAGAAATTTTAGAATTGGTCTATGTTTGCTGTGCACATCCTCAACAACAATAAAACATATGAAATTTAACCAAACAGAAGACACCATCTAGCTCTATACCCTATACACCAACCGTGTCTCATTATTGTTTACTATCCACATCATTATCTCAAGTTACATTTCTTATTTATCTGCTATTTTATCAGTCTTGTGTCTATGTCTCTAAAAGAGTAAGTCTCAGGAAGGCAGTCTTTAATCGTACTGACAATATTAGTGCCTTAAGGCAGTTACTGTATGTGTTAAATGAAAGAATGAATAACAACCCAACATTTATAATAATTCCATAGTAAGAGCAAAGGTGTTATTGTGGGTACATAAATTGGATATATTAGCAGTTGGAAAAATAAGTTCACCAAAGAAAATATTTACTTTTTATTGCATTTTATTAAACACTCTGGACTGAAGCAAAATAGAAATTGGAAATGGTGCTATAAGCCAAATCACACAGTGTGTTTGGCCTAAGGGATTATGCTTAGAGAGGACCCTTGTCTGTTCACTTCAGACACTGTCCACAAACTTTGTTCACTGCTCTGTAACCATTTAAAAGTTCAGAAATATTTTAAGGTTTCAATATGTTTTGAATGTGGTTTTGAGGTTTTCTGTTTCCTTATATTCAACACAGTTTTATATTCTTTCAGAAATCCAAACTTAAACTTATTGGAATACCATAGTGTGTTAAATAGAAAGAAGTTTGATTAATTTTGGCAGTTTGCCATTGCATTTTACAGACCTAAATAAATATAGGCACCATATTTTTTCCCCACATATTGGTTGATTCATTAAAGCTTCCTCTTAGTGTGTCTACTCACATTATTAGTTCTATAAATAGTAAATTTTTAAATAGCAAAAAAAAACCAGTTTTTAAATTTTGTTAATTAAATGATTTTTTGAATAGTAATTCAAATATTTGATTATGCTGGCTTCCAAAATTCTAGAAGATTAAATGAGTCAACATAAATATAGTGACATCTAGACAATATCATATATCTGCAGAGTTTGACCATTCAATCCACAAGAGATATACACAAAGTTAACATACATAGGACAACATTTAGTTCTACTTGTTGTTGTTGTGAAGCGCCGTCCAGTCAATTCCGACCCATAGCGACCCTGTATAAGGTTTCCAAGGAGCAGCTGATGAGGTTGAACCACTGACCTTGCAGTTCAGATGACTGTGCAGTCTGATACATTAGTGCACAGCTCCACACTAACACTCCATTTAATTCCATTAAGATAGGGTACAAGTCAAAAATGAGTACTCTTATTCAACTAGTGTTTGATGTTCTAGCCAGCATCAGACAAAAAGAGAGAGAAAGAGCAAGATAAAAGGGAAATATTTTAGGTGAAAGACATGAAGCTGCAGCTATTTGCAGATGATGTACTTACTCATACATGGAGATCTGGTGTGGCGCTGCAGGATAACACAGTGGACTGCAAGGTCGGCGGTTCAAACTCAAATGAGTGACTATAAAATTGAGAAAATCTGAACAATTTCTGCCAGTTTTCCAGTTTGGCTATTATACTTCAGCTTTGAAGGTTGTTACTGTTGGAGGACATTGGGGGAAGTGTACAAGAGAATTAGTGTACATAGTTTTGTAAATTCTTGGGAATCTACTATTATTTTAAAATAAAAAGTTAATTCTATATCTTGGTGTCTGTCCCTTCAATTTTACAGTTATTTAGTCACTTAACATTTTTTTGGCCTTTTTTCCCCCCAATAAAGTGGGGACATTAGTATTTTCCTTCCTAAGAGCTTTGGTAATTTAAAAAGAAAAGAAAACATACATGTGAAAGTTCTCTGCTCATCTGAGGATTAGTGGGCAGCTATCTAAAGCAGCTGATAATAGCTCCATAATTTCCATTGCCATTATTGTGCCCCACAAAAAGGAATGATAGTCTCATAAAACCATAATGCAACCCACTTTCACACAGTAATGAATTCAACCAATTTATATAAATATAGATGATAAAGCCCAGGGCAGAAACAATCCAAAGTGCTGTTGTGCATGATTCCCAAAGAAAATTCCCTTTATAAATATGGCACCTTTAATTATTAACATCCAAATAGTGCTTTTATTAAGGAGCTCTGGTAGCATAGTGGTTACAAATCGGGCTGTGAACCTTAGGGTCAGCAGTTCGAAACTACCAGGTGTTCCATGGGAGAAAGATGAGGCTTTCTACTCCTGTAAAGATTTACAACCTCGGAAACACTGTACAGGGTCGCTATGAGTCGGAACCGATTCCATGGCACATAAGAATAACAACAACAAGTGCTTTTATTAACAAACTTCCTAAAATGCTTTGATGTAGAATGCATTCACACCTGTTGGGAAAAAAAAAAAAATCCAGCTAACTTGATTCCTGTTTTATAATCATGCAGTAGTAGTTTTATATTAAAATTACTTTTATAGTTGCTATATTATCTGTGACAACCTGTTAAACACAAGTTAAAGGTAGACTTTTATGTGACAACATTCACCCAAGAGACTGAAAAGGAATCTTTTTGAATAATGTGCTTTTTTTTTTGGTCCATGGTATACAAGTTTGTTGAATTCCAGTTATTTTCAATTGAAGAAAACACATATATTCAATTATAAACTCAGTTTATTTCTTCCTAAGGGCATTTACCGATAATCAGAGTAGTCAGATTTCATATTTTTAGGTAGTATTGTGTGAACATAACGTGAATCAATGCTTGTCTAATTCAAAATATATTTATGTAGTTTCAAACATGAATATTTTACTAGACATTAAGTGTGCCAAATAATATTCAATAAGAATTTATCTGTGCTTTGTTTGAAGCATGTTGGAATTAGAAACAAAAGAGTTTTCTATTTCTTTTTTCTTGGGAATATGTTGATATTATTTATTCTTCCTTTGATGTGAATATTGTTGGAATTATAGAAAAGGTAATATTTATATCCATGCTAAAACAGGGAATGTTTCTGAAAGTTCTTGGTAAACTGGACATTTTCGAAGTGGAAGACTGTATGAGGTAACTTTATAAACTGTTTGCTTAATAGTGTCATGTCTTCTATGAACTTTCATTTTACTAAAATGTATCTATCTTTGAACCAAACAATAATATGAAAATATCTGTGAGTTGTGAATATAATTGTCAGGCTAGTTAATGAATTAAAAATGAGAATCATAATAAGCGCTTTTAAAGAAAAACTTTGAGTTAAGCTTTTGAAAGTTGAAATAATGCCTCCTGTAAGAAATTACGAGGAGGAATTACCAGTGTGTAGAAGAGGTAGTGTTTAAAGAAACTCTGATTCTGCACTTAACTGAAATCCTCCTAACTGGACCCACACTCACTGAGATTGTTCTGGGGATGTTATTGTCGCCATCTTCCTTCTTAGGTAGTACTTCCTGTTAAAAGTAAAACTTATGGCCATGGGAAGTCAACTAGACTCCCAGGCTTTTCAGGATGTCACAACATTTCCACTTTTGACAAGGTGCATAAAGTCTTACCACTTTCCTATCACTCATTTTAATTGAAAATATTTGCATTTTCCTTCACTGACAGAGTTTCACCTTATGCACGGTCCAGTTTGCTCAGGCTTTACTGTTTATGCTGTTGCTGCTGGTAAGTGTCATCCAGACATTTCTGACACACAGTGACCCTGTGTAGCATTTCTGAGAAGCAACCGGGGGGTCTAAACTATCAAACTTGTGGTTAACAGCCCTGAGACTACAGTGCCAATGGAGCTTTTAAAAAAGACATCTATGTATTAACTCCAATTTGTTTATTTCTTTATACAAAGCTGAGACTATTAGTGCCCCTCTACCCCAAAGTCCCTTGGCAACAAATTCAAATTTGTACAGATCTAACTGTTTTAAAAATTATATCCCCAAGGCAGATTTTTAATTATTTGGAGGTTCCTGGTATGGTGTTTGTAGGATAAGCACAGAACTGCTAACCACAAGGTCAGTGGTTCAAACCCACCAGATGCTCCTCAGAAAATCTATACAGGGTCTCTATGAGTCTGAACCGACTCTATGCCTCTTAACAACAATAAAGCATGCTTTATAAACTTCATATCGCCTAAGAAACAACACATCACATCTGGTAGCCATAATTAAGATAAAATCCTGTTGTTTAAACGGTCATTGGATGCTTCTGTCCTTTGGGGGCTCTCTGACATGGAGACACCTCACCTTAATGCTGGAGAAGCTGTCTAACAGACTTCTACATTTGAGATGGAGCTGAAAGTCAGAAACCGAGTTGGCTGTAGAGAAGATGACTGAAAATGAGAAAACAGCACCATGTGAACCAAGGTCAGAAGAGAATCCCCTTCATGTATCCAGCTGCTAAACAACAAATGAATACAGTGTGAGGAGGGAAAGGTGGTTATCTTTCACAAAGGGGAAGAGATAGGTCAAATACGGAACCTTCATGACTCATTTGGCGTTGAGTAGAGCACACTGAATGGCTTTACCACTCTAGGGAGATTATTTTGACTTGGAAAGAACATTGCTTCAATTCAATTTTAATCATCTCAGAAACAAGAACCAAATGGACAATACTGTTTACAAATAACTCAAGTGTATCCCAAAAGAAAGTCAAAGAACATTTATAAGAAGAAAAAAAAAATTTTTGTGTCACTCAACAAGATGAAATTCACAATATCTGGCATCTAATAAATGAAAAGAATCAGGAAAATACAAAAAAGAAAAATAAAGAATTTCAGCAAACATTTGTTTTTGAAGACAGTTACACTGATAAAGTTATTATAACTCTACATGACCAAAAACTAAGTAAAGACGAAAATATTTCTAAATAAGAGACAATTCAAAATATACAGATGGAAAATGTGATTTCTTAGGTAAAAACAACAAAACAATCACTGTTATTAATGGCTGGTTAGGCATTGTAAGAAAAAAAGTAAACTTTTTTATTGTTGTAAAATTAATTAAAATTAAATACCAATAAAAAAGATAATGTAGTAAAAACGCAAGTGAGCAGTAGGACCATTTCAGATGTGTCCCTCTAGAATAAACACTGGACTGCTGACCACAACATTGGGTGTTCACACCCAGCAGCCACTCTTCAGAAACCCTGTATAGCATAGGCACTTAACAACAGAAATATTATACTTGTAATTTGAGTCTGCAAGGGACAGAAGGAAAAGGGCTAACAGAAATAAATACTTGAAGAAACAATAGTAAAAAAATACCCAAATTGTTGCAAATTGCCACTAAAGGAGCTATTAGCCAAGAATATTATGTTGTTGTTGTTGTTAGGTGCCATCCTGTCAGTTGTGAATCATAGCAACCCAGTGCACAAACACTGCTCAGTCTTGCCTCATCCTCACAGTTGTTACACTGAGCCCATTGCTGCTGCCAATTCACCAATCAATCTCCTTGGGGGACTTCCTCTTTTTCACTGATCTGTACTTTAGGCATGATATCTTTCTTGCTTGGTGTATAGTTCTCCCAAGACAGATTTATATGCTATTCTGGCAGTCCAGGGTACTTTTACTATTCTTCTTCAGCACTATAATTCAAATGCATCAATTTGTCTATGGTCTTTTTATTCATTGTCCAACTTTTACATGCATAAGAGGTGATTGAATGTACTATAGCTTAGTTTAAGCACATCTTAGTCTTCAAATTGATATTTTTGTTCTTGAACACTTTAAAGATGTCTTTTGCAGCAGATTTGCCTAATGTAATATGTCATTTGATTTCTTGCCTGAAACTTCCATTAGTGTTGATTGTGTATCCAAACTAAATGAAATATTTGATGAGTTCAATCTTTTCTTCACTTATCATGATGCTATTTATTGGTCCAGTTGTGAGGATGTTTGCTTTACACTGACGTACAATCCATACTGAAGGCTGTTGTATTTGATCTTCATCATTAAGTATTTTAAGTCTTCTTCAATTTTAGCTAGCAAGGTTGTATTATCTGCATATTGCAGGTTATTAATGAGTTTTCCTCTAGCTTAGATGCCATATTCTTGCTCATATAATCGTTTCTCCTATAATTTTCTCAGCATACAGATTGAATAAGTATGATTAAAGGATACAGTCCTGAGGCACACCTTTCCTGATTTCAAGCCACTCAGTGTCTCCTTGGTGTGTTCTAACAACCTCCTCTTGGTCTTTGTACAGCTTCCTAGTGGAACACAATGAAATAGTCTGTAATACCCATAGTTTGTCACACGCCACACAATTGAAAGCCTTTGCATAGTCAGTAAAGCACATGTAGACATCTTTCTGATATTCTCTAATTTCAGCCAAGATCCATCTGACGTCAGCGATAGTATCCTCTTCTGAATCCAACTTGAATTTCTGACAGTTCCTTATCAATGTACTATTGCAACTGTTTTTGAATGAACTTGCATGTGACATTGATATTGTTCAATACTTTCTGTTGTATTACCTAAAATATTATATTCTGTGAAAATACTGGCTTGCAAAAATAAGAAGAAACAAATGATTTTCAACCATATAAATGTTTTAAAAAATTCATTATCAGGATGCCTTGGTTACCAGAAATATTATGAAAAGTTCTATAGACAGAGGGAAATGATATCAGATCAGTACATGGAAATATGGATGTGGAAATCTGAGTTTCATGCTAAGCCATATTTAGGACTTGATAGAAAAGGAAAAATAGGAGTCCCTTATATGTGTTTTGAAATACATTTTATATTAATTTTTCTCCAGGATATTAAAGTAATTGAAAAGATATTTAGAAATTTGAAAAGTAGGTTATATTAAAGCTTTATTTGACTATTTGTAGCAACATTTATTATAACTGCAATTCTGTGGCTTTTTAAAATATTGAATGCCGTGAATCCTGTGGAAGTCAGAATGTGTGTAAGATAGATAGCTGTCAGAGAAGGAAAATACAAATATTTTTCAGAAAACTGTGCTATAAAAAGTTATCAAGACCATACCTTGAAAGGCAGAAATTTTGCAAGACCTGGAAAAGCAGTGCAGTCCCACTGAGTCTGTCCCTCACAGATTTCACTGTATTAGACATTGCATTAATATGTGTATCTTGCTTACTGAGTTTTCTCTATGAGTGTCCCTTAATCTGTAGCTCACACTTCTCAGCCCATTCTGGATGAACAAAATATTAGTTATGTAATTCAATACTTAGTTATGTTTCTTTAAAGAGAATTAATGTTATCACAAAGATAATTGCAAACTAATGTGGAGTTTTTGACATATATACATGTAAAATATATGTCAATAACAGCACATAGTTTGGGAGAGTCAGCTCCTCTATAATAAAGGTTACATTGTACATTGAATGGCATAATGACATTTAAAAGTAGGCTGGGATATATTTAAAGTGTATTAACACTAAAGAAAACACTGAAATAACAAAATAAGTCTTAGAGCTAAAAACCAAAACAGGCAATAGTGTGATATTATAAGAAGGTATCAAATTAATAAAAAAAAGAAGGCAGAAAAAATAGGAAGAAGGGAAAAAGAAGAGGGACAAATAGAAAAAGAGTTCTATCTGTATTAATCATCAGATTATTTGTAAATGGTCTAAATGCCATAAATAAAACTTGGAGATGATTGAATTAAAAACAAAATAGGATAATGAAGAAGTTACTTTAAAGAGTAAGACAAAATAGCTTTTAAAAAAATAGAAGTAAAAAGCTATAAAATATTAACGCTATGACTTCTGGTTTGGCAGTAGCAGAGCACAGTCAGGTAGGACAGGCTCCATGGGTGAGGGACTGAAAACCCAGAGACACTGCTCTAATGGAACAGCACCAGAGATCTGGATCTAGTATAAGTGCCAGGGTGTCAGTTTCCCACAACCACCAGTGGAAAAATCACAGTGTAAAGGGAAATATTGCAATTAAAAAATCGGACAAAACACTTTACTCCCTCTGTGGCCATCCCGCCTGGGTGAAGGACAGAGGGCTGGGCTACAGCCAGACCAGCACAGGGAACCAAACCGGTGCTACAAGAAGTGTAGTGACATTTGCAAAAGGAGGTGTTGGGGGATTCTACACATTTTTTCCTCTTCTTCCCTGTTGCACCTTCTTTGCCCATCCCAGATGCTTTCAGGCGGGTGGATGTGCACCCTCACAAAAATCCGGTGTTGCGACCACAGCTTTCCCATGGCACAGAGAGAAAGACCCCCATCAGTCCAAGGGCAAATTTGTTGGCTGCTGCTTTTGACTTCTGACTGCGGTTCCCAGCTCTAAAGTGAACTTGTGTGGGACCCTTTACTTCTGCCTATCCAGCAAGAAAAAAAGCAGGTTTGGCCTGACAGACAAACCATATGAACAATCTGTAAAACCCCAACATAAAAAGACACAACTATTTCAAGATTTATGCTGTGCATACGCAGGTACCTAACTGACCTTCAGAGACAAAAATAGTAAACAATCTTTCTCCCATTAGCTTCTCAATATCTGCCTGTGCACCTCTACAGTAGTGACTAGAGTTGGGGCCTGAGCGAATAGATACACCCACCCACCACAGGAGGCTTCTACGGTGTACACACACTGCCTGTGTAGCAAGGTGACTGGACAGTCAGCCACAGTTTTATTTTTGTTTCAAAGTGGTGGTTTTTGTCTCTGCTTTTATATTGCTTCTGATTTGGGGCCTTTTGACCACACATTTTTCCTAGAGGTGGGAACTTTTTATCCCTATATTACCCAAGAAGAGTCAGCAACCATGGACATATAGCCAAGCTACAAGCATATCCCATAATATTTCACCAGTGAGACAAGAGGCAATAACAATTGCTATGCATTACATGGGAAACGGAAAGCCTATCTTCTGATCATATCCACCAGGAGACACACAGTAAGCATAATAACACAGCAACAAACATCCATCTAAGCATTAAAATCCCACATAAATATTGTAAATGACCAATAAAACACAACAAATGATCTCAAAACATGTCCCAAAACAGAAAAGAGTAGCTGAGACAAATGAACTGGAAACAGACAAAGGCTTTCCAGAAGAGAAAGAAACGGTTTTGGATTTGCCTGAGAAGGAATTGAGAAGAATGATATGGAAACAAATTCAAAGTCTTCAAAAACGGGTGGAGGAAAACAAAGAAGAAGTCAGGAAAGTACTACAAGAGTAATCAAACAAGATCGATACAGCATTGGAAACAATTCAAAACCTGCAAAAAGACGTCCAGATGATAAATAATAAAATATGAGAAATGGACATTACACTGAAAGGAGAAGGAGCAGAATCGAAGAGATGGAAGCCAGAACCCGAAGGAGCAAAATCGAAGAGATGGAAGCCAGAACCAGCAATCTGGAAGGCAAATCTCTCAACACTGCTCAGATAGAGGAGAAAGCAGAAAAAAATGATTTAAAAAATCTGAAGAGCATTTAAGATTTATGCTGGATAACATGAAGAGGTCCAACTAAGAATTATTGGCATTCCGGAATATGAAGAATCAGTGAAGTCCACAGAAGTGATAGTGGAAGAGCTTCTGGAAGAAAATTTCCCTAACATCTTGAAAGATGAGAAGATAGACCCCAAAAGAAAATCACCAAGACATATAATAATCAAGCTCTACAAAATCAAAGACAAGGAGAAAATTCTAAAAGCAGCCAGGGAAAAGAGAAATGTTACTTACAAAGGCAATCAAATCAGATTAAGCTCTGAGCTCTGGTAGCGTAGTGGTTACGAATTGGGCTGCGAACCTTAAGGTCAGCGGTTCGAAACTACCAGCTGCTCCGCAGGAGAAAGATGAGGCTTTCTACTCCTGTAAAGATTTACACCCTCGGAAACCCTGTATAGGGTCGCTATGGGTCGGAACCGACTCGATGGCACTTAACAACAACAACATTCAGAAGAAACCCTGTAGGCAAGAAGGCAATGGGGAGACATATACAAAATCCTAAAAGAAAAAACCTGCCAACCAAGAATCGTCTGTCCAGCAAAACTGTCAATCAAATACAATGGTACAATCAAAATATTCCAGAATAAACAGAAGCTAAGAGACTTTGTCAAAGCCATTCCACCACTTCAAAACATCCCAAAGGGAGTTCTTTGGACTGAAAACCAACAAGAACAGACAATAAGCAGAGATTGACAGGGGTGGCAACAACACCTGAAACTCAGACGATGGATAGCAAAGACCGGAACAGAACAAAATTACAACAATGAATTCAAAGGAGCTGGGAGGCCAACCAAAGGTAAAAATAATACCAATGTCAAAGAAGGGAAAAATGTAGGAACACATCCAGGTAGTGATGAGGTTAGGTAGATTATAGGATACAATAGATTGTCTTAAATGGAGGGAAAAGTTAACACACTATAAGGTAACCCCAAAGAAAGTTAATACTTCACAACTTGCCATAAAAATAGAAATCAACAATAAGAGGACCAAGGAAATAAAGTCGAATACATGGAAGCTGAGCAACACTCTGCTGAAAAATGACTGGGTAAAAGAAGAAATTAATCGTGAATTCACAAAGTTCCTAGAAACAAACGATAATGAAAACATAACATACCAAAATCTTTGGGACTCGGTGAAAACGGTGCTGAGAAGACAATTTATTATGATAAATGTACACATCCAAAAAGAAGAAAAAATGAAAATTAGCACATTAACACAGCATCTACAACAATTAGAAACAGGCCAATAGAGGTAACCTACAGTCACCAAAAGAAAAGCAATAATAAAAATAAGAGCAGAAATAAATGAGATGGACAACAGAAAACCTATAGAAAGAATCAACAGGACAATAAGCTGGTTCTTTGAAAGGATTATTAAAATTGATAAATCACCGGCAAAACTAACAAAAGAAAAGAGGGAGAAGACAATTTGCATTAGAAACCACATGGGTGATGTCACAATGGAACAAAATGAAATCAAAAGAATAATAACAGAATGCTATGAAGAGTTATACTCCAAAAAATTCAAAAACTTAGAAGAGATGGATACATTTTTAGAAAAACACAACCTACCTAAATTTTGTTGTTGTTGTTAGGTGCCATCAATTTGGTACTGACTCATAGCGACCTTATGCACAGCAGAACGAAACACTGCCCGATCCTGGGCCTCCGTCACTACTGTTGCCACGCTTGAGTCCATCGATGCTGCCAATCCATCTCGTTGGGGGTCTTCCTCTTTTTCTCTGTCCTCCACCTTACCAAACATAATATACTTCTCCAGTGACTGGTTCCTCTTGACAATATGTTCAAAGTATGAGAGCTGAAGTTTGGCTATCTTGGCTGCCAAGGAGCACTCTGGCTGCACTTCTTCCAAAAATGGATCTATTGATTCTTTTGGCAGCCCATGGCACTTTCAATATTCTCCTCCAACACCATAACTCAAAACCATCAATTCTTCTATAGTCTTCCTTATTCACTGTCCAGCTTTCACATGCATATGAGGTTACTGAAAATACCATGGCTTGGGTCAGGCACACCTTAGTCCTCAAGCTGACATCTTT